>NW_006408537.1:14219675-14235554 GCF_000296735.1 Chrysochloris asiatica | reverse complement strand
GATATATCTAGAGATACAAGTCCCTGAAAGGGGCATCACACTTGTATAATGGTGAATATGCATAAAAGAGGAAGACTCCCAGTGAGATGGATTGACATAATGGCACCAACAGTGGGCTCAGATAAAACAACAATTGTGAGAATGGTGCAAAATCGGGCAGTGTTTTGCTGTGTTGTGCAGAGGGTCCCTATGTGTTGAAACCAACTCGACAGCATCTAGCAGCAACAGCAATAATGCACTACAGCAGTTAAATCTCAGAATACTTATGCTGAGTGGAAGAAGACTGACAAGTATAAGTGTATAACATATGATGCATCATATGAAGTTCTAGAAAATGCAAACCAACTCAGAGTGATAGAAAACAGATGAGTGGTTTTCAGAAGAAGGTGCTAGGCAAGGAGAGGAAGATTAGAGGTATTACAAGGGTTGAGAGGAAACTGTTGCTATGCTCCTATTTTGATCATGGTAATGGCTTTGCTTGAATATTGAACTGTGCATTTTTATTAGACTGTACACTTTCAATATATGTATTTTAAATATACACTTTTTAATTAAACTGTACACTTTCAATACATGCGTTTAAAATGTTAATTAAACCCCTATAATGAAGTGAATATAAAATATGATTTATTTACTTATTCAAAAATTATTGAGTGCACTGTAGGATAAATACTGTACTGCTAACCATGATGTTGACAGTTCAAACCCACAGACTGCTCTTGGAAACCCTATACAGGGTCTCTATGAGTCGCAATACACTGGACGGCACACAACAACTACAATGGTGATTTAGCAAAGTTGTTTTTTTAAAAAAAAAAAAAAAGTTTTGTTATACTGGAGTTGCCATGGAGCTTCTGAACTCGTTTAGCTGAATGCTATGATAATAATGTACATAAAGGGCAAAGATGCAGAGATAATGTTTAGGAATTAAATAGCACAAAAGTCAGGACACAGATCTGATCCTAGTCCTGCTGTGGCTCAGTATGAAGCATCAATTATCTTAATTTCCTTGAATCTTGAGCTTTTGCTTGCAAAATGACTGAATTGGGCTAAATCATCTCCCACGTACCCTCACAACTTATTTTAGAGGAGAAACATTTCAATTGAGAGGCACAATTTTATAAGTAGAAATCATAACCTATTTATCAACTAGTTTATAGTAGGATAAAAAATGACAAAGCACTTTTTTGCTCTTCATATATGCAAAGACCTTCGGAATCTCTTTTTATCAGTTAAAAAGAGCAGATCCCATATAGATCTTAAAATAGTTCCAATTTATAATCCTTTTATACTGAAGAATTCTTGGAATTATTGTCCATATTGTACTTATAACATTTTATGAAAAGTACCCTCTTCCAGTGACTCAATTATCTCTAGTGTTTGTTGGTGCTCAAAATCACAGAAGTGAATATAAAATATGATTTATCTACTTATTCAAAAATTATTTTCTTGAGCAGTAACCCAGTGCTGAAAGTGACTTTGCATCCATGAAATGACTAAGACATTACCTTCACGATGCAGCAGTTGTGCTTTATTCTGTGGGAGTTCTTAATTGGTTTGTTAACTCCATGACAGCACCAGCCTACTGGTGGGAAACAAATATTTATTTGCTTCCTTCTGGGTACAATGTGCCCTAAATGTTTGCTCTTGTTTAGAAACAGAGGTTCTTGATTATATGTGGCCAATCAAATGCTTTAGATAACTATTATTATTTATCTTTCCAGGTGGCCTGTCAGGTTACCCAGCAAGACACACATGTGCCCTATAGTAGCATCTAATTTCTTTATTTATTCTAAAGTAAATGTTTGTTAATGCTTATATTACATTTTCAATAGCTCTCTGAAGGGGGATAAGGCACTACTAATCTGAAATTGATATTTTGAGTTACATGCTTTATGCCAGTTGTTGTTTTTAAGTGCTATTGAGTCGATTCTGACCCATAGTGACCCTGTATAGGGTTTCCAAGGGAACAGCTGGTGAGCTTGAACTGCCAACCTTGCAGTTCAAATGGCTTTGCAGTGAGTTCACTTAGAGGTTCCTTGGAAGAAAAGCTTGAAGATCTATTTCTGAAGAATAACAGACATTGAAAACCTATGAAGCCAGTTTTACTTTGAAACACAGGGCTCACTATGAGTTGGGATGAACTTATTGGCAACTATCTTTTTAGGTGTTTTTTTGTTTGTTTTAGTTTTTAAATTCAGGCCTAAGACTTTCTTTGTCCAATTTGATATGTTGTTGTTAAGTGTCACTGAGTTGGTTCTGACCCATAGTGACCCTGTATAGGGTTTCTAAAGAGCAGGTGGTGAGCTTGAGCCACCGACCTTGAAGTTCAAACGACTTTGCAGTCTGATGCATTAGCCCACAGCACCACACTACATTTAGTGAGGACTCTCTCTCTTTTTAGACTTTTAAAAATAAATGAATAAAATCATTCATAATGATATTTTCTTAGACTCATATAGCTTAGTTTATTTAGTTTTCAAAATACCCAGGGGCTGTAAATCAGCACATGGCCATATTGGCAATGTTACAGAAGTTCTGGCATTATTCACACAAGCATGCTGTGGTAGTTCCTAAAGAAGTCTATTACTAAAAATTAGGAGTGGACCCCAAGAGAGAATGCATTACTGAAAATCCTTTCATCAACCAGAATATAAGCAGGAGATTTGGCAGGTGCTCACACCTCCTCGTCAAGAGTGTGTTATATCAAAAAGGTACATACTCTGTCCTTCATTCAAAAGCATCACATGGCCAAAAAGGCAAAAATACATAAAAGCAGGAAATATCTGTCTTGAAAAGATAAAAATTAATTTTAGAATTAAACAAATTTTTTAATTCATCAGAGGGTCCCAAATGTAGGCAGATGGCATAGTATTTTTTTAAGATAGTTTTAACTCTATCTTTAATAAATAATAATCTTGCTGTAAGGAGGCTAGAGTCAAACACAGAAAGTCAATAGGAAATGCATTTGTCCTCCATATCCCTGGGGATACTTTCACCCATTAAATATTAAAATCAATTTAGTGTTCAATTGGAAGTCAATATAATTTCTTCAGAAAAATGATACACTCAGTCCATGAGAATGAATAAGCTAACTTGAACATTTTATGCAATTGAATCCAGTGGTCTAATTTTTCAGGAAAATAATAGCATTTGTACTACAGTAATCTAATAAATGTACTTATAAATTTCTTAGATGCTGCTCAATTTGAAATGATTGTTGGCATCCCCAAAAGTCATTAGAAAATTAGAACACAAGCCTATTTTTTAAATTGTCTTTCCTAAACAGAGGTTGTAGTTGCTGAATAGGCAAGGATTTATAAAATTCCCCAATCATTTTTCACAGGAGCACAAAAACAAAAACAAAAGATGTTTAGACCAATGGATTATAAACCTGTTTTCCCCATCTAACTGATCTGAGTCCTTTGGTAAATGAACTGCCTCAATTTATATCTCAGTTTACAAATCATTTATATAATAGTTGTTGTTGTTTAGTGTTATCAAGTCAGTTCCAACCCATAGGGACCCTGTATAGGGTTTCTGAGGAGCAGTTGGTGAGCTTGAATCACTGACCTTGCAGTCCAGTGCATTAACCCACAGTACCACAACCAGAACTCTCCTGGTGTGGTGCTGTAGGATAAGAACTGGACTAAAAGGTCGGTTTAAATCACAAGGTCAGCGGTTCAAATTCACCAGCTGCTCCTTAGAAAGCCTATATAGGGTCACTATGAGATGGAACCAACTCAATGATACTTAAAAGTACTCAATAAACAAGGTAAACATGGGCTTACTTGTGTTTACTACTCTGTAATGAACAGTTTCATATAAGTTGTTGTTGTTAAGTGGTGTTGATGTTACAACTCATAGCAACCCTGTATAGAATTGCCAAGGTCATAAATCTTTACAGGAAAAGAAAACTTCATCTTTCTCCCTCAGAGTGGCTGGTAGGCTTGAACCACCAATCTTGTGGTTCAAAGTCCCATGTTCATCCTATATATTAAAAAAAAAAGTTCATAGAAAAGATAGGATTAAAAGATAATGGAATTTTCCCACAAAATTTTTGGACCCCCCCCCCCCTTGTGAAACTATGATGAATAGAAAGAGTACATATTTTATCTATCAAGAAATTCATTTTTTCCCCATTTGAACAGTATTTTCTTTTACGTTGTGTTTCTTCTTCCTGGATCACAGGTCATCCATATCCCTGAAAAGATTGTTGTAGTAAGAAATGAGTGTACGTAGAGAAGCCCCTGTTTATAGTCTTAAAGTTCTAAAAAGAATCTTAATCACCCTAGAGTATGTGGTCGCTCACCTTCTTTTGGCATGTCTAAGCATTATTGTTATAGGCAGGGAAGGATTACCCAATAAACAAGGTAAGCAAGGACTTACTTGTGCTTACTTAATAATCTGCAGTGAAACCGTTTCACATGATTTTCACCATATACAAGGGGGCTTCAAAAGGTTCTTGAAAAACTTCCATTGTCTTTGCCTTCTAGTTTCCACAAACTTTCAAAGCCCCCTCAGATATCTAGAGGTTAACAGACTATATGGCAATTAGCAACAACATATTCCCAGAGGCAGCTAATGTTTGTTTCTGAGTTACCACATTCATTTCTTTGTCATTAAAGGGACTCCTGGTATGGCACTATAGGATAAACACTAGATTGCAAACCTCAAGGTCAGTTGTTCAAACCCACCTGCTACTCCTCAGAAACCCTAGAGAGGAATGCTATGAGTTGGAACTGACTCAACAGCACACAATGATAACAATAAAGGGACTAGGGTGTAGCAAGTGAAGCACTCACCTCTCGCTCAAATTAAAGGGGTAATAAAATACTCTGTAATGAAGATAAATGCTATTATAATGTAATAGTAGTCCTGGTGTGGCACTGTGGGTTAATGTGGCAGACTGCAAAGCCATTTGAACTGCAAGGTTGGTGGTTCAAGCTCACCAGTGTCTCCCTGGAAACCCTATATAGGGTTGTTATGGGTTGGAACCGACTTGACGTCACTTAACAACAACAACAGTATTTAAAAAATCAAAATTCAAGAGCATTCATGATCAATAAAATGTCAAAACTTTAAATAAAGATGGGATCAGACACTACATTTTCACAATCTTACTTTCCTCACCCAGATCCCAGGCCTGTGTGACATTTCAATTATTTTTTCCTCCACACAACAAGGAACTAGTTGATAAAATTTGCATGATACCACCTAGGGGTATTTTAACAAGTGGCAAGATGGAGCTCTAATTGCATATTGTCAGACCAATACTTTAGAAGTTAGTCTTTCTACTGACCCCCTTGAATTACATGGCCTCCCAACATTTTTTTGAAGCAGAGCTGGGTTCATAAAAACTCTGAGCAAAGAAAATTGAGTACGTATTTCACAAGTACATCTTTGGTTTCCTATAACTGCTCAGAGTCACCTCAGGAATGTTTTACACAAAAAGGGTCTGTGCTGGCAGACAAATGCTGAAATCCTTTTAGGGAGTTATGATAAGTTGTGTCTTGGTCAATATTTCTAATAACAAGCTATTGCTTCAAATTCTGTGTTAGATACAGTATAACATTAAATCCTGTCTATTTATTCATTATCCTCTCCCGGGCTAGCCCTAGGCAAAATTGTAAAGTAGGTTAAATTTATCCATGACAGACAAGCCACTCTCTCCATAATACATGTACGTACCCATTTTCCTAGCAGACTTTCCAAATGCCCTACTGAACTGCTTAATGCCTGAATCAGTTTTTGAAAAGCACACCAAACTGTTGCCTGTTTCCCATGCAGAACTATTCCTGAGAGCTTTATAGGTCTGCAGAACCTCAAATTCAGTAGCTGTGATTCACTCAACATCAGTTGCCCTGAGGTATAACATCCAGTAATATTTTAAAGTGTTTTCATGGCCAGAATATTAGCATTTTTATACAGGTTGGAAAAAAATTTATGTCATGCCTCTATAGCATCACAAAATTGTTTCTATGGTACACCCAAAAGCTATAAATTAATATAACTTTAGGAAAAAATACTCAAATTAAAAAAATTGTTGTCTTTCAATATTAGTATAATGAATAAGGTGTTTTGTTTTTTGCACTTTCCATTTTTAAATAATGACTACATTCTACTTTCATTGCAAAATATTTAGTTCACATGGTGTAGAAGATAATGAGTAATCAATAAGCCAATCCTCAGCTTAAACAAACCCATATTTCACCATATTTACTTTAAAATTTAGGTCAATAATGTTAATAAAATAAATATTTTAAAAGTTAAAACTTTCCAATAGTTTCAACAACTGGATCCTCCCTCCTTTTCTTGGAAATAACCATTATCCTGAAGTTGTTGTTTATTATTATTCATAAGTTGTCATCCTATTTAAGCAGACAAAAACAGTTACTAAATTGATTCCAACCCAATGGTTGTCAGAGTAGAACTGTGTTTCAAAGGGTTTGCAATTGCAAATTTTTCAAAAGTAGATTACCAGATTCTTCTTCCCAAGTCACCTCTGGAGATTTAAACCTTCAACCTTTCAGTGAACAGCCAAGCACATTGAGCATTTATATCACCCAGGGACTCAATTTAAGTAGCTAAACACCCCTTCACAATAGGAATTATTATTTTGGAAATTTTCAAAAATTGCATAAAACCCATTTTAGGTCAACATTTTTTTGATTATTCCATTTTGATTCATGTTTCTCTTATTAATTTATATTCATATATTTATATTTTCTCCTATTGTTGCACAGAAGTAATTGTCACATCATTCTCCCGAGGAGTCAATGGTGTGATAGAACTAATAACCTTTCAATTAGCAGCTGAGTGCATAACTACTATGGTAAGGGCTACAACAAGCAATGCTACACCACCTAAATTTGTTTTGTTTTGTTTTGTAATTATGTCTTTGTACATGTATACAAATATTTCTCTAAAGTCTATTATTAAAATTGCTTGGTCAAAGTATATGTGCATTTACAACTACACTGTTGTTTTTAGGTGCTGTCGAGTTAGTTGTGACTCATAGTGAGTCTGTATTGAGTTTCCAAGAATCAACTGATGGGTTTGAGCCTCCGACCTTGTGGTTCAAATTAAGCTTGTGGTCAAATGCTTTCCAATTTACCCTTAAAAGTAGTCTGTACTCCCATGTATAAACGATGAGAGTTCTTGTGTTTCTACATCCTTACCAAAACTTAAAATCAGTGTTGTCAGTCTTTTAAAGTTTTACTAACCTAAACTATATGCAAAGCTACTACTTACTTTGTTTTCTATCCTCTAATAACTTGTGAAGAGAAAAAGCTACTCGTATATTAATTATCTATTTTGAATTCCTCTTTTGTTAATTATCTGTTGTCATATTCTGCATTTTTAGTAGCAAAAAATACTTTAGTTCAATCAAAACATCTAGGGATGATTTTTAAAATATTGTGGGGAATAATGGAACAATATTTTTGTTGGGATCCCTTGCTGTTATTACTTGCTGTTGAATCAGCTCTGACTTGCAGACTTTCTGCATTAAAAATGAAACATTGCTTGGTAGTGCACCATTTTCATAATAGTATTTCCAAGGGTATGTCAAAATGTACTGCTAATGGGATTCCATTCACATGCATAGCCTTATTCCTATTCCAAACAAAACAAGCTTAAACGTGTCTCTGTGATCAGTGAATGGCTGCAGACAAGTTTTCTCAGTAATACAATAGTTTAAGCCTCGTGATGCCTTCAAAAGAATGGTCCAGTTAGTGGAGGCTTCAAGAGAATCTGTTGGATCAGTTAAATTAGAAGGAGAAAAATCAGCTCAGAAGTTTTTATAGGATTCCCAAGGAGTCATCTTCATATATTTTCCTGAAGGACAATCAAGAGACCTACTAGGAATAAGTTTTAAGAAAATAGAAAACTGAATTAGTGAGAAAGGTCATGAAAGTTTCACAAAGGGATTTGTTTTCCATCTTGACAACATACCACTTATTCTTTGAAGATGGCAAGAGCTATCCTATGAGAATTTCAATGGGAAGCCTTACCCATTCGCCCTAGAGTCCTTCAGACTACTTTTTCTCCAATACTCCAAGAATATTTCAAAGTAACATGATTTGGGTCCTGCCAAAGCTGCCATTTTGATGTGGTGTAATTCAAAAAGTACAGAATTCTTCAGAGAAGTATTGTTGTTGTTGTTGCTCTTAGATGCCATCAAGTTGATAACAACTCATGGCAACCCTATACACAACAGAACGAAACACTGCCTGGTCCTCCACCAACCTCACAGTCAAATCTACGTTTAAGCCCATTGCTTTTGCTACTGTGCCAATCCATCTTGTTGGGGGTCTTTATTTTTACTCCTACACTCCACTTTACCAAATATGATATGCTTCTCCAAGGACTGGTACCTTCTGATAATAGGTATAGGTATAGATGAAGTATAGCCATCATGGTTTCCAAGGACCACTCTGGCTTACTTCTTCCAAAACAGATTTGTTTGATCTGCTGGCAGTCCATGGTCCTGTTAATATTCTCCTACAACACCATCACTCAAATGCATCAATTCTTCTATGGTCTTCCTGATTCACGGTCCAACTTTCATTATGCATATGAAGTTATCAACAATACCATGGCTTGGGTGAGACATACCTTAGATCTCAAACAGATACCTTTGTTCTTGAAAACTTAGGTCTTGTGCAACAGATTTTTATAATGTAATACATCATTCAATATCCTGACTGCTACTTCCATTAGTGTTGATGGTTGATCCGAGCAAAAGGAAATCTTTGACAACTTCAATTTTTCTCCATTTATCATGATGCCATTTATTGGTCCAGTGGTGAGGAATTTTGTTTTCATTACATTGCGGTACAACCCATACCAAAGACTGTGGTCTTTGATCTTCATCAGTAAATATTTTAAGTCTTCTTCACTTTCAGCAAGCAAGTTTGTATCATCAGCATATCACAGTGAGATTTTCTCCTGATGCCACGTTTTTCTTCATATAATCCAGCTTTCTTGGATTATTTACTCAGTATACAGATTGAATAAGTATGGTAAAAGGATACAACCCAGGCTCACACCTTTCCTAATTTTAAACCATTCAGTGTTCCCTTGTTTTGTTCAAACAACTACCTCTTGGTCTATGTATCATCAGCAAAATTAAGTGTTCTTGAAATACCCTTTCTCAGCAATGATGTCCATAGCTCATCATGATCCATACAATCAAAGCCTTTGTAAAATCATTAAAACACAGGTAAACATCTTTCTGGTATTCTCTGCTTTCTGCCAAGATCCATCTGACGTCAACAATATTATAATTCATTCCAGTTCCTTTCCTGAATCCAGTTTGAAACACTGGAAGTTCTCTGTCAATGTACCTTTGCAGCTGTTTTTGGATTGTTGGTAGCAAAATTTTACTTGTATGAGATATTAATGGTATTGTCTGATGACTTCCACATTCTGTTGGGTCACTTCTCTTTGGAATGGGCAAAAATATTGATATTTTACCATTAGTTGGCAATGTAGTTGTCTTCCAAATTTCTTGGCATAATGAGTGAGAGCCTCCAGTGCTTCTTTAGTTTGTTGAAAGATTTCAGTTTGTATTACATCAGCTCCTGCCTTCAATGCACCTTGGACTTCATCTTTCAGTATCATTGCCTCTTGATCATATGCTACCTTTTGAAATGGTTGAACGTTGACCATTTTGTTTGGGTACAGGGACTCAGCGTATTCCTTACATCTTTTTTTTTTTTTATCCTTCTGTGTCTTTCAATATTTTGCCCACAGAATCTGTCAATTTTTCAAGTCGAGGCTTGAATTTTTTTCTTTCGTTCACTCAGCTTAAGAATGTTAAGTTTGTTCCTCCGTTTTGGTTTTCTAATTCCATGTCTGTGCACATTTTGTTGTAATAGTTGACTTTGTCTTCTCATGCTGTCCTTTGAAATTTTCTATTCAGCTCTTTTACCTCCTTATTTTTTTTTCCATTTGCTTTAGCAATGGAAAAAAACTTGCTGTATGCTGTAGAGTAAGTTTCAGAGTCTCTTCTGACACCTATTTTGTTCTTTTCTTTCTCTCTTGTCTTCTTAATGACGTTTTTTTTTTAAAAAAACTTTTTATTGTGAGTTATGTGGGTTTACATGAGAGAACATCAACTTCACATTCATCCTATTGTATTTCCTTTAATTGCAATGATTACAATCCCCTTCATGCATCATCAAATAACCAAAGAATACACCACACAGGACTGCCCACCCTGGCTGTCAGTACACAGCCCCTCTCCGTCCCTGAGTCCCATGTCCCCAGCCACTCCATCTGTCCATGTCATCATCTTTGTCTCCATGCCTGGCTTCACTGCCTCTCTGGGTAGGGTCACACTCTGCTTTTCTCACTTGATGGTCCCAGGGACCTCCGCTCCTAGGCTGCAAAATCAATCACTCTCCTAGTTTTGTCAAAAAAAAAAAAAAAATCTACATTTCCAACCCTCACAGTCAGTCCTGATGGCAATTATTCACTATTGTACCACCAGAGTCTTATCCCCATTTCCTTTCTCCAGCCCAGTCCCAACAGATTGGAAATCATTCAGTGGAAGTTCTACCTACTCTTGTCTCATGTGGAACTAGACTCCCTCTTGAAAGCTTGTAAGCCAGTCACTTCTTGCCTTTATAACCCCACCCCTACCTCCACCCCCATTTTGGGTAACCAATGTCTAAGTAGCCCATCCCTGTCCACCCTATGTGCCAAGAGGGTGGAAGTAATACTTGCTATAAAGATTTGTTCCCTTTTTTGAGCTACTGCATCCATACGTATAGGTAAAATTCATCAAACTGTAGTGGGTTACTCTTTTTTTTTTTTTTTTCTCCCTCCCTCTTCTTTCTTCTTCTAGTCAAGGTCTCCTTATCCAGATATGGAAGCCAGGTCAAGTGGGTAATATCTGAAAGTACAGGTGTTCTTGTGCATCTGCCCTCACTTCATATCAGCTGAACACTTCATTCTCCACTCTAATCCTCTGTGGCCATGTCACTGCCTCTGGACCCAGGAGTCCCTGGGCCTTGCTGTAACTGGTGGCTACCCATGTCTCCCCCGGGTTCACAGGAGTCTATTGAGTGTGGTTGGACTTAGATCCCAGCTTCATTGCTGTTTTTCCCCCTCTTCCCCTTATCAGTGACCAGCGTGGTCACCAGCCAGACCACATCCTTGCTCGTGTATTCCCCTTGAGTCTTAGTCTTGGAAGGGGGTTTGCTCTGAAGGGAACTAACCACTTGCCTTGATGGCTCCTGGGCGAACAGCTTACTTGTTCTTGTAGTAATCAATCATACTGCCATTATTGTTTCTGATTTTTCCTGCTGATCTTTCTTCACGAAGTATCTTGTTTTTCTAACCACTCCAAGCTGGTCTACTCATCCTTTCCAGTGGAAATTTCCCACCTCAGACAATTCTGGATGGGATTCTGGTTTCCACCTAAGGTCTTATACAATGCACAAGCTCCAGAGGAGGTCTCTTTCACTGGACAATTTTTAGCCCCCTTTAAAGTATTCCAATCAGTTACAGGCTGAAGACCAACTTTCTATTGTGATGTTTCTGGCTATTCCTCCCCACACCCCTTCAAGTGTCTATTTCACAATATTAGGCAAAGGAAACCAAGATTAAAAAGATAGCCAAGCATCTTAACATTATTCCCCTCTTTCACCCCTTCAAGCCTCAATCCCTGTATCCTGACTCTGTAATTCCAAGGTTGTGCATATATCATCATTTACCTCTGTCCCACTTAGCCTCCGCAAACCTGCCTAAATGTTATCCCATCCACCTTGTTCTTCTATTCCCCTCCCCCTTCTTGAGTATTGACCACCTCTCCCCAACACCCAAGCTTTCCTGTGTCTACTATTCCCTACTCTGTGCGCTATCTTCCCCTCCCTCTCTCCCATCCTCTCATCCCATACATCCCTGTGATCAACAATTATATATATAGATTTGTTTTGTTTTGTTTTGTTTTTCTCTTTTGGGTGGGTTCTTTTTCTTAGTTTTTTACAATAATGGTCTTATGTAGTATTTCTCCTTTTGTGACTGACTAATTTCACTCAGCTTAATGTCCTCAGGTTCATCCACGTTATGCGGTGGCTTGCAGCTTCCTTGTTGTTCTTTAGGGTAGCAGAGTGTTCCATTGTGTGTGTACCACAAATTGTTTATCCATTCTTCAATTGATGGGCACTTTGGCTGTCTACGTCTTTTTGCTATTGTAAATAGTGCTGCTATGAACATTGGTGTGCATATATCTACTTGTGTTATGGCTTGTGTTTCTTGTGGGTAAATACCAAGTAGAAGAATTGCTGGATCATAAGGTATTTCTATTTCCAACCTTCTGAGGAAACACCATGTTGCTTTCCAGAGTGGTTGGACCACTTTGCAGTCCCACCAACAATGTAGGAGGGTCCCAGTCTTTCCACATCATTGTCAGCATTTATTGTCCTCTACTTTTTTTTTTTTTATCTTTGCTGTTATTGCTCGTGTGAGATGATATCTCATTGTTGTTTTGATTGCATCTCTCTGATGGCTGCTGATCATGAGCATTTCTTCATATGTTTGTTGGCTGCCCAGGTCTCCACCTTGGTGAAGTGTCTGTTCATGTTCTGTGCCCATTTTTAAGTGGTTATTTGTCTTTTTCTTGTAGAGAAAAAGGTGTTGTAGTTTCCTATATATTTTAAAAATAAGTCCCTTGTCTGATGTGTCATTGCAAAATATTTTTTTCCCATTTTGTGGGTTCCCTTTTTACTCTTCTGATGAAGTCTTTTGATGCACATAAGTTTTCATTTTTTAGTATGTCCCACTCATCTATTTTGTCAACTTTTGTTTGTGTAGTTTTCAAAATGTTCAGTAGTCTGTGTATGCCCTGAATTAGAGCCATCACATTTGTCCCCATTTTTCCATTGATGGCCTTCATAATTTTGGGATTCACATTTAGGCCTTTAATCCATGCTGAGTTCATTTTTGTATAGGGCATGAGGTAAAGGTCTTGTTTCAATTTTTTGCATATCACTTTCCAGTTCTGCCAGCACCATGTGTTAAAGAGATTATCTCCTCCCCATGCAATATGCCTAGGCACTTTGTCGAAAATCAGTTGGATGGGTTCATTTCAGAAGTCTCAATTCTATTCTATTGATCAATGCATCTTTCATTGTACCAGTACCAGGTTCTTTTGACCACTGTAGCCATGTAGCAAATTTTGAAATCAGAGAGTGAGAGGTCTCCAACCTTGTTCTTATTCTTAAGCAGTGCTTTGCTTATCCTGGGTCTCTTTCCTTTCCATAGAAAGTATTAACTTTCTTTGGGGTTACATTATAGTCCATTAGCTTTTCTTTCCATTTTAGAGAACCGACTTTATCCTGTAATTTACCTGATATCCACACCACCTGGATCTCTGTTGCTACGTTTATCCCTTCTTTGACATTGATATAATTTTGATCTTTTGTTGACCTCCCATATCCTTTGAATTTGTTGTTGTAGTTTTATTCTGTTCTGAACTCTGCTATTTGTCGACTGTGTTCCAGGTGGTGTTGCCACGCCTGTTAATCTCTGGTTGTTGCCTGTTCTTGTTGGTTTTCAGTCCAAAGAACTTTCCTTAGGATGTTTTAGAATGCTGGATTGGTTTTGAGAAAATCTCTTAGATTCTGTTTATACTGGAATGTTTTGATTGCACCATTGTATTTGATTGACAGTTTTGATGGATAGTCTTGATTGGCAGTTTTTTTTTTTTTTTAGGGTTTTGTGTATGTCTCTCCATTGCCTTCTTTCCTGCATGGAAAATCAGAGCTTAATCTGATTTGTTTGTCTTTGTAAGTGACTCTTGTCTTCTCCCTGGCTGCTTTTAGAATTCTCTCCTTGTCTTTGATTTTGGAAAGCTTGATTATTATATGTCTTGGTGATTTTTTGGGGGGGTCTATCTTTCCTGGGGCACATTTGGCTTCTTGAATGTTTATCTTCTCCTCTTTCAAGATGTTAGGGAAATTTTCTTCCAGAAGCTCTTCAACTATCTCCTCTGTGGACTTCTCTGATTCTTCCTATTCCAAAATGCAAATAGTTCTTAAAGTTTTTCCTCGTCATGTTATCCAGCGTGAATCTTAGACTCTCTTCAGATTTTTTTTATCCTTTTTTCTGCTTTCTCTTCTACCTTAGCCGTATTGAGAGATTTGTCTTCCAGCTCGCTAGTTCTGGCTTCAGTCTCCTCTATTTAGTTCTTTCTCCTTTCAGTGTATTGTCCATTTCCAAAACCTGCTCTTCCTCTTCTGGGGAGCCTTTGTCTATATCTAGCGCAATTGTCTCAGTTACTCTTTTCTGGTTTTGGACATGTTTTGAGATCGTTTGTTGTATTTTAGATCTTTTATTTATTTCTAATTGTTATGTGGGTTTTTTAATACTTAAATTGATGTTTGTTGTTGTGTTATTAAGCTTACTGGGTGTCTCCTGGTGGATATGATCAGGAGATAGGCTTCCCTTTTTGCATGTAATTTTTAGCAGTTGTTTTTAGCTCTTGTCTCAAAGGTGGAATAATATGGGGTGTGCTTGCAACTTTGCTATATGGCCACAATTGCTGTCTCTTCTTGGGTAACATAGGGAGAAAAAGCCTCCTCATCCAGGAAAAATGTGTGATCAAAAGGCCCAAAAGTAGAAGCAAAATAAAAGCGGAGACAAGGATGGGGAACTTGGACATTGGCTACCCAAAATGGGGGTGCTATAAAAGTAAGAAGTGACTGGCTTGCAAGCTTTCAAGAGGGATGCTAGATCAAGAGGGCACAAAGGAAGGTAGAATCTCCGCTGAGTAGTATCCAATCTGTCTAGGCTGGAGCTGATGAAAGGAGCAAAGGAGATGACGCTAGCACTTATGTGGCACAATAGTGAATATATGCTATCAGGACTGACTGTGAGGGTTGGTAATGTAAAGGTAGACATTTTGTAGCAAAAGGAGGTGAGTGGTTGACTTTGCAGCCCAGGAGCAGAGGTCCCTGGGACCATCAAGGGAGAAGACTGGAGTGTGGGACCCTACTCAGAGAAACAGTGACACCAGAGATGGTGGCAGAGATGATGACATGGAGAGATGGAGTGGCTGGGGACTCTAGACAGAGAGAGGGAAAGGGGCTGTGTGCTGACAACCAGGGGGCAGGCGTTCAGTGTATACCCTTTGGTTGGTTGATGATGCATGGAGGGGATTGTAACCATGGCAATGAAACCATATACAATAGGATGAATGTAAACCTAATGTTCTTCCATGTAAGCTATCACATAATTCACAGTAAAACATTTTTTTAATTTGGAAATTGTCTGTCTCTCCTTCTTCTTAGACTGTCTTCATCTGGAAGCTCAGCTAAAACCTGTCCACTGTTCATGACCCTGCTGCTATTTAGAATATCTGTGAAATAGCTTCCAGACTCACAGCAATATGCAAGACACGAGTATTACAAACTGACAGACAAAAAGTGGAGGGAAGTGAAGAGAGATGAAAACAACACCTTCAAAAGTGTATGAAACTAGATAGAGGATATGATGAGTAACAGTAGCTTCACTCTTTGATACTTTATTTAACAAAGGGTTCTCTAATTTTGTGCTGATCATTTTAGACCCAAGTATGTTGGAGTCCACTGGTATAGTTATTGTATCAACATATCTCATTAGGTTTCCTTCATTTTAGTTGCTTTCTACTAAACATTATGTCCTTTTCTAGTGATTGGTCTTTCCTAAATTTTAAAATAATTGAGATAGTTTCACCATCCTCACTTCTCAGGAACATTCTGGTTGTATTTCTTCTAGACTGATTACTCTTGTTGTTGTTAGGTGCCATTGAGTCAGTACCAACTCATAGTGTCCCTATGCAAAACAGAATGAAACACTGCCTGGTCCTGGCCCAACCTCACAATTGTT
>NW_006408537.1:14213860-14219302 GCF_000296735.1 Chrysochloris asiatica | reverse complement strand
ACAATTTAGTCCTCAAACTGACATCTTTGCTCTACAACACTTTAAAAAGGTCTTGTGCAGAAGATTTGCCTAATGCAATATGTCTTTGATTTCTTGACTGCTGCTTCCATGAGTGTTGATGGTTGATCCAAGAAGAATGAAGTCCTTGAAAATTTCAATCTTTTCTCTTTTGATGAAAATGTTGTTTATTGGTCCAGTGGTGAGTGTTTTTGTTTTCTTTACATTGAGATGCAATCCAAACCGAAGGCTGTGCTCTTTGATCTTCATCAGTAAATGTTTTAAGTCCTCTTCACTTTCATCAAGCAAGGTTGTATCATCCGCATATCACAGGTTGTTAATGAGTCTTCCTTCAATCCTGATGCCACATTTTTCTTTATATAACCCAATTTATTGGATTATTTGCTCAGTATACAGGCTGAATAAGTATGCTAAAAGAATACAACACTGTCGCACACTTTTCTTAATTTTAAGCCATTCAGTGTACCCATGTTCTATTCGAACAATTGTCTCTTGGCCCATGTACAGATTCCTCATGAACACAATTAAGTGTTCCATAGTACTCATACTTTGCAATGTTGTCCATAACTTGTCATGAGCCACACAATCAAAAGCCTTTGCATAGTTAATTAAGCACAGGTAAACATCTTGCTGATATTCTTGGCTTTCAGTCAAGATTCACCAGACATCAGCAATGATATCCCTCGTTCCATGTCCTCTTCTGAATCTGGCTTGAACCTCTGGAAGTTCTCTGTCAATGTATGGTTGCAGCCATTTCTCTATTACCTTTGGTAAAACTTTTACTCCCATGGGATATCAAAGATATTGTCCAATGATTTCTGCATTGCATTAGGTCACCTCTCTTTGGAATGGGCACAAATATAGATCTCTTCCAATCAGTCTGCCAAATAATTGTCTTCCAAATTTCTTGACATAGATGAGTGAGTGCCTCCAGTTGCCCCCTCATTGTCTTGAAAGATTTCAAATTTTATTCCATTAATTCCTGGACCCTTGTTCTTATCAAGTCCTTCAAAGCACCTTGGGCTTCTTCCTTCAGTATCACTGGCTGTTGATCATATGCTACCTCTTGAAACGTTTGAACGTCAACCATTTCCTTTTGGTACAGTGACTCTGTATATTCTTTCCATCTTCTTTTGATACTGTCTGCATCATTGAATAATTTGCCCAAAGAATCCTTCAATAACGAAAGTCAAGGCTTGAATTTTTTCTTCTGTTCCCCCAGCTTGAGAAATGTTGAGTGTGTTCTTCCCGTTTGGTTTTCTGACTCCAGATCTTTGCACATTTTGTTGTAATATTTGACTTTGTCTTCACTAGCTGACCTTTGAAATTTTCTGTTCAGCTCTTTTGCCTCCTCATTTTTTTCATTTGCTTTTGCATCTCTACACTGGAGAGCAAGATTCCATGTTTATTCTGACATCCATTTTGATCTTTTCCTTCTTTCTTGTCTTCTTAATGACTTTGTGCTTTCTTCCTGTATGATGTTCTTGATGTCATCCCACAACTCTTCTTGACTTTGGACTTTAGTGTTTATTGTATAAAATCTGTTCTTCAGATGATCTCTAAATTCAGGTGGGATATATTCAAGGTCATATTTTGGCTCCTTCAATGTTTTGGAAAACAAAAATATGACTTTTATGCCTATGCAGTACAATTCAATGGTTAGCAGTACAATGGTTATCCTACAGCACCACATCATAAAAATACTTTGAAACTTTTTGGTGAAGGGTGTTAGAAAATATCTTTGATTCTCTCTTTCAGTTAACTCAAAAAGGTAAATCCCTAGATGCCTTGTCCATATCCTTTCCCAAAATCTTAGCAAGAAATTACTATCTTGGAATATGGCTATAACTGGAAATGTCATTTGATTGCAATGCTGCAAAATAATAACCTTGACCCCAGTACTAAAAGCTAGGTTAAAAGCTTCAGAATCAGAGACATCCCTAGTAATTGACTGTGAAGTCCCCTAAGGTACTAAAAATTGAAGGATCAGGATAGAAAATTATAGGAGCAGCATGGTATAGCTGATGCCTAAAAGCACTAAAATTTAATCATAAAACTTAAAACAAGACAGAAGGAGGCACAATTTTAAAATAGTCTCTAGCATTGCTTTTTATATGATCTCACATGTCTCATTGTTATCTGTGCAGTAAAACTACCCACAGTGGTTAATAAGACAATGGGCTTTCAAAGTTGTCATCAGGTCCCCCCCCCAAAAAAAATCTAAACATTGTGACTGAAAACCCTCATTTTTGTAATCTGTGCTGCCACAAGCTCCTGTTCTCTTCTCGGTCCTCTTAGTCTCACATTTGAAAGTTGCACTTACATCTTAATGAGCTAATTCAGTTCATACTTTTTTTTTTCCAAAACTGCCCTTGAATTGATTGTCACCAAGGTAAAAATAATTTGAAATTGAAACAAATTCTACTGTTTAGTAATGCTGAACACATTGAACTTGAGAATTGCACATCTAATATTGTTGGAAATGAGAGTTAATTGTCCAGTTTTACTAGAAGGGGTGTTCCATCAACAAAGCAGAAGCACAAAAATGTCAGAAAATAATTGTCTCTTTGTAAAAAAAAAAAAAAAAGGTTTTTATCTGTGGTTTTAAATGATAAATATTCTACTTGCTTGCAACAAGAAATTCAATTAATACATTTTTGTATAATGTTAAAACTGAGCATTCTGTCTACATATCACTGTGACAGTTTTGCTTTTGAATTTTCAAGTGTATTTTAGGACATAAGAGAACATATAATCAAATACAGATATTTGAAGTTATGATAGATTGATAGCTCAGATAGCTAGTTAGACCTCTGGAAGTTATTTATTTTAACTATATATCATAGAGAGTTTTCCACTTATTATTTGTAAATGCAACAGTTTCCTTATATCATTGAACTATATGTATTTATTCTCCAATCCTCTACAGAGAAACATGTGAATTAACTCTTTTTTCTCTCTCTTATTGTAAGCCATGAATATAATTAAACAAAACATATTTGCATATATAATTTGATTATATAAGAAAGTGCTAGAAGCAAATTGCTTATATTTTGAATATGATCATTTTAAAGTGGTTAGATTTGACCAATCAAACCTCCAAATATATTAAAATAATTATACTCTCACTAGTAGTAACTGAAAATGACCATTCCTTATATAAGTGCCCACAATGACAGTAATTAAGCCTGTTTAAAGTTATGCCAAGGAGCTCTGGTAACGTAATGGTTATGAGGCGGGCTACTAACCGCAAGCTCAGCAATTCAAAACTATCAAGTGCTCCATGGGAAAAAGATAAGGCCTTCTGCTCCCGTAAAGATTTACAGCCTTGGAAACCCTATGCCGGGTTACTATGAATTGGAACCTACTCCATGGCACATCACCACCACCACCAGGTTATGCCAATCTGATAAATGAAAAACATTTACCATTGAACTTTTGATTCTTGATTTTCTTGACATCTCTTGTAGCATACTGGTTACGAATTGGGCTGCTAATCTTAAGGTCAGCAGTTCAAAACTACTAGCTGTTACGCGGGAGAAAGATGAGGCTTTCTGCTTCCGTAAAGATTTACAGCCTCGGAAACCCTGTACAGGGTCGCTATGAATCGGAATCGACTCCACGGCACATAACAACAACAACAACAATAAGAGACTCTAATAAGGAGCTCTGGTAGTGTAGTGGTTATGAGTTGGGCTGACAACCTCAAGGTCAGCAGTTTGAAACTACCAGTGGTTCCACGGGAGAAAGATGAGGTTTTCTGCTCCCGTAAAGATTCACAGTCTTGGACACCCTCTGCAGGGTCGCTATGAATCGGAACCGACTCCACGGCACATAACAACAATAACAATAAGGAAATGAAGGAATTTTAGTATGTTTAATGCTTATATTTTATCTTAGTTGCCTAGTGCTACTGAAACAAAAGGTACCACAAAAAATATGGCCTTAAAGAACAAATGTCTATATGCATGCAAATGTGATATATTTATAAATATGTGTATATATACACTGGTAGTGTAGTGGTTACGAATCGGGCTGCGAACCGCAAGGTCAGCAGTTCTTAACTACCAGCTGTTCTGCAGGAGAAAGATCAGGCTTTCTGCTCCCGTAAAGATTTACAGCCTCGGAAACCCTGTACAGGGTCGCTATGAGTCAGAACCGACTCCATGGCACACAACAATACATATATAGTATATGTAATATGTATAAGCACAGTGAATATTATTTGTGTGCATATGACCTTATATCATGTATATGTATAGTTCTTATTTATAGTATATTTTTTCATATAGAGGTTTTTAGTGTTATGTAATCAAATCTTCAAATGACCTTTGGAATGCATAATTATTTTTAAGACCATCACCTTAGTCAATTAATTCTTTAAAAATATCCTTCTTCTGAAAGTACTGCTTAGAATAATTTTATTTCCTGAATGTTATTTTTGTTGTTTGATTATTTGCTTGTGTGCTGTCACAGAATGAATAATTTCATGCTTTTCTCCAAGTCTTTGGTTTCATACATAATACACTTTCAATGACGAAATATCCTAGCATTTATTTCAACCATATGTAGCAGTTTGCAAGTACAGTCATGCTCCACATAACATCCGTTTAGGCAAAGCCCAAACCCATATATATCCATGGTGTTATGTCAGCAGTTCAAACCCACCAGCAGCTCCTCGGAAACCCTATATAGGGTGGCTGAGTTGGAACTGACTCAAAGGTACTTACAGCACTAAGGTCATAATAGAGTTCAGAAATCTTGATCTGAAAATGAATGCAGCAGATGTAACTGGACATAGCTAATACAACAGCTTCCCACATGCAACGTGTGTATTTCATGTGTATTGTAAACAAAGTGATTGTACTGTCAGAGTACAGTAACATAAAACCTATACTCCATATGTCCTGATAGTTATAATAAATATTTATATTTATGACTTATTTCTGTACTATCAAAAAATGTTGGGGCTATTTACTGTCAAAAAAGAAGAAGCTCTGATAGTATAGTGGGTTACGAGTTAGGCTGCTAACCAGAAGGTCTGCAAATTGAATCCACGAGAGAAAGATGAGGCTTTCTGCTCTGGTAAAGATGTGCTATCTTAGAAATTCTATACAGGATGGCTATGGATCAGAACCGACTCCACAGCACACAACTGCCACAATACTTTTTTTTTTTAACAATATTGCAGTGTGTCGTTTGACTCATGGTTGTTGTGTGCTGTCTGAGTTGATTTTGAGTCTTACTGACAGGGTTTCCCAGGTTGTACATCTTTATAGGAGCAGAGGGTCTCATCTGTCTTCCATCAAGTGGCTGATACATTCAAACTGCTAACCCTGAGGTGGGCTTCTTACTTTGACTCATAGATGTTGTTGTTTTTAAGTACCACCGAGTCAGTTTCAACTCATAGCAATGCTGTATAAG
>NW_006408537.1:14196384-14213525 GCF_000296735.1 Chrysochloris asiatica | reverse complement strand
CCTTTGAGTCGGTTCCGACCCATAGCGACCCTGTACAGGGTTTCCAAGGGTGTAAATCTTTACGGGAGTAGAAAGCCTCATCTTTCTCCCGCGGGAGCGGCTGGTAGTTTCGAACCACTGACCTTAAGGGTTGCAGCCTGATTCGTAACCACTACGCTACCAGAGCTCCTTAATTATTAAACAACATAAAAGTGGAAAATCAGTGAAAACTATTACTTGAGATTTAAGCATATCACACTCAACAACCACTATGGCACTCAAAAACAAAGCAACAGTTTCTCCATTCTCCATTGAAATTTACAAGTCGAATGAAATGTGGGGATGGTGGTGATGTGCTATGAAGTTGGTTCCAACTCATAACGACCCTGCATAGAGTTTCCAAGACTGTAAATATTTACAGGAGCAGAGAGGGACCTATATCACATTTGGGGAAAATGCTAATGACTTTGATTGAGGAAGAAACACAGAATTGAATCCCCCTCAGCAAATTGATGACCACTGCTAAAGCATGAGGCTTGTTCTAGGTGTTTAATGAAAAAGCAGGCCTAGACTATAACATGGTACTCACACAACTTCCTAAACACATGTTTGACTTTATGCGTCATTAAGTGACACATGGCTGTATTTTAATCCTTTCTTTCATAGTTGTTGTTGTTGCTACTTTTAGGTACCACTGAGTTGTTACTGGCTGATAGCAACCTTATGCACAACAGAATGAAACACTGCCCATTCCTGCACTAACCTCACAATCATTGCTATGCCTGAGCCCACTGCTGTTAACAGGGTGCCAATCCATTTAATTGGGGATCTTCCTCTTCTTCTCTGACCCTTCACTTTACCAAACATGATATCTTTTTATAAGGACTTGTCCCTCCTGAAAATATGTCATAAGTATAAGAGATGAAATTTAGCCATTCTGGCTTCCAGGAAGTGTTCTGACTGTATTTCTTCCAAAACAGATTGGTTTGTTTTCTTGGCAGTCCATGGTACTTTTTATATTCTCCTCCAACACCATAGCTCAAAGGCATCAATTCTTCTATGGTGTCTTTCTTATTCACTGTTCAACTTTTGCATGTATATGAGGTTACTGAAAATACCATGGCTTAGGCCAAGTGCACCTTAGTCCTAATATTGGTATCTTCACTCTTCAAAATATTAAATAGGTCTTGTGCAGCAGATTTGCTTAATGAAATACATCATTCGATGTCTTGACTGTTGCTCGCATGAGTGTTGATGGTTGACACGAGCAAAATGAAGTATTTGACAATTTCAATCTTTTGTCCATTTATATGGATGCTGTTTGTTGGTCCAGTGTTGAGGGTTTTTGTTTTCTTTAATTGAGGTACAATGCATACCAAAGACTGTGGTCTTTGATATTCATCAGGTAGTATTTTAACTCCTCTTGGTTTTCAGCAAGCAAGAGTGTATCATCTGCATATTGCTGATTATTAATGAGTCTTCTTCCAATCTTAATGCCACATTTTACTTCATATAATCCAGGTTCTCAGCTGATTTGCTCAGCATACAGATTGAATAAGGATGGTAAAGAATACAACCTTAGTGCACAATTTTCCTAAATTTAAACTATTCCATGTTCCTTTGTTCTGTTTGAACAGCTGAGTCTTGGTCTATGTATAGATTCCTCATGAGTGCAAGTAAGTGTACCGGAATATTCACTCTCTGAAATATTGCCCATAGCTTGTCACGATCTTCACAACCAAAAGCCTCTGCATACTCAATAAAGTGCAGGTAAATATCTTTCTGGAATTCTCTGTTTTCAGCCAAGATCCATCTGATGTCAGCAGTGATATCACTTGTTCCACATCCTTTTCTGAATCTGGCTTGAACCTCTGGAAGTTCTCTGTCAATGTATGGTTGCAGTCATTTTTGTATTATCTTTAGGAAAACTTTACTAAACTTTACACAGGCTATCAATGATATTGTCCAATGATTTCTGCATTCTGTTAGATCACCAGCCTTTAGAATGGGCACAAATTCAGATCTTATCCAGTCAGTTAGCCAGATATTTGTCTTCCAAATTTCTTGGCATTGATGAATGAGTGCCTATAGTGCCGCATCAGTTTGTTGAAAGATTATAATTTGTATTCAATCTACTCCCGGTGTCTTGTTCTTAGTTAATGCATTCAATGCACCTTGGACTTCTTCAGCATAACCGGCTTTTGATCATATGCTACCTCTTGAAATGGTTGAACATCAACCACTTCTTTTTGGTATAGTGACTCTGTGTATTCCTTTCATCTTCTTAGGATGCTTCTGCATCATTCAATATTTTACCTTTAGAATCCTTCAATACTGCAAGTAGAGGCTTCAATTTTTTCTTCAGTTCCCTCAGCTTGAGAAATGCTGAGCATGTACTTCCCTTTTTGTTTTCTAACTCCAGGTCTTTGCACATTTCTTTATAATATTTGACTTTGTATTCTCAAGTTGACCTTTGAAATTTTCTCTTCAGCTCTTGCACGTTTTCAATTCTTCCATTTATTTTAGCATCTGTATGCTAGAGAGCAAGTTTCAGAGTCTCTTCTGACATCAATTTTGGTCTTTTCCTTCTTTCTTATCTTCTTATTGACCTTTTTGACTTTTTTACTGTATGATGTTCTTGAAGTCATCTCACACCTCTTTTGGTCTTTGGCTTTTAGTGTCTAATGCAACAAATCTGTTCTTCAGATGATGTCTAAATTCAGATGGGATATATTCAAGGTTATAACTTGGCTATTGTAGACTTCTTTTAATTTTCTTCAGCTTCAGCTTGAACTTGCATATGAACAATTGATGGTCTGTTCCATTCTGCCCATTGCCTTTTTTCCCCCACTATCTCTTTCCATGGAGGTAGTCAATTTGATTTGTCCATGCTCCATCAGGTGAGGTCTATGTGTATAGTCATCTTATATGTTGTTTAAAAACATGAAGAAGTCATTGGTCTTAAAATTTTTTATCATGTGCTCTCCAGCATCCTTTCTGTCACCAAAGTTATATTTTCAAATTAATGATCCTTCTTCTTTGTTTCTAATCTTTGCATTCCAATTGCCAGTAATTATGAATATAGACTGCATGTTTGATCAACTTCAGACTAAGGAAGTTGGTAGAATTCTTCAATTTCATCCTCACTGGCTTTAGTGGTTGTTGCATAAATTTAAATAATAGTGGTAATAACTGATCTTTCTGGTAGGTGTATGGATATTATACCATCACAGACAGGTTTGTATTTTAAGATGAATGTTGATGTTCTCTTTGATGAGGAATGTGACTCTATTCCTCTTCATTTATCATTAGCAACATAGTTAACCATGTGATTGTAAGATTCAAAACGGCCAATACTAGTTCACTTTTTTCACTAATGTCTAGTATATCAATGCTTATGAAGTCCATTTTAGTTTTGATCATTTCCAATTTTCCTAGAGTCGTAATTCTTACATTCCACATTTCAATTATTAATGGATATTTACAGCTGGTTCTCTTCATTTTGAATTGGGCTTCATCAGCAAATGAAGGTCCAGAGGGCTTTTTTCCATTTGTGTCATCACATTCAATTCTACTTTGTGGAGTCAGCTCTTCCCCAGTTGCATTTTGAGTGCCTTCCAAGCTGAGGGGTTCATCTTTCAGCATTATATCTGACAATATTCTGGTGCTCTTCATCATGTTTCAGAATCCAAAATTCTGGTTCTGACAGTGCTCTACTGCTATTCATAAGGTTTTCAATGACTAATTATTCAGGAGTAGTCCATTGCTGCTTCTTCCTAGCTTGTGTTCATCTGGAAGCTCAGCTGAAACCTGTCTACCATGGGTGACCCTGCTGATATTTAAAATACTCATGGCATAGCATTCGGAATCACAGCAACATGCAAGACACCACAGTCCAACAGAATAACAGATGTGTGGTGCTTTCCTTCATACTATATTTTAAAAATATACTTTGGACATTTTCAAAATGTTTTGTCCTTGAGTATTATTCAATTTCTACCCTATGATTTTATCTATTTGACAAATATTTTCTAACTAAATGTATTTTGCTACATTGTTTTGAAAGAAGTCTTTTATACATTAGAAAACTCGAGTTCTGATCCAATTGAGTCTAATAACATTTGTGTTATTTGGTGAGTAGAGCCCTGTAGGTGCATTGAGTTAAACATTTAGCTTCTAACCAAAATGTCACTTTCCTATTTATTTATTTTTTATATATAGACAGATTTCAAAATTCATTGCTGAAACTGACCATTTTCTTTACTCTAAGATGAGTGGCTATAGGATAAGCACCGGATTAAAAACCACAAGGTAGGGATTTCAAACGCCCCAGGTGCTACTTGGAAACCCTACACAGGGTTGCTATAAGATGGAACACTTAAATTGTACTTAACAGCCAGATAAGTCAGTCTGAGTCTATTTCTGTAAATATTTTCTACCTCAGAAACCCAATGGAGCAGTTTTGCTCTGTCCTGAAAGGTCATTTTTAAGTCAGAATTTACAAAACAGCAAAGGGTGGTAAGGAAGACCTGGTGTGGTGCTGTGGGTTAATGAGTTGGACTGCAAAGTAAGTTTGATCTGCAAAGTCAGTGGTTCAAGCTTACCAGTTGCTCCTCAGATGCCCTATACAGGATTGCTATGGGTTAGGACTGACTCAATGACACTTAACAACAACAACAATAATGTGGTAAGACCCTTTAACCATCCTACACTTTGCTCCTCTTCAAATCTTGCCAGGCAATAAACATATTCTTTTTCATACTTCTTTTCTTATTTTTACTCTATAGTAATCTGTCATCATCAGAAGTATAACAGGCATGACATTTGAATTCTTCTCATTAGCTTTCAGTTGTGTTGCATTCATGTCTTCTATAATTCCTTTTGTCAAATACCTGTCTATTTTCTCAAATTGTCATTAGGATTTTTCTACTAAATTTCAGCCAAAAATTGCCTTAAATAAACTCTATCAAGGCTTAATTATTACTGCCATTTTCTCTCATTTTCTTATTTTTTCACATACAGAAACTTCAAAAGTTCACTGCTGAAATTGGCCATTTCCATTACTCTAAGCACATTTCTCTCATTTACCCTGCTTTACTGGCTTATAAAGAGTAATTATTCTCTTTAGTCTTTTGCTAGAATTCATAATGCTTCCTTCGATGTTCCTTATTTCTAAGGATGTCACATCACTTCACTCTTTCTTATAGCGCCTTTGAGACTTGTGAAATATGGATATGTGTTAACCATATAAACTACCCAACATCTGCCAGATCCTTCTGAAGTGTGGGACTACTTCTCCTACATCATTAAAAGAAAAGAAACACCACAAACAAAATTAAACATATAAACAAGCAAGCAAAAATTACGAAAGAGACAATTGTTATGCTGACATCATGTTAATGACATGTGTTTATCCCTCAATCCATCAGCTTTCCAGAGCTGCAAGTGTTCTGGTAAGGGAATATGCAGACATGTCCATAGTCCTCAGTTTGGGGACACTTTAACTTCTCAGAAGCTGCCTAGGATGGTTGAGTATACTCAGGACATGTCTGTTCACAGAATGCAGGGACATTTATCTGGAGAGACTTCGAGGAGATTGGTTCAGGCAATCAATCCATTAAAGGCCCCAATCTGTCACCTGCATTGACACTTCAAATCTCTGGATAATCTTCACAAATTCAATACTTTTAACTAGTCTTGATCTTCAAGGTTGCCTTAGACAAGGGATTCTCAAACTTACTGGGCCTAAGAATCAGTTGGAAATAGTGCAAAAATGTAGATTCTGATTCAGGATATATGGAGTAATGGCTGAGATTCTGAATTACTAATACACTCCCAGGAGTTTCTGAAACTGAAGTTCTGTGGACTACACTTTAAATCACAAGATCCTAGACTTGGGATAGTTCCAATTATGAAAATAGGTACTATTGCCAATAATGTTAACTTTAAAATGGTTCACATTTATATGGCATTTTAAACTGACAGAACACTTTGACATTTGTTAACTCCTTCTAATATTCACAATACCCCCAGTATGTAGGCAGGGAATTAATTATTCAGAGGAGAAATTGAAGGAATGTTAACTGTCTTGCTCAATGTCACACAACTAATAAGTGGCAAGGTGATCTGTGAGGTTAACTCAGATGCAGAGACAATATAGCAAAATGGCTAACCTTGGAACCAGGAAAATCCATCTTTGAATATTGTGTCCTTCACATGTTAATTGTATGACATTATACACATTGCCTAACATTTCTATTTTAGTCTCCTCATTTATAAACTGGACATGCCTATTTCATACACTTGTTCTTGGACTTAATAACTTCCAAAAGTGTCTAGTGTAAATGTCTGTCACCTAGTAATCACTAAATAAGTGACAACTGCTGCTGATGTTTTGTTGTCATTCTTATTACCCCAGAAGTCTGCTGAATTTCTGCAGGTACCTCATATCTTAGCAAAATCTTGGTGCTCACCTACAGGGACTATCTAACTTCCCTGTAGCTCTGGACCATCGTGGGCCCTATGCAAAAAATATGACCGGATTAGACACATGGAGTGAACCTTTTTACGGTGTTTCTCTATTTAGCTGGATATGTGGGAGGACTTGCAGTGTAACTGACTATTGATGTGTTGTTATATGTATAAAGAATTTCTGCCTGCAGTGTTTCTACTATGACTCTTTTCATAAGCCTAAGAACCCATCCACATCTCTGTAGAATATGGCGATTTTTTGATGCTGGGATGCTGTTGAACCATTATACTTGGCTAAGCTTTTGATGATTTCACCACATGCGTTTCTGTGGAAGTGACTGAGCAGTGCCAATAACATTTATGTCAGTGACATATAAATCACTTATTTATGTTTCAGTGACAGAAAAATGACAAAAAAACAAAACAAAAGAATAGGCTGTACCTAATTGATAAGTCTTTCGGATATACCTTGTGAAATTGCTCAATAATCATTAAATAGTTTTTTAATTTTATTTTATTATTTTGCTCTTTATGAGTATAAATATCTAGGCTAAGGCAACAGTGTCTTTTCAAATATCTTAGCAAATGAAAGCATTCATTTTTCTCCCAGGTTGTTTTTTTTTTTTTTTTTTTTAAGGTTTTTATTGTGGATTGAGTGAAAGTTTTCAGGGCACGTCATCGGTTTCACATTCAAACATTCATAACGAATAAAAAAATAATTTTTTTTTTTTTTTTTTTTTTTTCATGAAGGAAATAAAGGTGTAATCCTTTTTCTATTTTAAATGTATAATAACATTATTTTATGTAATATTTCTCAGTTCTGCAGCTGAAATGATAATATTTCTAGATATTTAGACTTCTAATCATTGCTTCCCTATAACCTGATCATTATAACATGAGTTTTATATTAAAATACTTTTCAGATATGTTAGGTACGCAAGAAATTTAAACGTATAGAACAAAGATAAACATTTAAGATCAATTTCAAGGTAAGAAATATGAGACTATATTTTCATAGGACTACCTCAGGTGAATAATTGATTCAAATAGTGAAAACTGTTATTTTATTTGGATGTCTGATTTATTTATTTTGAGCAACTGAATGTGATGTTCAAGATGGAATTAAGGCATAATTTTTTCTCATCATATAGGTTGGGATCCTATATCAAGGTAATAAATAGAATATGTATTCTCCTTTTACTATAAGAAGTAATAATGAATGTATATTGTATAAGAGGAAAACTAGAACTAGCTGGTGAGATAAAAGCAAAGGATTATTTGCATATTCCCACCAACCTTGTCACATTAGAATTTAAGTTTTAAATGGTTGCTTAATGACATTGGATAAAATTTAGCAGTGATATGTAATATGAAAAGCAGAATACAAAAATTTACTTGTAGTATTGTTTCAGCAATGTAGAAATATGGAAGAATATATGCTGTTAAGTACCATTAAGTATGTTCCAACACACAGCATCCCTGTAGAGGACTTCGAAAAAGTGGTTGGTGGGTTTGAACTGCCAACCTTGTGGTTAGTAGTCCAGTGTTGATTCTACAGCACAACACCAGGAATAAAAAATAAATAAATAAAAACTGGAATGAAATGCACCAAAAATTTAGTTGTATTGGGATTCAGAGATGGTTTTCATTTCTTTTTGGGTATATTCTATATTTTGCATAATGTTGATGCAGTGAATGAATTACTTTTGTACGCAACCATATGACAAATATTTTAAAATAAAATAACTTAGTAGAAAGAGGCGTTGATATTTAATAGATCATATATAGGCTTTAAGGAGCTCTAGTAGCGTAGTGGTTACGAATCGGGATGCGAACCTCAAGGTCAGCAGTTCAAAACTACCAGCTGCTTCGTGGGAGAAAGATGAGACGTTCTGCTCCCATAAAGATTTACAGCCTCAGAAACCCTGTACAGGGTTGCTATGGGTCGGAACTGAGTTGACGGCACTTAACAACAACAACATATAGGCTTTGGGGTCATATTGGCTGTGTTGACGTCTTTTATTGTTACTTTTTATTGTAGATTGAGTGAAGGTCTGCAAAGCAGATCATCAGCTTTACATTCAACAAATGATACACGTCATATCATTTCAGTGATTGCAATCTCCTCTATGAGTGATCCCACTACCTACCTGTGATTCTTGTTTCCATTAAACCTTCTTTTCTAATTCTGTTTCATCCTCATGTAAATGCTGCCCTCTTGATCCTGAATGGTTGCCCATTCCAAGTTGAGCATACCTTACTTGTGTTGCTGTCCCCCCATATGCCTATCTACCTCTTGGATGAAAATTAGGCCACAAGAATGAATTCAATTCCTGATCTGAAGACTTCTCTAGTTTCTCTTCGATTAGTGAGTCTAGTCCTTTCCATAATTTTGAATTCTGTTTCACATTCTATTCCACTCTATATGTTGTTGTTGTTAAGTGCCGTCGAGTCGGTTCCGACCCATAGCGACCCTGTACAGGGTTTCCGAGGGTGTAAATCTTTGCGGGAGTAGAAAGCCTCATCTTTCTCCCACGGAGCAGCTGGTAGTTTCGAACCGCTGACCTTAAGGTTTGCAGCCCGATTCGTAACCACTACGCTACCAGAGCTCTATATAGGACCTTCTAAAGTTATCCCTTTCAGAATAGTTGATAGTAGTATCTAGGCACCTTCTTGTTCTTCTGTTCTCAGGGCTGTGGTGACGGATATTCACATGTTCTGCTAGTCCACTGGACTAATTGATTCTAAGTGTCTTCATTTTTCATCACGTTTATTTCCTCCACACATGGAGGGACCAAAAGTTGTACCTTAAATGGCCACTCAAAAGTTTTTAAGATCCCAGTTACTACTCAGAAAATTAGAATGTACAACATTGTCCCCATGAACCAGGCCATGGTATCTTGGGTTAATAGTTTATCCTGCTGCTCAACTAGTCAGTATAAGCTTTTGTAGGCTGTGACAAGCACTCCCAAAAATCTAATTGACTTAACACAACAAAAGTTTGTTCTTTGCACACACAAAGTATACTGTGAGTCCAAAGCAGCTTTACCTTAGGATACTTTGACCTGTGGCTCCTCTGCATAAGCACATGCTGCCATAGTATGGGGAAAGAGTTGTGTATTAAGAGTTGACCATCAATATCTAAATGCATCTACTCAGAAATAGCACTCATCATTTGAACTCACATTTCATTGGCCAGGATCTGTCACATTACTGCAAAAGTGTAGTGCCCTTTGATCATAGAAGAAGAAGAGAAAGAGATGAAGTGTTGATAAACTTAGTATTGTATACTTCTAGTAACTAATCTGGTGGCTTCCACTAGGCAGTGTACTTCCCTCAGATTTATTTAATCTCCTAATGTTGTTGTTGTTATTAAATGCTGTTGAGTAGGTTCTGATTCATAGCTACCCTATATAATGTTTCCAAGGAGTGACTGATGAGTTTTAACTGCTGACCCTGCAGTTCAAACTGAACTTGTAGTCCAGTGCTTATCTTACCTTATCATACAAGGACCTCAGTAGCCTTGTTGAAATGTTTAAATGGCAAGACGTGTATAATGCCATTATTAGAGTAGCTGGAATGGAGAAAGTAATTAGTTTAAGTTCAATGCATTACACCTTTACCAGTGCCTGGAGTCAAAAATAGAAAATTTTAAGTCATCTATATCAGCATCATATTATTCCTACATCTTTGAGTTATCTGACATGCTGAGGGTAGCTAAACACTTTTTGATTATATTTATAACAGCATTTTATTATATTTTATTACATCATCTAATTCAGGATGTCCAATGGTCTATCTATAACTGCCACTCATCTGTCAGTTTGTCATATTATGGTAGCTTGTGTGTTGTTGTGATGCTGACAGTTATGTAACCAATATTTTTAAAAACAGCATGGTCATCTATGGTGGGCAGGTTTTAGCAGAGCTTCCAGACACAGATAGACTAGAAGAAGGAGAGGCAGACAACTTTTGAATGGTTAGCTACTGAAACACTACTTATATCAGCGAACATTGCCTGAAATAATGCTGGAAAATAAGCCCCTCAGGTTGATAGATACTCAAAATATGACTGGGAAAGAGCTTCCTCCTCAAAATAGAGTTGACCTTAAGGACATGAATGGAGAAAAGATGTCAGGAGCTTCATTAGGACACAACTCATAATGAAAAGAAACAGCTAGAAACATCCATTAATAATCAGAAAGTATATAATCAGAATATTATACTGATATTCAGAATAATCAGAAATAATAATATTCATGAAATATGAATCTAGGAAAATTGGAAGCTGTCAAAATTAAATGGACATCATAAATGTCAATATACTAGGCATTAACAAGCTAAAATGGACTGACATTGGCCATTTTGAATCAGAAAATCACATGCCAAGAATGATGTTGTGTTCATCATTGAAATCAGCGTTTCAAGATTATCTTGAAGTCCCATGCTGTCTTTGATAAGATAATAGCCATACACCTACAAAGAAAACAAATTAATACAACTATTATTCAAATTTACACACCAACCACTGAAGTCAGTGATGATGAAATTAAAGAATTATGCTAACTTCTGTAGTCTGAAATTGATCAATCTTATAATCAAGATGCATTGATAATTATTGGTGGTGAGAATGGGAAAGCTGGAAACAAAGAGGAAGATTCAGTAGATGAAAAATATGACTTTGCTGATACAAATTATGCTGAAGATCCCATGATACAATTTTTCAAGACCAATGAATTATTTATTGCAAATATTTTTTAGCAATATAATCAACTATACAAATGGTCCTCACCATATGGAACACAAAAGAATCAAGTGGACTACATCTGTGGGAAGAGAGACCAGGAACCAACTGTAGAAAAAATCATCAGTTCTTCATATGCAAGTTCAGGCTGAAACTGAAGAAATTAAAACAATTACACAGATCCAAAATATGACATTAAGTATAACCCACCTGATTCCAAGACCATCTCAAGAATAGATTTGATTCATTACGTGCTAATGACTGAAGATGAAAGGAGTTATAGGATGTAATCAAGAACACCATCCATGAAGAAAGCAAAAGGTCATTTAAAAGACAGGGGGAAAAAACAAAGACAAAATCGATGTCAGAAAAGACCCTTAAACTTGCTCTTGAATGTAGAGATGCTAAAGATACTGGGGGGGGAAATGAAATAAAAAATCTGAATAGAAAATTTCAAAGATTAACGAGAAGATGAAGAATATTATAATAAAATCTGCAAAGACCTAGACTTAGAAAACCAAAAGTGAAGAATAAACTCAGAATTTATCAAGCTGAAAGAACTAAAGAAAACATTCAATCCTTGGGTTGCAATATTGAAGGTTTCTATGGGTAAAATATGGAAAGATGCAGAAAGCATCAAAGAAGATGAAAGAAATATATAGACTTACTCTGCCAAAAAAAAATTGGTTGACACACAACCATTTCAAGAGGTAATAAATAATCATTAATATTACATGCAAATAAAATTTTGCTGAAGATACAGTTCAGCAATACATTGACACAAAGCTGCCAAAAATTCAAGCCAGACTTAGAAGAGGATATAAAACTAGGGAGAGCAAACACTAGAAAAACAATAGCATAGTACTTACCAGTATGTTAGCTACATCCTCTCCTATTAGCCATTGTCAGCAATTAATTTTACTTGAACACTGTCAAGTGTATATGACTCACTGTCTTGGTTATCTTCTCTCTCCAAGGAGGAAAGAGATATGGTAGAAAATTAATGACTTTTGGAATCAGAATTTAATGTTCATTGACATTATATTTCTATCACCCCCATGTCATTCACTGTCAGGCAAGTGACCCAGTCTCACTGAAACTCAACTTCCTCACAAGAAAATTAAAACTATGATATTTATCTGTTTCATATGCTTTTGGTCTTCCACATCACATTTCTTAGGCCCACATTTCAATCTCAATGTTGATAAAATGAGTAGAGCTGCCAGCATCCCACCTCAAGAGTGAATCTCTTTGCTTTTCTTTATCATGGCCTTCTTTCCTTCTGATTCCCTGTTCAGGGCACATGAAAGCATAGATGAATATAGGGAAAGTATCAACCTCTGGCAGGAAAGCTCCTCCATATTCTTCAGACAAATGATTCTGAGAGGCATGTATTTCCCAAAATCCTGGCAGAATTAAGCCTGTATTGTCCACAGAAGAATCCTCACTAGCATACATGAGGGCTTTTCCTTCTTCACTCTTTCTCTAGCCCCTCAGTGAATCACACACCATATAAAGTACCTGAGTTTAGAGCCTTGCCTCAGCTTCTACTTTGGATCAACTCAAACTTAAACCTACACAAATTTAGGAAACCACCTATCATGCTTATTTTAAATATTATCATGATGTAATTCCAAGGCTTTACACATTTTCTTGTGTGACAATTATCCTTAAATAAATAAGTATACTTGTGAGATATATTCATATTTTGATGAACTTTGGACTGTAACAGCTTGTCATAAGCTCAGATGAGTCATCACAGTGAAAAGTAGGAATATTACAGAAATCTATTTCTACGCCAGGATATCTAAAAATAAACCATACTCAAAAGTGGTTATGAACCTCAAAAACTGTTGTGTTGTTGTTTTTAAGTACCACTGAGTCAGTTCTGACCCATAGAGATCCTTTATAGGACTTCCAAGGAGCAACTGGTGAGCTTGGACCACTGACCATGTGAATAAAATTGAACTTGCAGTCCAACGCATTAACCCACAGTGCCACATCAGGACTCCATATAGTTAAGTGCCGTTAAATTCAAGCTAAATGTATTCCAACTCAACTACCTTGAACTAGGTTAACTACCCTTAGCAGACTAGGCAAATGCAGAAGGCTATGTGAACACATTGTTGTTGTTAAGTGCTGTCCAGTCTGTTCTGACTCATAGCGACCATGTATAGCGTTTCCAAGGAAGAACTGTTGTGTTTGAACCACTGACCCTGTGGTTCAAACCGACCTTAAGGTCCAATGCTTTATTTCAATGCGCCACACCAGGACTCCACATTGTTAAGTGCTGTTGAGTCGGTTCCAGTTTACATTGACCCTGTACAGTGTTTCCAAGCAGCAGCTGATGAAATTGAACCACCAATCTTGCAATTCAAACCAATCTTGCAACCCAGTGCATTAGCACAAAGAGCCACACCAAGACTCTAGGACTCCACATTAGTAGGGCTTTTTTCAGGACCTTGAAAGACCAGTGCAAATGAAGGAACTTGGAGCTTAAGTTACATTAGCTTTGTGATAAAATTTATCTCTGGACATGTCCATTAGTAAATTATTATTTAATGACAGAAGGATTATGAGAGGAATAGGAAGCATATAACTACTTATGGTATCATTTTTCATTTCATAGAAAAAATATAGACTGGAGTCATATCGTTAAGCCTTTTTTGTTGTTATTCATATCTTAATTTTAAAATATGTGAAGAGCATCGTTTTAATGGAAAAGGAAAAAAAAAGATAAGGTTTCAAATTTTAAGCATCTGTGGAATGAACTGGAAATGTAGCAAGAGGAAGAGTAAAACTCCATTTATTTGGCATTTGTGATTTTTCATATACACATATGAGATTAAAAAAGGTATTTGACAAATTAAGGATTTCAGGAGTGTGGTAAAGTGACAAAACACAAATTCTTTTCTATCACACTTTACATGTAGTTGACATGCTAATTGTACTTTTCTTTTTTATCTCTAAATGTCAAACTAGATTCACTATTTAGTAATGCCACTGTGCTATTGTTGCTTCATTAAACCATTGTATGCATTCTAAGCAATAAGATGTCATTTCATCTAATCTGGTATGTGTGTTTCAAATTGGATTTTACCTTAATTATCTTGAATTAGTGAGGTTTTACTAAATGTTTGTTTGTGGTTCAATTATGTAGATTTAAAGCTGATGATACAGTTTAAAAACATATAATTATAAAGTGAAAGCATGGGTAAACAAAGGAAAAAATGGAAAGACAAGAAATTATTTTATTTTGGTCTAGCAGTCCACCACTCATATGTCAGTTTGTATTACTGTGGTGTCTTGTGTGTTGTTGTGATGCTGGAAGCTATAACATCAGTATTTTAAATACCAGCAGTGCCACCCATAGACAGGTTTCAGCAGAGCTTTCAGACTAGGAAGAAGGAGAGACTGGTTGCTTCTGTATGTTTAGTTGCTGAAAACCCTTGAATAGAAGCAAAACATTGTCAGATATAGTGCTAGAAGGATGAGCCCCTCAGATTAGAAGGCATTCAAAATACAACTAGGAAAGAGTCTCTAAGTAAAGATGACCTTAAAGATGTGAATGGAGTACAGCTTTCCAGTACCTTTATTTACTGATGGGATACAACTCAAAATGAGAAGAAACTACTACAAACATCCATTAATAATCAGAATGTGGTGCATACAAATTATAAATCCAGCACAATTGGAAGTTGTCAAAAACTCATGAAGCTCAATATCCTTGGCACTGTTGTTGGTGGTAAGTGCTGCCAAGTCAGGGTTTCCAAAGAGCGGCTGGTGGCTTTGAACCACCAAATCTGTAGTTAGCAATTCAATGCTTCTCCTACAGTACCACAACTGGCATTAGTGAACTAAATGGACAGGAACTGACCATATTGAATCAATCATATGGTTTACTACATTGGGAATGACAAACTGGAGATGCCATCACATTCATCATGAAAGGAGCATTTCAAGATCTACTTTGAAGTGCAAGGTTGTTTGTGATAGGATAATATCGATAAGATTTCATGGAAGACCAGTTAAAACTATTATCCACATTTACACATCAAGCACTAAAGCCAATGATGATGAAATTGAAGAATTCTACCAGTTTGTTTTTTCTGAAATTGATCAAACATGGACAATTGCTGGCGATTGTTCTGTGAAAGTTGAAAACAAAGAGGAAGGATCAGTAGTTGGAAAATACAGCCTTAGTGATAGAAATGATGCTGAAGATCCCATGATAGAATTTTGTAAGACCAATAACTCAGTCATTGCAAATACTTTTTCAACAACATAAAATGTGACTATACACAATAACCTCATCAAGTAGAATACACAGGAATCAAATTGAGTACATATATGAATGAAGAAATGATGGAGAAGCTCAATATCATCTGACAAAATAGGTCAGGTGCGGTTGAATAGACCATCAATTCCTCACCTGCAAGTTTAGGCTGAAGCTAAGAAAATCAAAACAAGTTTACAAGAGCCAAAATGTGACCTTGAATATATCCCACCATAATTTAGAGATCATCTAAATAACAGATTTGATGCATTGGATATTAATGACTGAAAATAATAAATTGAGATGACATCAAAAACATCACCCATGAAGAAAGTTTATTAAAAAGACAAGGAAAAAAAAAAAAGATCAAAATGGACGCCAGAAGTGAATGAACTCTGAAACTTGCTCTTGGGCATAGAGAAGCTAAAGCAACTGAAAGAAATGAGAAAGTAAAAGAGCTGAGCAGAAATTTTCAAAAAGCAGCTTGAAAAGACAAAGTAAATATCATAATGAAATGTGTTGAGACCTGGAGTTAGAATGCCAAATGAGAAAAGCATGCTCAGCGTTTCTCAAGCTGAAAGAACTGAAGAAAATGTTTAAACTTCGGCTTGTGATATTGATAATGCACTAGACTACAAGATTGGTTTGAACTGCAAGGTTAGCACGTTCAAATACACCAGCTGCTCCTCAAAAACCCTATATAGGGTCACTATGAGTCAGAACCAACTTGACGGACCTTAACAACAGCTGAATAATATTAGGGTTAAGTGGTCTTCCTTGTAGGCATATGGAGATTATCCTCTCACAGATGGTGTTATACTTCAAGACACATCTTGATAGTACTTTTTGATGATGAATGGGATTCTATTCCTCTTCAATTTATCATCCCCAGCATAGTAAACCACAGGATTGTCAGATTTGAAATGGCCAAGGCTAGTCTTTTTCAGCTCACTAATGCCTATGAGATCTATGTTTATGGATTCCAATTCAATTTTTGACAATTTCCATTTTCCTAGATTCATGCTTCGTACAGTCCATATCTGATTACTAATGAATGTCCACAGCTGTTTCTCTATATTTTGAGTTGTGCCCTATTAGCAAATGAAGGTCCCCAGGACTCTACTCCATTGGCATCATCACGGCAACTCTACTTTGAGGAAGCAGCACTTCCCCAGTCGCATTTTGAGTGCCTTCCAACCTGAGGGGCTCATCTTTTGACCTTATATCTTACAATATTCTGATACTCTTCACCATGTTTCACTATCCAAAACTCTGGTGCTGAATGTGTTCCACTGTTATTCATAATATTTTCAGTGAGTAAATATTCGGAAGTGGTTGGTCTCCCCTTCTTCCTCATCTGTCTTCATCTGGAAGCTCAGCTGAAACCTGTCCACCATGGGTGACAGTGCTGGTATTTAAAATACCGGGGCCTAACTTCCAGAATCACAGTAACACACAAGTCACCACATTATGACAAACTGACAGACCAGTAAATACCACTATTACTTAAATTTATGCACCAACCACTAAAGCCAGTGATGATGAAATAGAAGAATTCTACCAACTTATTCAGTACGAAATTTATCAAAATATCAACCAAGATATATTGATTGGCAAATGGAATGCAAAAGTTGGAAACAAAGAGGAAGAATCAGTAATTGGAAAATATGG
>NW_006408537.1:14188431-14194934 GCF_000296735.1 Chrysochloris asiatica | reverse complement strand
GATCTGTTTTGGAAGAAGTGCAGTGAGAGTGCTCCTTAGAGACCAAGATGGCCAAATTTCATCTCTCATACTTTGGACATATTGTCAGGAGGGACCTGTCACTGAAGAAGGATATCATGTTTGGTAAGGTGAAGGGTCAGAGAAAAAGAGGAAGACCCCTAACGAGATGGATTGGCCAAGCGGCAGGATTGATGGACTCAAGCATGGCAACAGTAGTGAGGTTGGCCCAGGATCAGGCAGTGTTTTGTTCTGCTGTGCATAAGGTCGCTATGGGTCAGTACTGACTCAATGTCACCTAACAGGAACAATGAGACATGAACAAAATAATTATAAGATAGCTAAATTTGTATCATAATATTCATTTTTGTCTCTTCTATGGCATAACAGTCATATTACTCATTTCAGTAAAGTGTAAAGGTCTCCCAGAGTCACAGATTTAGTCAAAGCTGAGATGTCAGCCAAAACTATGTGTTAGATATTTTTTTAGCTTAATGAGTTGTCACTTATGCCTGCAAACTTCATTTTTCAAGCTAATCATATCCAACTAAGCCTAGTATATTACCAGAAATCACTTTCCCTTCTCCCTTTTTGTGATTGATTATATAATGTCATCTAATAGTATGCCAAGCAAAACATACTTTTGAAAGTTAGTCTTTTCAAAGTGACATACACAATGCCTTCTAAGAGAAAAAGATGTATGGAAATTCCCACAAGAATAAATCTTCATGCAACCCACAGGATGAAAAGAAATAAACACTTACTAACTGGATATATGGAATCCTGGTGTGTCTCTGTGGGTTAATGCACCAGACTGCAAGATCCGCAGTTCAAGCTCACTAGCTGCTCCTTGGAAACCCTATACAGGGTCGCTATGGGTTAGAATTGACTCAACGGCATTTAACAACAACAACTGGACATATACCAGAACTTCACTTTCTCCCATATTTAACCAATTATGTTGTTGTGAAGTGCCATCAAGTCGATTCCAACCTATAGCAACCCTGGATTTATATTCGGATGTCTAATATGTGTGTTCTTGTGTATTTATGCTTTCTACATTCCCTCTGATTTTAGAGATCTAAGTGTTCAGTGTTATCCTTTCACTAAAGAAAAAAGTTTCTCCTTATTAAAATTAAGTTGTAGAACACTCTAAGTAATTAAAATCAATTAGGAATGAACTAAAAATCTAGTTCTTGTATGACTGTAGCTTGTGAATTTAAATACAATGTATTTCTAAGTTAATGGCTGGGTTTCAGCTTGAAATAAAGATGCTCTGTTTAAAAAAGTTTATTTCCATTTGTGTGTGTGTGTGTTTTGTGATCTTCCACATAGTCATTTCATTGACTGTCAAAAATGAAACACAAGAGTCTTTTCAAGGATAAGCTATTTTGTTCTGACACGTGGTCTTTATTTCCAGTGAATCATTTGTAGTAATAAAAGTGGTCAACCTGCTTTTCATTTAACAGTTACTAAGGAGAAGTGAGTTCTTTCCTTTAAGGTAATTAATCTTATTCATTGTTCAACTATCACTCCATCCTTGCCAAAAAAAAAAAAAAAAAAGCCTTCTGGCTTCTTAGAAATTCAATTCAACCTTAGCAAGGTTGGTGGTTCAAACTCACCAGCTGCTTCTTGGAAACCCTATACAGGGTCACTATGAATTGGAACCTACTCAATGGCAAACAGCAACAACAAAGATATTTTAGAAAATCTGTAGGTATCTTCACACACTAAGGAGTAAAGAAAGCATTGTGTTGCCAAAAACCTTTGCTGTTGTTAAGTGCCTTTGAGTCATTTGTGGTTACCAGTCCAGTGTTTATCCTACACCAGAATTAATTTCTATTTGAAACTTGGTCTTTAACTAAATGAAGTTAAAAAGAGACTTGTTGCTGTTGCTGTTAGGTATAGTTAAGTCTATTTCAACACATAACAGAGGAAAGGTGCCCTTATAGGGTTTTCTTGGCTATAACTCTGGTAGCACAGTGGATTAAGAATTGGACTGTTAACTGCAGGTTCAGCAGTTTGAATCTATCCACTGCTCTTCCAGAGAAAGATGAAGCTTTCTGCTCCCTGCAGGTTAATTCACTAGACTGCAAAGCCGTTTGAAATGCAAGGTTGGCAGTTCAAACTCACCAGTCACTCCTCGGAAACCCTATACAGGGTCGCTATGGGTCAGAACTGATTCAACGGCACTTAACAACAACAAACTTTATACAGGGTCACTATGAGTCGGAACAGACTCTACAGCACACAGCCAACAACAACAAAACCTGCCCCATAGGGTTTTCTTGGCTGGTGATAGATCACCAGGTAGATTTCCCTCACTGAGCCGTTGGTGTCTTTGAAGTGCCAATCTTTTGGTTAGCAGTTGAATGATATGTCACAAAGACTTCTCTCAAATAAGAGTAAAAATGATAAAATGCATCCTTAAATATTCAATACCCTGTAAAACAGAACATGAAAAAAATGTTGCAAAGTCATAAGAATACATATTTAACAAACTAACACTTGTGATATTTGTTTGTTTTTGTATCAGTTAGAATTCCAATAAGAAACAGGTGACGTGAGGATCATGATCCTCAAGACAAGGCAATTTGAGGATAGTTTGATAATGGAATATTTAGGATGGTACAGTAAAGGTATAGAGAAATTGTAGAAGACTGGAGTAGAAGAGAAGAGAGATGTTTTTGTTGTTGTTAAGTGCTGTCAAGTTGGTTCCAACTCATAAAGACCCTGAGTAATTCTTTCAATGAACAGCTGGTGGGTTTGAGCCACCCATCTATCATTTAGCATCATTTCAGTTGGCAGTCCAGTGCTTATACTAAAGCACTACACCAGAAGAACAGAGAGGTTGTTGTTCTTCTACTTAAGCACCCTCAAGTCGATTTTGACTCACAGCGACCATGTATAGGGTTTCCAAGGAACAGCTGATGGTTTGAATTGTTAACCTTGAAGTTACCAGTCCAGTGCTTACCTGGAATGAGAGAGCTATGTGGGGAGGACTACCCTGAGAGGACCTATGGTCTTCATCGAGGAGTTCAGTCTGGGAGAGCATACTGTGCAGGAAAGAAACATATTCTTCTCCTTTCCTGCTGATCTCTTGCTAGTGCTCTCGGTTTTATGGACATATCTGGGAGTCAGGAGGTATAGTAGCCCATTTAAGCAGTCCATATGTGCCAGCCTCCCAAAGCTGCCTGCAGAAACAGGTGGTGAATAGGTCTGCAGGGATAAATAGGAAATATCAACCTAGACACTCATATTAACTGTTTGTAAGTAATCTACACATAATGTTTTACATAAATAATATATAAGTAGGAAACTAAAGTTATGTAATCTAAAGCCTCAAAGTTAAGATATTTCATAGGAATCCTTCTTATTAAACATGTTTGTTGTTGCTGTGTGCCATCGAGTCAGTTTCAACTTGCAGCAACTCTGTATAGGGTTTCCGAGACTGTAAATCTTTATGGGAACAGAAAGCCTCATTTTTCTACTGCTAAACATATGTATATATTAATAAAATTTTTATAATTCAGATTAATTAACCAGCATACACCTACAAACATAGTAGACTCAGAAAGGAGCAGTTTAGGAAGGGAACACATTTTATTCTTAGGCACTACTTCCTTCTTTCTTTCTCACTGCTGGTATCACCCAGCTTCTACCTCCACTCTTCCATTTATACTTGGGTCTTTTATACTTTCATATATCCATCCACTTTTCCATGTATCAACCCATTTCTCCAACTCTTCACTCATTTATTTATCAAATGTTTAATGAGTCTACTTCTGTAACCTTTGCCTAAACTTTCCTATAGCCAAATTAAAATAATCCTTCTAACACTCTTGGCTTCAATGACCAGATTTGAGCCTTCTTCAATACTTCAAATTTTTCAAATTTTACATCTCATATTTCTGAAATTAGTACCTTTGACCACAACTTACCATCCATTATCCCCTCGAATTCTCTCTTCCTTTCACATTTATTGCTCATTTTCTTTGTGATGACATAGTCGTGGTAGTTAGCCATCTGAAGAAAATCCTTGCTATCATTATAATACATGTCTTCCTTGACTACCCTTTATGTTTCCCCCTTAACAACCTCAACTTAGAATTCATGCTAAATTACCATTTCCCAATTGTCACATTTCCCTAAAAAATAATAAAAAAATGCACATATTGAATGAAGCTTGAATCCAGAATTTCAAGTACATTTTTCTGTTCTGAAGTATTTTTCATTCACCTCTCCTTGATTTTCTGTTAATTTCCCTATAGTATTATGCCAAAATTTTTAGTCTTTTAAATGTAGTATTTCCTGTAATTATTTTCCTCTCAGGATTGGTATTAATTTACATATACCACACCTGTTTCATTTCTAGGAACACTAATTCCCTGGTCTAAATATTTTGTTTATCAACTCTGATTTCAGTTCTCTACCTGCTGGTGTGGAGCTGTGTGATAAGCACAGGACTGCAAGGTCATTTTGAACTCAAAGTCTGTGGTTCAAACTAACCAAGCACTCCTCGGAAACCTTATACTGGGTCTTTAGAAGTCAGAATGACTTGATGGCACTTAACAACAACAACCTGCTGGCTAAATTGCATAATATATAACTTAAGTAAGTTCTTTATAGTTTATTCAACCCCTTACTCGATGCCATCCCTGTCTCTTGAATTCTCCAGTTGTACAAGCAGACTGCTGAGTGCTTCTGGAAAAAAAATGACACAAATATGAGGATACCTCTGATTTGCTCTGGTCCCCTTTCCTCTTTTTTTTTTTTTAGAATAACTGTCCAAATGAGTAACACTAAATTAAAGTAATATGATACTCTATATTACTTCCATTTCTTCACTTCCAAAAGATTACCTTGCCTTTAAATTAAAGATCGAAATGGAAACCATAAGGCACAAACTCTCTTGACTTCCTACACCCCACCTACACCTTTATTTATATCTATTCCTTTCCCACTTTTCTTCCCTTGTGCTTTAAAAATGAGAAGTTCTCACTCTCACTGAAACTAACCACCTATCTTATGCATGGTTTCTGCATCTCTTCCTTCTTTTTGAGATTTTGCTATATTGCAAATCTCTTTCCCATATCTTTCCTCCAAGATTTTGTTAGATTCCACACCCACATCTTCCCCCTTTCCCACTTCACAAATGCCCCAGTTTTCCGATCATAATAAAATAACTACTGCTCAAAACATTTCCTTTAGTGCTATGCACCTATATATCTATAAGCACTAAACTATTTGCTTTGACTTTCTTATACATCTCAGGTCAGTATCGATGATTGCTGTCACAGAAGACACTAAATTAACACAAAAGTTTAAAACCAGTTGTCATTGAGATCATTCTGGTTCATGGTGACCCTATGTGTGTCATTAGAAAACTATGCTCTACAAGGGGTTTAGTGGCTGATTTTTTGCAATTAGATTTTCAGACCTTTCCTCTAAGCTGCTGCTGAGTGAAGTTCAACTTCCAATTTTTCAATTAGCAGCCACGTAAATTAGCCATTTGCATTACCCAGAAACTCCACACTTCAGTTTAAGAATGATCAAATCCAGATGGCACTGTGTGCTTCTTTTCTTGTTAGCATTTAGCACTGACATCCCTCTTTCCAATGCTCTGCTTTCCTGTCCTCTGACAAAGAGCATTGACACTGCTCCAGTTTCATATTTCCTCTTATCCCCAGTCATTGTCTCAGCTGTTCCCATTTCTGCTTTAGTGTTGTTATCTCTATATTCTTTTTGGGGTTTTTTTGTTTTTGTTTTTGGTCTCATTCAAAATTATCCTTTTTACAGATTCTTATATCTTCATATATTGGCTATATACCAACATTCCTCAAATTTTTTACACATTGTACAAGTGAGTCAGTAGTGCCAATATTTGTTACTGTTTGTGTATAATGAGCAAAAGCATATGCCATTCTTAACAGATGCCTAGTACTGCAGTAAGTATACAAGAAGTGTCACTTCAGTTTTGGTCTTCTTTCTAATCATTCCTCCCCTTTATGTCTCTCACATACCTTCCCTAAATCCCAGTTTCATACTTTGTTTGAACTAACAAAAGGGCTTTCTGTCAGTCATTCCTAGTCTTCCATAGTAGTGTCATTTTCAGTTTCTATACAAGAAATCTCATTTCCCATAAATTTTCTGTCAGTTCTACCCAAACCAAACTAATTTCTATGTACTATTAATTTTGTTTAAATATCACTGCGACATGTCCCTTCAGTCTCACAGCTCTAGTCTAATTATTCTATTTTAAATTATGCCTATATGGGCTTTTTAATTCAACTACACCTGTCTTTAGACAGCATAAGAGATGACTATGCACATGGACCTCACTAGATGGAATATATGGAAATTAACTTGCCTACATCTGTGGAAAAAGATGATGGAAAAGCTCCATATCATAAGTTAAAACAAGGCCAGGGGCAGACTGTGGAATAGAACATCAATTCCTCATACGCAAATTCAAACTGAAGCTGGAGAACATGAAAACAAGTCCA
>NW_006408537.1:14180655-14186430 GCF_000296735.1 Chrysochloris asiatica | reverse complement strand
AGGTTGGACCAGGATCGGGCAGTGCTTCATTTTGCTGTGCATAAGGTCACTGTGGGTCAGTACCAAGTGAATGGCATCTAGCGACAACAACAACAAAACCCCTGAAATTATCATTTTACTTTAATTACAGCAATGTTTTGAAATAAAATATCAAAATGTGTTACTTAAGATGTTGTTGTTGTTGTTAGGTGTTATTGAGTTGGCTCCTACTCATAGCAACCCTATGCACAACAGAATGAAACCACCCTCACAATCATTACTTCATTTGAGTCCATTGCTGCTGCCACTGTACCAATCCATCTAGTTGGGGAGCTTCCTCTTTTCTACAGATCCTCCACTTTATCAAGCATTATGTTATTCTCTAGGAACTGGCCCCTCCTAATACCATGTCCAAAGTATGAGGGAGAAAGTCTTGCTATCGTAGCCCTGAGGAACGTACCAGCTGTACTTCTTCAATAAAGATTTGTTTATTTGTCTGGCAATCAATGTTATTTTTAATATTCTTTATTAAAAATATCCATTAATGATTGAAATATTAAATGTATGAAATATGGATCTGAGAAAATTAGAAGTTGTCAAAAATGAAATACAATGCATAAAGAGCAATGCCCTAGGCATTAATGAGATGAAATGGACAGTACTGGCCATTTTGAACTGAACAATCATGTGCTTGACTAGATCAGAATGGCAACATGAAGAGGAATGGAATCACAGTTATCATCAAAAAAAAATTCAGTATCTATCTTGAAATGTTGAAGTGTGATACTGTCTGTGATAGTATTTGTGTATGATCCAACAAAAGGAGCTCTGGTAGCACAGTGGTTACAAATTGGGCTGCTAATCTCATGGTCAGCAGTTTAAAACTACCAGCTGTTCTGTGGGAGATAGAGGAGGCTTTCTGCTCCTGTAAAGATTTACAGCCTCGGAAACCCTGAACAGGGTCTCTATGAGTCAGAACCGACTCCATGGCACATAACAATAACAACAATGATCCCACAAAGATTTCCAGCCTAAGAAACCTTATACAAGTTCACTATGAGTAATAACTGACTCAACAGCATTTAACAACAACAAGGAAGAGCAGTTAATACAACTAGCATTCAAATGTACACACAACCACTAAAATTAATGATGAAAAAATTAAAGTATTCTACTAACTTCTTTAAGAAACTTTGGTAGTGTAGTGATTACACTACACTAACCTCAAAGTCAGCTGTTCAACACTACTGGTGGTTCCATGGGAGAAAGATGAGGCTTTCTGCTCCCATAGGATTTACAGCCTCGAAAACCCTATGCAGACTCGCTCTGAGTCAGAACTGACTCCACAGTACATCATCATCCCCAACAACAACTTCTTTGGAGCACTGGTGATGTCATCAGTTATGCATTGGGTTGCTAATCTCAATGTCACAGTTCAAATCCACCACCCACTCTGTGGGAAAAAGATGAAGCTTTTTGCTGCAGTAAAAATTTAGTCTTGGAATTTCTATATAGTGTTGCTATGAATCAAAACAGACTGGATGGCACACAACAGCAACATAAAATAGGAAATCAAAATGCAGCTCACACTTGATTAATATATTACAACAACTATTGTTTTTAATTTTTAAATACTTAAAACCAAATGTAATAGAAGGTAATAGATTTATAGTTACAATACTGATAACCAGTCCTACTCCAAGCCAAATTTCATGTGGCATTTTCACAAGGAATTTGCCATACATATTTATGAGTCAGTGCCTAGGCAATAAATCTTTGCAGGAACAGAAAGACTCATCTTTCACCCAAGGAGAAGCTGGTGGGCTCAAACTTCCAACTTTGTGGTTTGTAGTCCAGTATTTATCATACAGAGTCACCATGATACATATATGTTATAACAGGACTCTTATATATACATCAGTTATCCATAAGTAATTTGTCATACTTTTATTGTTATCCAGGTATATGCAGAGAAGTCCTAGTATCACAGTGTAAGGTAAGCACTGAACTGTTAACCACAAGCTTGGCTGTTAAAACACATCTGACGCTACTTGGAAACCTTAAACTCATACAGGGTTCGAATGAGTCAGAACCAACTCTATGGCACTTAACAACAACATATATACTTCTGAGTCCTGGTGTGGCTCTGTAGGATAAGCACAGTACTGAAGGGTCTGTTTGAACTACAAGGTCATCAATTCAAACTCACCGGCCATTCCATGGAATGTACTGTTTCGCTATGAATTGGAACTCACTGGACAGAACGTTCTGATGTGGCACTGTAGGTTAAAAACTGGACTGCTAACAACAAGGTTGGTAGTTCAAACGCACCAGCTGGTCCTTGGAAACCCTATATAGGGTTGCTATGAGTCGGAAGTGACTCAAGGGCACTTAACAACAACTATATATATATATATGGAACAAGATGAGGCTTTTTTCTCCTCTTAAAGATTTATAACCTTGGAAACCCTATACAGGATTGCTATGAGTAGAAACCAATATATAGTGTTGTTGTTAAGTGCCGTCGCGTCGGTTCCAACCCACAGAGACCTTGTATAGGGTTTCCTAGGAGTAGCTGGTAAGCTTTAACTGCCGACCTTGTAATTCAAACTAACTTTGCAGTCTAGCACCTTAACCCGCAGCACTACACCAAGATTTTGTATACATTGTTCTTGCTGTTAAATGCTGTCGAGTCAGTTCCGACGCATGGCGACCCTGTATGGGGTTTCCGAGGGGCGACTTCGAAGTCCTGGTATAGTCCTGTAGGATAAGCACTCCAACAGAAGATTTTTTTAATGCAAAGTTAGAGGTTCAAATTCACCAGCTGCTCCTCGGATACAAAGGAAGGAACTCTGGTAGTGTAGTGGGTTATGAGTTGGGCTGCTAACCGCATGGTCAGCAATTCAAATCTACCAGCTGCTCCACAGGAGAAAAATTAGGCTTTCTGCTCCTATAAGATTTACAGTCTAGGAAAACGTATTCAGGGTCACTATGAGTTGAAATCAATCCACGGCACATAACCACCACTTATATACAGGGAGTCCTAGTGTGACACTGTATGATATGCACTGGACTGCTAACTGCAAGGTTGGGAGTTCAAACCCACCAGTTTCTGTGAGCCAGAACTGACTCAATGGCACTTAACAACAATACTGTATATATGTGTGTATATATATAGTTAGATGCCTTCAAGTCAAACCAATTCTTAGCAACATTGGGGGTCTTCCTCTTTTTCCTAAAATGGACACCATTTTACCAAACATGATGTCCTTCTCCAGGGACTGGTCCCTCTGGATAATATGTCTGAAATATAAGAGATGAAGTCTGGCCATTCTGGCTTCCAAGAAACATTCTGGCTTTACATCTTCCAAAACAGATTTGTTTGTTCTTCTTGCAATCTATGGTACATTTAATATTCTACTCCAACACCATAACTCAGATGCTTTAATTCTTCTACAGGCTTCCTTATTCATTGCCAACTTTCACATGCATGTGAGGCTATTGAAAATACCGTGTCTAGGGTCAGGCCAATTGACATCTATACTGTTGAACACTTTAAGGAGGTATTGTGTAGCAGATTTTCCTACTGCAATACAGAGTATTTGCTCAGTCTACAGAATGAATGTGTATGGTGAAACAATACAAACCTGGCACACACTTTTGCTAATTTTAAACCATTCAGTATCCCTTTGTTCTGTTCAAAGAACTGCCTCTTGGTCTTTATACAAGTTCCTCATGCACGCAATTAAGTGTTCCAGAATATTCATTCTCTGAAATATTGTTCACAGCTTGTCATGATCCACACAATCAAAAGCCTTTGCATATTCAAAAAAGCACAGGTAAACATCTTTCTGATATTCTCTGTTTTCAACCAAGATCCATCTGACATCGACAATGATATCTCTTGTTCCATGTCCTTATCTGAATTCAGCTTGAACCTGTGGCAGTTTCCTGTCAATGTAATGTTGCAGTAGTTTTAAAATTATCTTTAGAAAAAGTATATTTGCATGCAATATTAATATATTGTCTGATGCTTTTTCCCATTCCATTTAGTCACCTCTCTTTGGAATGGGCATAAATATCAATCTCTTTGAATCAGTTGGCCAGGTAGCTGTCTCCCAACTTTCTTGGCAAAGATGAGTGTCTCCAATGTTATATCAGTTTGTTGAAAGATTCCAATTTGTATTCCATCAATTCCCAAAGTCTTGTTCTTTGCCAATGTCTTTAGTACATCTTGAACTTCTTCCTTCAGCATCAATGGCTCAGCGAAAAAGAGTGAGACCCCCAACGAGATGGGTTAGCACAGTGGCAGTAGCAATGTACTTAAGCATAACAGCAGTTGTGAGGTTGGTACTAGACCAGGTGGTGTTTCCTTCTGTTGTACGCTGGGTCAGTATGGCTCAGATTCGTCTCACTGGCACCTAACAACCACAACAAGAAGTACAACAGAATGAAACATTGCCTAGTCCCACACCATCTTCACAATAGTTATTGTAATTTGCTTGAGACTTTGGTTAAAGCCACTATGTCAATCCATCTTGTTGAGAGTCTTTTTCTTTTTACTGACAGTCTATTACATGTGATATCTTTCTCCATGGATTGGTACTACCTTCAAACATACACAAAGTACAAAAGATTAACTCTTACCATCCTTGCTTCTAAGGAGCATTCTAGCTATAGTACTTTCAAGACAAATTTTTTCATTGTGTATGTGTATATATATGTACATATATATATGTACATATACTTGTTGTTGTTAAGAGCCATTAAATCAATTCTGCTTCATAAAGGCCAGTGTTTAATTTTGTTATGTGTAGGGTTGCTATGAGTGAGAACTGACTCCACAGCACATAACACCAACACAGTTTAGGATAAAAGTCTGAATGGACAATATGTGTTCTTTGGAAAGGTCCTGATCTCCTTTCAGCATCCCTAGGCCCATGATTCTTTGGATTTATAATTGTATAATTGCATAAGATCAGGGCTGACCACATCAAACCATATCATAGGTTAAATTATTATATTAGATCTCATCATGGAAGTGATAACTACATCATAACTGTTAAACCACTGAGATTCCTGGCCCAGTGAAATTGACACAAAACCTTAACTATCACAAGTATTAAGGTGCACCTTATCCAAATCATGTTATTTTCAATCACCTCATATGCATGTGGAAATTGGGCAATGAATAAGGAAGACAGGATAAGAATTCATGCATTTGAATTATGCTGTTGGCTGCCACTGTGAGAGTAATTCTCTTTTTGTTAAGGTCATACACTTCTGGTGTTTCTGTTATAGTAGCACTAGGTAACTAGAATCATTCTCAAAATGACATCCATTGTACTTTAGCACTTTAAAGAGGTCTTTTGCAGCAGATTTGCAATACATACTAAAACCACTACCACCAAGTTGATTTTGATTCAGTGACCCTGTATTGGGGTTTGAGACTGTAAATCTTTATGGGAGTGGAAAACCTTATATTTCTCCTTTGGAGCAGCTGCTGGGTTTGAACTACCAAATTTGTGGCTTGTGCTTCTCCTGGGCATTGGTGAGCTGAAATGGACTGGAAATCGTCATTTCAAATCTAACAAACACATAGTTTATTATGTGGGGAATGACAAATTGAAGAGAAATGGCATCACATTCATCATCACAAAGAGCTTTTCAATATCTATTTTGAAGTACAATGCTGTTTGTGATAGGATAATATCCATATGCCTATATGGAAGACTGGAATCCTGGTGTGGTACCATAGGATAAGCATTAGACATCAAGGTCGGTTTGAACCACTAA
>NW_006408537.1:14163047-14164812 GCF_000296735.1 Chrysochloris asiatica | reverse complement strand
GTATGTGACCCTGCTGGTATTTAAAATACTGGTGGCATAGCTTCCAGAATTACAGCAACTCACAAGCCACCACAGTATGATAAACTGACATACATGTGATGGAATACCTTAAACAGGGCTAAAAGTTGCCCAGTGAAAGAGGCTTCCTGTGGAACTTTGACATTGCATAAGACCATCAGTAGACTCCAGAACCCCATCCAGAATCATCTGAGGTGGGAAATTTCCACTTGAAAGGACAAGTAGACCAATCAGCCTGGAGTGGCTAGAACAGCAGATACTTCGTGAAAGAAAGACCAGCAGGAAAAATAAAAAAAAAACAATAATGGCTATCTTAATATTTACTGCAAGAACAAGCAAGCTGTTCACTTGGGAGCCATCAAGGCAATTGGTCAGGACCCCTCAGAGCAAACTCCCTTCCAAGACTAAGTCTCAAAGGGAATACATGAGCAGGCATGTGGTCTGGAGGGTGGACACATTAGTTACCGATAAGGGGAAGAGGGGAAAAACAGCAATGAATTTGGAAGCTAAGTCCAACCACATTCAATAGACCCTTGTGAACTTGGGTAGACCCAGAGATTACTGGGCCCAGAGGCAATTACATGGCCACATAGGACTAGAGCAGAGAATGAAGGTCCAGCTGATATGAAGTGAGGGGAGATGCACAAGAACACTCATACTTGCAGATAGTACTCACTTGACCTGGCTTCAATGGCTGGATAATATCCATGAAGAAGAAAGAAGAGGGGTAAAAAAATAATAAAGAGTAAGCTGCTACAATTTGATGAAATTTACCTCTACTTATGGATATAGTAGTTCAAAGAAATGAACAAATCTTTACAGCGAGGATCACTACCACTGACAGGGATGGGCAACTTAGACACTGGCTACCCAAAATGGGCGGGGAGGGGCGGGGGGCTATAAAGGCAAGAAGTGACTGGCTTACCAGCTTTCAAGAGGGAGCCTAGTTCCAGATGGGGCGAGGAAAAGTAGAATCTCCACTGACTGCTTTCCAATCTGTTGGGACAGGGCTAATGAATGAAGATGGAGATAAGACTCTTGTGGTACAATACTGAATAATTGCCATCAGGACTGACTGTGAGGGTAGGAAATGTAAAGGCAGATGTTTTTGATGTTCTTTTAACAAAAGAAGGGAAGTGACTGATTTTGCAGTCCAGGAACAGAGGTACCTGGGACCACCAAGTGAAAAGAGCAGAGCATGGGTCCCTACCCAGAGAAGCATTGACACCAAAAATGGAGACAGAGATGATGACATGGACAGATGAAGCAGCAGAAGACACTGAACTCAGAGAAGGAGAAGGGCTGTGCGCTGATGGACAGGGGCAAGCCTATGGGGTGTACCCTTTGGTTATTTGATGATGCATGGAGAGAATTGTAATCATTGAAATGAAATGAAATGCGACAGGATGAATGTACAACTGATATTCTCTCATGTTGTTGTTGTTGTTGTCAGGTGCCATCAAGTTGGAACCGACTCATAGTGACCCCATGCACAGCAGAACGAAACAATGTCCGATCCTGGGCTAACCTCTACCGCTGCCACACTTGACGCCATCAATGATGCCACCTGGCCAATCCATCTCATTGGGGGTCTTCCTCTTTTTCTCTAACCCTCCGTCTTACCCAGCATGACATCCTTCTCCAGCGACTGTTCTCTCTGGACAATGTGTCCAAAGTATGAGAGATGAAGCTTAGCCATCCTGACCTCCAAGGAACACTCTGATTGCACCTCTTCCAAAACAGATCT
>NW_006408537.1:14158579-14161078 GCF_000296735.1 Chrysochloris asiatica | reverse complement strand
AAAATATAATATGTATTTTTAATATTTAAATAAGGTATTACTTATTAATTTCACAAAATGGTTCAAGAAACAAAATGAGAGTTGTAGAAATGTGAATTTCCTTGGCTCATAAACAAATGAATAAAGAAAATACATGAAAATGAAAAGGGAAAAACTGATAAGGATTGAGTTTGTTTTGAAAAAATATCAAAATCTTTCACACATAAAGAAAATATATTCTCCATTTGAATATCAATCATCTCATCTTTAGAATGGAAGGAAAAAAAGAATATTATCTCTCTTATTGAACACAAACAGAATAAAAGTTTGGATTTTTCCAATCATGTGGCAAGATTATTTTATATACACTGTTGGCCACTACTAAGTTAAGCTTGTTATGTACTGTCAAGTTGGTTCTGACTCATAGTGACCCTGTACTGAGTTCTGAACCACCAGCCTTGCAGTTAGCACTCCCATGCTTATGTGACAGTGTAATATTATATGGTGGTGATGGTGGTGGTGGTGTACCACTGAGTCCGTTCTGATTCATAACAGCCATGTAGAAGGTTTCCTAGGCTGTAAATCTTTATGGGAGCATAAAGTCTTATTTTTCTCACATGGAGCAGCTGTTTAATTTGAGCCACCAACCTTGAGTTAGCAACCCAGCTCATAATCCACTACATTACCAGGACTCAGTAATTTTTTTGTTCAGCTTTTCTACATGTGTGTACATTTAAAGACAAAATGATGTTCAGATCCATTTGTTAGATATTAGTTTGGATAGTAATCAAAACAGTAATTTTAAATCCAATTCAGTCATATTTTGGTAGGAGAATAAATCCTAGGTTATTTATTTCACCTTTATGGAAACCTGATTTGTGTTGGGGAAAAATGTTCTTTCTGTTCATAATTTACTATGAATTGATCACTTTACGGCTGTTTGGAAGGATTTGTGTTGTCTCATTCCCTCCAAACATTTTTTAAAGTTAATTCAATACCTACAAGTGCCTTCAGATTGATAGAAATGACAAATGAATCTTTGATGTTTCCAAAACACATTATAGAATGTTTTAAAAGATTTAATTATCTTTCCAAATAATCTTCCAATATTATTTATGAGGTAGGGTTTTTAAGAGCATGCACATTTAAATAAATGACTTAATATTTTACATTCCTTCATTCTTTTATTCCTGCTATTTGTATGATTGTCAGATTATAAGTATGTATATATGTGTTTGCTTGTGTATATATATGAGTGACTGCATGTGTCTGCATTTGAATATTTGTGAGTACAGCAAGGTAAAAGAAGCTTAAACAGTTTCATTCTAGGCACATCATTTTTATTATAATCCATTCTTTAGGAAACTCAATCCAATATAAATTGTGAACAAAATTTTCAGATGGAGCTGATCAACTAAAGGACAGTCTAAACTTTATCACCAGTTATATTACTATGCAGCACTTACTTGAAAATAAAAAAAACTAAAATTTCATCCTTTTATCCTTGCTTTATAATTAGCAAATATAAAAAGCTATTAGTAAATCTAGAATTTTGTTACAAGAAATGTCATTATTTTTCTAAACACTGACTTTAATATAATATTTTATTGCCTTTTCTTTTAGCATACAAAATTTATTAAATTTAGAATTATCATATTGGATTAAAATGCAGAACATATCATCGAAGGCTATGTAAATATTCTACTAAATTACACTTAGTACATTCAACATTATTTTACCTACTGTGTATTGATTTATTAGTTTTCAAGCAGTAGATATATTAACAATTAAATGTATTCTTACATATTTATTTCATTGCTTAATTTTATTGCAAAATACAAATAGAAGAAAGATTGTTGTTGTTATTAAGTGTTGTTGAGTCAGCTCAGACTCAGAGAGACCTAATATAGAGTTTCTGGGGAGTAGCTGGTGGGTTTGAACAGCCAACCTTGTAGTTTGCAGTCCTATGCTGATCTTACAGTGCCACAAAGAAATATAGACAACTAGTTTTCAGTACCCTGAACATTAAAATTATTTATATGATTTTCAGAGATCTCCATATCTAGATGTAGAAAAAAATAAAAGGAGGCCAAGACTGAGTTGCAGATGTTTTTAATACTCATAACTCATATGTGATTGCTCTCTCACCCTGTAATTAAACTCAAATTTGTAATATAGAATAGTTGTAATTAACATATGCAATCAGTTTTTTCAAAGATGAAAAGGCAAACATGGACTCTTGAAAAAAAATAGACACTAGTTTTTTTGGGTTTTTTTCCATATATGCTCTTTAGTTTAAAGATTATTTCAATGTCAACATTATTTTTTTACATTGAAATTAGCATTATTGGAGATGATTAGTTCCAAAATAAGAATTTTGCAACTCCTATTACTTTAGCAAGATAGCTAATAGATTCTTTATATTTGTTTAGTCTGTCTCAGAATATTCCTGTGTTCCTGTGGCACATGCTTATTTAAAAAAAAAAAAAAAAAAATTACGTCTTTTTTTTTGACATTTGA
>NW_006408537.1:14156544-14157559 GCF_000296735.1 Chrysochloris asiatica | reverse complement strand
ATGAGAGCCAAAATATGACCTTGAATATATACCACCTGAATTTAGAGATCATCTGAAGAACAGATTTGATACATTAAACACTAAAGACCAAAGACCAAAGACCAAAGACCAAAAGAGTTGTGGGATGACATCAAGAACATCATACAGGTAGAAATCAAAACGTCATTAAGAAGACAAGAAAGATGGAAAAGATCAAAATGGATGTCAGAAGAGACACTGAAATTTGCGCTCCAGCGTAGAAATGCTAAAGCAAATGGAAGAAATGAGGAGGTCCAAGAGCTGAACAGAAAATGTCAAAGGTCAGGTGGAGAAGACAAAGTCAAATATTACAACAAAATGAGCAAAGATGTGGAGTCAGAAAACCAAAAGGGAAGAACATGCTCAGCATTTCTTAAGCTGGGGAAAATGAAGAAAAAAAATCAAGCTTTGACTTTCATTATTAAAGGAATCTATAGGCAAATTATTGAATGATGCAGAAAGCATCAAAAGAAGATGGAAGGAATACACAGAGTCACTGTACCAAAAGGAAATGGTTGATGTACAACCATTTCAAGAGGTAGTATATGTTCCAGAGCCAATGATACTGTAGGAAGAAGTCCAAGGTGCTTTGAATTCATTGACAAAGAACGAGGCACCAGAAATTGATGGAATAAAAATTGAAATATTTCAAGAAAGTGAAGTGGCTCTGGAGACACTCATTCATCTATGCCAAAAAATTTGGAAGACAACTATCTGGCCAACTGATTGGAAAAGACCCATATTTGTGCCCATTCCAAAGAGAGGTGACCAATTGGAATGTGGAAATCATCAGATAATATCTTTGAGATCCCATACAAGTAGCGTTTTAAAGGTAATACCGAAAGGGCTGCAAGCATACATTGACAGTAAAGTTCCAGAGGTTCAAGCTAGATTCAGAAGAGGAATCACATCACAAAGTTCATCATTGCTGATGTCCGATGGATCTTGGCTGAAAGCAGAGAATACGAGAAAGAGTTTACCTGCACTTTATTGACTA
>NW_006408537.1:14152798-14154713 GCF_000296735.1 Chrysochloris asiatica | reverse complement strand
CTCTGGGACCATCAACGGAGAAGAGCCGAGAGCGTGACCCTCCCCAGAGAAACAGAGTTGCCTGAGATAGAGACAGAGATGATGACGTGGAGTGATGAGGCGACTGGGGACATTGGACCCAGAGAGGGAAAGGAACTGTGGGCTGAAAACTGGGGGGAGGAGGAAGTGTAGGGGACAGGTTTCTGGGATACACCCTTTGGGTGGTTGATGATGCATGGAGGGGATTGGAACCATGGCAATGAGATGATATACGATGGAATGAATGTAAAACTGAAGTTCTCCCATGGAAACTATCATATAATTCACAATAAAACATTTAAAAAAAAAACCTTTGATATGCAGATATGACAGACTTCTTTCTAAAAGCAAAGAGGGCATGAATTACTTATTGATGAAGATCAGACTAGTCTTTAGCATGGATTTCACCCCATGTAAGAAAAACAAAAATCCTCACAATTGGACCAATAAATAACATTATGATAAATGAAGAAAATATTGAAGTTGTGAAAGACTTAATTTTACTTGGATCCACGATCAGCACTAATGAAATCAGACAGGGAGTTGCTTTAGATGAATCTGCTGCAAAGGACCTTTAAAGTGTTAAAAAGCAAAAGTATCACTTAGAGTATACTTAACCCAAGCAAGGAATCCTACTGTGGCACTGTAGGTTGGTTTGAACCACAAAGTTGGCAGCTACTCCTCAGAAGACTATACAAGATTGCTTTTGTTTGGAACTGAAAACTAATAACAACCCAAACCACAGAGTCATTGTGTGGCACTAGAGGGTAAGCAATGGACTCCTAACCACAAGGCCAGTGGTTCAAACCCACCAGACACTTCTTGGAAATCCTATAGAGGTTATACAGGGTCACTGAATTGGAACTGACTCCATGGCACACTAAACAATATCAGCAACCCAACTCATGATATTTTCAATTGTCACACATGCATGTGAAAGCTGGACAATGAATAAGGAAAACCAGTAAAGAATTAATACCTTTGAACTATGGTGTTAGCAAAGAATATTGAATATGCCATGGGCTGTGAAAGGAATGAAAAGATCTGTGTTGGAAGAATACAGCCAGAATGCTCCCTAGAAGCGAAAATGGTGAGACTTTGTCCCACATACTTCAGTCATGTTATTAGGGGGGGATCAGTCTCTGGAAAAGGACATCATCTTTAGTAAGGGATAGTGAAAAACAAGGAAGCCCTTCAATGAAATGGATTGACACAGTGGCTACACCAATGAGCTCAAACATAGGAGAGATCATGAGGATGGTACAAGACCAGATAGTAATTTTGTTCTTTTGTACATAGGGTTACTATGAGTTAGAAACAATCGAAGGCATGTAGCAACAGCAAAAATAACACCAGGCCTGGCATATACGTGACATCCAATATATATTTAAATGAATCAATAAGCTGTGAAACATTACCAAAATGCTGAGATTCACAAATGTAATTACATAGAGAAATAGGCAAGGACCCGAATGACTATAGGAAGACTCACAGAGGAGAACTTAACTTTTTTTGGAAATATAAACAATTAGGAAAAGGCAGAGAAAGGAAAAGATAGAGAATGGAACAGTGAAGAGGGAATTTGTCTTGGCAGAGAAAAGAGATTGTGAAGGTATAGAAGCATAGAAGAATCTAATGCATTGGTACCACATTGAAAACACCATAGCTAGATCTGATGGGACATGAGTGATATGATACACCAGAGTGAGAAACAGTCATCAAATCTTGAACTGTTTTAGGAGAAAAGTTGGTGTAAAAAAGAACAGTATGAAAAATGTGTACCAAATAGGCTGATACGTTTTATGTTGAGTATTGTGTGGTGCTGTGGGCTAATGCATCAGACTGCAAAGCCGTTTGAACTGCAAGGTTGGTGGTTCAAGCTCACCAGCTGCTCCTC
>NW_006408537.1:14148573-14152698 GCF_000296735.1 Chrysochloris asiatica | reverse complement strand
AAGAAGTGCAGCCAGAGTGCTCCTTGGAGGCCAGGATGGCCAAACTTTGTCTCTCATACTTCAGATATATTATCAGGAGTACCTAGTCACTGGAGAAGGATATCATGTTTGGTAACGTGGAGGGTCAGAGAAAAAGAGGAAGACCCCAGCAAGATGGGCTGGCAAAGTGGCAGCATCAATAGGCTCAAACTTCGCAACTATTGTGAGGTTGGCCCCTGTCTTGACAATGTTTCATTCTGTTGTGTATAGGGTTGCTATGAATCGGTACCAATTTGATGGCACCTAACAACAACAAGTACTAAACCATTTGTACCACCCCTATAACATTTGAGGCTTAGCAAGACATTGCTCCCACTGGCCTCTTATATCTTACCACCTGGCGATCTTTTATTTCCTTTAATAAGCCATGTCTTTTTTCCCACTTCCTTGTTTTTGCCTCCTCTGCATGGATGATATCGTCTATCAGAGTTTGGCAAAGTTATTCTGCAGAGTCAAATAGTAATTATTTTCAACTTTGCCAGTCAAACAGTCTCTATTGCAACTACTCAACTCTGCAATCAAAGTATAAAAGCAGTCATAGACACTACACAAACAATAGGTATGAGTGCATCTCAATAAAACTTTATTTATACAAATAGGTAGTGAGCTAGATTTGGCCCATGAACATTAGTTTACCTGATTATTATAATTTAATCCTTCACTGCTTAACATAAATGCTAATCTCCGTATCAGTCTTATGATTGATTCTTTCTTAACACTTATCACAATATATATTCACTTGATTCACTGCTTGCTTACTCTTCTTTATCAGATGACTCCACACACACTGAACTATAAGCACTAAGCATAGTTGTCTGTTGAAAGAACTCAGATTTTTTTTCTCTGGATTGATAAATATCATTTCATCTGACTTTAAAAGTCAAGAAAACTAAATCAGGAGAAAATTGCTAAAAGATTGTCAGTTGTATAAATGCATCTTTTATAAATAAATCATTTTGGTTAGCAGAAATAAGTTTTACTGTACTATTGTTGCTGCTGTTGTTAAGTGCCTTTGTGTCGGTTCCGACTCATAGCAACTGTACATAATGTTTCCAAGGCTGTATGGGAGCTTATGGGAACAGACAGCCTCATCTTTCTCCCACAGGCTTTGCTGTAGTATGTAGGAAATCCCCCTTCTGCATTCCTGAGCCCAGGATTCTGGAATGTTGATCGCCCTTATGTTTCTGCTGCCTCTGGATTGCCTAGGGATTAGAGATAAGCATGACCTAATTTTTGTTGAATATGCATGTAGTGAGAATTAGAAATGAACAGGCCGTCTGGGGGATAGATTATTCCTCTAGCATTGTTCATTTCATAAGTATATACATGAAGGATATTCATTTCATGGAGAAAATTAAGAAGTCACAGCAATCAAAGTATGCTTCATTTTTAAAAGTTCATAGTATGCTTTAGGGCTAAATATTCATAGCAAGCATTTTAAAGATGCAATTAGGGGCAATGATGCACAAAATTGCATGTGCAAAGAAAATATTATTTTTAGAAATGCAATTGAAACATCCAAAGGAACTAAAAATAAAATATTGTACTGCTCAGGTGAGAAACTGTAGCAATGTCCTAAGATGTGTGCACAGCAGAAGTTACTACTACATTAGAGACCGTTGTTTTCAGTAAAACCCTTTTGAAGTCCCAAAGTGACAGATGGCCAGATCCAATATCTAAAAGAGTAAGATGTTGGATGACATTTTCAAATAGTGTTTATGTATCAATTTTTATAGTTATGCACATTGGTTAAATATCTGACTCATTATATTTTATATCCCTGGTTAAAAATTATTTTAAAATATCAAGATCATGCTCTGACATACAGTTTTTGATGTGCTTAAACTTTTTAATTACTTTTCCATATTTTACATAAACTATTGTGATTTCTGGTGTGGCACTGTAGGAGAAGCACTGAACTATTAGCCACAAGATGTGTTGCTCAAACCCACCAACTGTTCCTTGGAAACCCTATAAAGGGTCACTATAGGTCAGAGCCAACTTAATGGCACTTAAGAATAACAACATTGTGATTTCTATGCTCTTGATAATGGAGTGTTTGTTAAAACACTCTAAGCATAGTCCAAATGTGGTGACCCACTGCCTTGCTCTCAATGTCTTTCATTTGAATGTCCCAGTACGTTTGATTCCAGTTCATTGATATTTGAACTTTCTTATGTTTGTTTCACTCCATAAATATATAGCTTAGCTTACTTTCCAAGAAGATGAAAGAAATACACAGAGTCACTGTAACAAAAAAGAATTGTTTGACACTCAACCACTTCAAGTGATCAAGAACCAATGGTATCCAATGAAGATGTCCTTGTTGTACTGAAAGTATTAGTGAGAAACAAGGCTCCAAGAATTAACAGAATGCCAATTGAAATGTTTCAACAAACGAGCTAATGCAGTGTTGGAGGGGCTCACTTGTAGGTGCCAAAAAATTTGGATGACAACTGCCTGGCCAACAAACCTAAAGAGATCTATATTTGGGCCCATTCCATAGACAGGCAACTCAACAGAATGCAAAAATCACTGGGGAATATTGTTAATATCAAACAAAAAATTAAATTTTTGCTAAAGATATTTCAAAAGTGGTTACAACAGGACATCGACAGGGAGCTGTCTAGAATTTGAAGCAAGATTCAGAGGAGGAAGTAGAAAAAGGGATATCATTGCTGACATCAAATGGATATTGGCTGAAAGCAGAGGGTACCAGAAAAATGCTCACCTGAGCTTTATTGATTCTGCAAAAGCACTTAGTTGTGTGAATCACAATAAATGATAGCTAACGTTGTAAATAATGGATATTCCAGAACACTTAATTGTATTCATGAGGAACCCGTACATAGACAAAGAGGCAGTCATTCGAACAGAACAAAGGGACGTTGAATGGCTTAAAATCAGGAAAGGTGTGTGCTAGGGTTGTATCCTTTCACCATACTTATTCAATCTGTATGCTAAACAAATAATCCAAGATACATATGAGGAAGTATGTGGCATCAGGATTAGAGAACACACATTAAAAACCTGTGAGAGAGGACTTCTGGTGCTTCCCTGACCAGGCAGTTCAGGTAGGGCAGTCTTGGGGAAAGGGGGCGGAATCGCACATAAGAAACCTCTGTCTAGCAGACAGACAGCCTTTGAACAAAGATCTTATATTCCAACATTCTGAGCTTGTTTTTTTAACAGATCAAATTGCTAAGGAATTACAGGCATTTTGAGCTTTTGCCTGCCTGCACGCAGCTCCTGCTTCCACGTCCAGGCCAGCGAGTGCCTCTGCCCTCTGCAGACCTTGGAATGCAGGGCTAGAGCAACCCCACTTAGAAGGCTGCATTTCCAGAGAAGAGGAAGCATAAATGAACAAAGCTGAACAAATAGAGAGGGATATCGGCACTGATATCAGGAAATTCGGGGTACCCACAGTACAGAGAGACTGAGAGAGGCATTTTTTTCCGTCATCAAACATGGACACTACCTCCCTGCAGCCATTACCCCCAGCCCTCTACTGCCCCGGCCAAGACCAGCCCTCTGCCAAGCCACCGAGTTTAAGGAACTCCCAAGGCGCAGGCCTGCCCACTGAGGCCAAGGCCTGCCCTGAGGCCCAACCCGCCCACAGACTGGTCACAAAGGCCCAGGCCCAACCAAGGCCCAAATCGCCTAGCCGCCTCGTGGCCCAAGCGGTCCACGGCCCGGTCGCCACCAAGGTTCTGGGCCCCCCAAGGTCCAACCTGCCACGTAGCCAGGTCGCTGAGGCACAGGTCCCTGGAGGCCCAAACCGCCACGTAGCCCGGTGGCCAAGGTCCAGTGCCCCTGAGACCCAACCTGTCCTCAGCCCGGTCCCCGAGGCACAGGCCCCCCGAGGCCCAATCCACCCAACCCTCCCACTGAGGGCCAAGCCGCCCGATGCCCAGCTGCTGATACCCAGGCCCCCTGAGGCCCAAACCACCCACCACACCCAAGGCCCAAACCACCAGCCCGAGGCCCAAACCACCCGCCCAAGGCCCAACACTCCTGCAGTCTGGTTGCTAACGCCCAGGCCCCCAGAGGCCCAAACCACCCGCCCTAGGCTCAACCCACCCGCCC
>NW_006408537.1:14125498-14139713 GCF_000296735.1 Chrysochloris asiatica | reverse complement strand
ATCAGACTGCAAAGCCGTTTGAACTGCAAGGTTGGTGGTTCAAGCTCACCAGCTGCTCCTCGGAAACCCTATACAGGGTTGCTATGGGTCGGAATCAACTCGACGGCACATAACAACAACATTGTAATAAAATATCTGATTCTTTATTTGGATCTAGTGGGGAGTTCAAACCACAAAACCCTGACCAACATACAAACCCCCTAGCTGAATCCCACCCTAAGTACTATAAAATCAAGCTGGTGTCCTTTTTCAAGTCATTTCAGGCCTGCTTGAAAGGTTGCCCCGCTAAGTCCAGAAATCCTCCCAATGTAAGTATAACAGTATGCATGGCATCACCAGTCAGTACACATGAACCAAATTTTAGGTGGCGACCCATCCTCATTATGCACGATACGTTCATAACGTATTTAAATTTATACCAGACTTTTGTCTTCTTCAATAGAGAAAACATTAACCATTTCATGAAGAAAGAATTTTTTTCTCCAGGTGTACCTCAACTTTGGATGTCCTGGTGTGGCTCTATAGGATAAACACTGGACTGTTAATCACAAGGATTCAAACCCACTCACTAGCCACTCCTCAAAAACCCTATACAGGGTCGCTCTGAGTTTGAACAGACTTGACGGCACTTAGCAGCAACAACAATCTCATCCTTAGTTGCCGAAAGAAGTTTCAAATACTAGAGCACAAACCCAATAATACTAAGTTCTGAGGTTAAATCACAAGACAGCCATGGTACCAGATACCTCTCTTCCCATGTCTCTTTCTCTTAGATTCCGTTTATCCCATTCTTCCTATTGCCTTTCTCATAAGCCATGCTGACTTGGGTTTCTGATTATATTCTAGTGTTTGAAACATTTAATGTATATAATAAAAATGTGCAGAATTATTCCAACATACCAACAACTAAGAAACTTACTGCTATTGCTACAGCTTCCAGAAACACCCTACATAAGAGTATAGCAAGCCATGATCTATGATAAGCTGCTTAAATCATTAATAAATCATGACTCAAGAGGAGTCTAGAGTATTGTCAAAATTATGTATCGAATGACCACTTGTTTTCTGCTGAACTGCAGTAACTTCGATACCAAATGATGTACAAACATTCAGCCCTGTGGAAATGATCACTCGGTCAATAAATATTTAGTTTGCACCCCATGGGGGTCAAATATGTACATTGCATGGGATGCTAGAAGCAACATACTTAACACTTGTCAGGGAAAACTTGCTTTTTGTTTATTTCTCACTGGCTATACAAAACTTTATTCCCTAGAAAAGAAAAAGTAGATAAGAGTAGGAGGATTCAAGTGTAAAAGGAAGGCCAGACTGTGAGGTGAAGAGAGTAGGAAGAATCTTATATTATCAGTATATTTTTTTACAGTTATTTTGAGTAAAATAAAAACCAATGAGATATTTCTAACCTGCCAAAGCAAAGCGAATCTTTGCTCCTGGCTACAGCTTTCAAATGAAAATAAGACACTATGAGAATTCTTGCTTTAAACATCTTTTATAGCTATACACTTTCCCTTGACTTTTCTTTATATTGTTCCATGGGGCTTGCTATTTTATACATCACTTTTATTTTCTTTAAGCCAGCAAAATCCTGGTTTGGATGCTTCGCCTTCCAGTGACCCAGCCGCCTTATCATTTTATCTAATAGTTGTAAAATTAGAAAGCTCTGACAAATCCCATATGCCTTTGCTGAGCCCAAGGAAAGAATTTTTCAGTGAATCCTGGAAATGGGAACTGCAAAGAAAACTTTCCTACTGATAACTTTTAAACCAAAAGAACAACCTTGGAATTGGAATCTTGAGACTGAAATCACTCTGTAACTTAATTATATCCATTTTAATTTTGTATTTATATCTTGTTTGTTTTCACCAGGCCCTAGAGGTGATACTCATAGCTGTCAGCTCACTTTCTTTCTCAGTGTATTTCCCAGAACAGAACTCCACAGAATTTATGACCCAATTTTTGCCTTTTGATTTAATCTGAAAAATATCTAACTCATACCAAGCTCAGAGCTGGCAGTTAAGAACGATAAAGCTGTCTCTCACCTAACCTGAGGTTGCTAAAAAGCTGATTCCCTGTGCCAAGATCCTTTCCTATTTAAAAATAGACTTGCTTTTCTGTTATTTAGTTATGAATTGTTGCTTAGATAAGTTAAATTACCATGATAATATATTTAAAACTTGTTAAGTGTCTTCGAGTTGGTTCCAACTCATTGTGATCCTATATAGGGTTTCTGGGGAGTGGCTGGTGAATTGGAACCACAGACCTTGCAGTTCAAACCGTTGACCTTACCATTCAAACCAACCTTGAGGTCACATGCTTATCCTATGGCTCCACACCAGGACTCCTATTTAAAAGTATATCTACTAAAAGAGGAAACAATTTTAAAAATCTGTTTCCAGTTATCATACCAATTTCTCCTTTTATGATAAAATTAATGATAATAATAATGAGGGATAATAAAAAGACAATATAATAAATACAATATTGATAATAGTATGAGAGATTATTTTTCTCTATTTTTTAAAAAAATCATTTTAAATAATCCTCATCTGTCCTCCTGCAAGGAATGATTAATGAAAGTGTCTACATTATTTTTTTATCATAAATGAAATACATTTAAATGGATTTTTAAAAGGTCCCTAGACTAAAACTTATGTTTGCATAGTCTAGGAAAAATTGATCCTTAAAATATCCAATAAAAATGTACTTATTTAGTTGCTTGTTTGTTTGATTTATAGTGCTTACAAGGTAACAGACAAGGCTCTACATGTTTTAAAATAATAACTCATGTAACTATCCTAACATATCTATGGATCCTTGGTGGCACAATCATTCAATGCCCTGCTGTTAATATTCAGTGCTTTGATGGGCAAACGCACCAGAGGCTCTGTGGGAAAAAAGAGCTAGCAACCTACTACCATAAAGATTGTTGTTGTTGTTAAGTGCCATTGAGTCATCTCATAGTGACCCTGTATAGGGTTTTCAAGTAGCATCTGGTGAGTCTAAATCAATGACCTTGCAGTTTAAATTACCTTTTGGTCCATTGTGTATCCTATAATGCCATACCAGGAATCCACCATAAAGAAATCCTATGGAGCAGTTCTAGTGTCACATGGGGTCACTATGAGGGAGAATCTACTTCATAGGCCCCAACAGCACAACAGCAATGAATCTCTGAGATAAGTGCTATTATCATCTCATTTTTAAAATAAGGAAACTAAACTGCAGGGGAGGTTATGTACCTTACCCAGGATTGCTCAACTAGAATAGATAAAAACTCAAGCTCTACTGTGATTCCATGGTCTTAGCCATTCCCCAATGCTCTTCCTTTATTGATGTTTTTAAGTGCCATGGAGTTTGTTCTGACCCATAGCAACCCTGCATAGTGACCCTCTGAGGGAGGGCTGGTGGGTTAGAACCCCCAACTTTATGGTTCAAACTGACCTTGCAAGCCAGCGTATTATCCTGTAGTGTCACACCATGACTCCTGATGTTCTTCCTAAATACCCTAAAAATGAATCATATTAGTTGTATTTATTCATATAATTTAATGTAAAATTCAGGAACTCCTCATAAATAAGTTTTATCAGAAATCTAGAGCTACAGATAATACTCACTCAAATTCAGAAAGAATTCCAAAGCATTTTGCTTCTAGGAGAAAAATGCTTACACTACAAAAGTTGGTTCTATGCATTTAGTAGTAATATTATACTGAAAATGTATTGTCTGTTGTATTGTTGGCAACATTTCTGTTATTCATTTTTATTTACTATTTTTTCACTATTGGATTCTACTTCCGTAAATAAATTAAAAGCACTTGAAATGCTACTTAAGGCAGAATGAAAGTTATGCATACTTTAGCATTTGGAAAACATCTAAAATATTACTTCATTAAATGACTAAAAATGAATTCTTACCCAAAAATAAGGACAGATATCACTAATTATAATCTCTAAACATAATGTCAAGGGGAATGAAACAAAACAGATGAATATACAACAGATTTCAAATTGACAAATGAAAGCATTAGGTACTGACTAGCCCCAAGTACTGAAGACAGGCACTGACCCTGTCTATAGAAGAGCTCCATAATGGGCACTGGGCGCTCAGTTCTTACTTAGTGATTTGCAGCAAAGTAGAGAGAGGTGCAAAGATGACCATACAGACAAGAAAAATTGTGATGGCCCTGATAAAATTAGAACTTTAGGAGTGGTAATTTTTGGAAATTGTTTTTGGATGCACTGAATTTGGAGTGCTGCTGGGTCATAAAACTAGGAAATTGCAGAAGATGCTAAGAGATTGGGGGATATAGTTCACGCAAGGCATCAGTATGATAGACATAATTTTTTTTTTTTGTTTTCTTTGCAGACATGAGAATTTAAGGAGCATTTGATTATGTACCACTAGGGCTAAAGAGGATATTAAACATAATGATCATGAAATCTATCTTTTGAATTAGACAGCTGTCAACCCTGCCAAATGGTAGCCGTGTGAATTGAAGCAAATCTCTCAAATTTTCTAAATCCTAATTTGTTGTTGTTAAGTGCCATCGAGTCAGTTCCAAGCCATAGTGAGTGACCCTGTATAGGGTTTCCAAGGAGTGACTGGTGAGCTGGAACGACCGACCTTGTAGTTCAAATGGTTTTGCAGTCTGGTGCATTAACTCACAACACCACACCAGGACTACTAATCTGTAAAATGGAAATAATGCATTTCACTGTTAGTCCATGGGTGTCGCCAAAGATTAAGTGCTCAATTACCAATTCAAAGGTTGACAATTTGAACTCACAGACACCTTGGAAAAACAAGCCAGGCAATCTACTTCTGAAAGTCAGGCCTTGAGAACCCTATTGTTGTTGCTGTTAGGTGCCATCAAGTTGAGTCTAACTCATATAGACCCTATGCACGACAGATGAAAACCTTGCCAGGTCCTTTGCCACCCTCATAACTGTTGTTACACTTGAGCCCATTGCCTCTGCCACTATGCCAATCCATCTTGTTGGGAGTCTTCCTTTTTTTTCTCTGAACCTCCACTTTACCAAGATTGATGTCCTTCTCCAGGGACTGATCCATCCTGATAATACATCTAAAGTATGAGATATGAAATCTCACCATTCTGGCTTTTAAGGAATATTCTGGCTGTACTTCTTCCAAGACAGATTTGTTTGTTTTTCTAGCAGTCCATGTTTTTGTTGTTGTTAAGTCCCATCAAGTCAGTTGAGACCCTGTATAGAGTTTCCATGGAGCAACTGATGAGCTTGAACCTCCAACTTTGCAGTTCAAATCAATTTTGCAGTCTAGCGCATTAACCCACAGCACTATACCAGCAGTCCATGGTACATTTAATATCCTTCACCAACACCATAACTCAAATGCATCAAGTCTTCTAGGGTCTTCCTTATTCGTTTTTCAATTTTCACATACATATGCGGGTGTTGAAAATACTATAGTTTGGGTTGGGTGCACCTTAGTCATAAGACTGACAACTATGTTTCTGAAAGGCCACAGACTTGAAAACCCTATGGAGCAGTTCTATTCTGCACATGAGGGGTCACCATGAGTCAGAATCCATTAAATGGCAACTAACAAACAGAATTATAAGATGACTCCCAAGTTTCCCATATCCTAAAAACCAAGCCTTGTTCCAATGTGTGAGTCTGACACATTGCAACTGTATATAACTGTCCCATAAGGTCCTGGTGTGGCACTGTGGGTTAATGCACTAGATTGCAAAGTCAGTTTGAAACGCAAGACGGTGACTCAAGCTTGCCAGCCACTCCTCGGAAAACCTATACAGGGTCGCTATGGATCGGAACCAATTCAACAGCAGTTACCAATCAACAACAAATGTTTTCAAGGATGCCAATCTTTACAGAAGCAGACTACTTTATCTCTTTCCCATGGAGCAGCTGGTATGTTCAAACCATTTATCTTTTGGTTAGCAGCTGAGCCCTTAACTACTGCACCCTCGGGACTCCTTTCTCCTAGTTGCACACCTTGTATGTTCACCTCCCTCAGAGTCCTGATGTGGAGCTGTGGGTTAATGCCAGACTGCAAAGCCATTTGAATTGCAAGGTTGGCAGTTCAAGCTCAGCAGCTGCTCCTTGAAAACCCTATACAGGGTCGCTATGGGTTGGAATCGACTTGACAGCACTTAACAACAACAACAAATATTCATCTCCTTCTTCTCTTCAGCGTGGGGGGTCCTGTATATATAATAGGAAAGCTATTCTCTTTACTTTGTTGTTAATTGCCTTCAAGTAGGTTCTGACTTAACTGGTTTCCAAGGAGTAGCGGGTGAGTTTTAACTGCAACCTTATGGTTATCAGTTCAATGCTTATTCTACAATGCCAAGGTCACCTTAAATGTCAAATAGAGATAACAGAATCACTTCTGTGGTTACATTGTTGTTGTTGTCAAGTGCTGTCGAGTCGGTTCCAACCCATAGCGACCCAAGGAGTGGCTGGTGAGCATGAACCAAAAACCTTGTAGATCAAACCAACTTTACAGTCCAGTGCCTTAACCCACAGCACCATGCTACATTAAGTTATCTAAAATTCATTTGTAGTAGACTAGAGGTGGTGCAGTGGGATAGAGCACTGGACTGCAAGGTCAGTTTGAACCACAAGTTCAGTGCTTCAAACTCACCATTTGTGAGAAGAGACAGTGAAGAAGCTCAATATCATCAGCCAAAACAAGGCCAGGAGTCAACTGTGAAATAGACTATCAATTGCTCATATGCAAGTTCTAATAGAAGCTATAGAAAATTAAAGTAAGTCCATGAGAGCCAAAATATGACCTTGAGTATACCCAAGAATCTGGCATCAGGATTAGAGGTAGATTCATTAATGCCATAATCAGATGATATAACTTTACTTGCCGAAAATTAAGAGGACTTAAAATACCTGCTGATGATACCAAAGACCACAGCCTTTGGTATGGGTTGCACCTCAATGTAAAGAAAACAAAAATCCTCACCACTGGACCAATAAATAAATGATGAAAATGGAGAAAAGATTGAAGTTGACAAAGACTGTAATTTTGCTTGGGTCCACCATCTAATACTCATGCAACAGAACTCAAGAAATAAATCAATACATTGCATTAGGCAAATCTGCTGCACAAAACCTCTTTAAAGTGTTCAAAAGCAAAGTTTGGGGACTAAATTACACCTGACCCAAATCACTATATTCTTAATTCCCTCATAAGCATGTGAAAATTAGACAGTAAATAAGGAAGACCGTAGAAGAATTGATGCATTTGTGTTATGGTGTTGGTGATGAACATTAAAAGTACCATGGACTACTAGAAGAACAAACAAATCTGTGTTGGAAGAAATATAATCAGAATGTTCCTTGGAAGCCAGGATGGCAAGACTTCATCTCTCATACTTCAGACAGATTGTTAGGAAGGACCAGTTCCTGCAGAAGAATATCACTCTAGGTATAGAGGAAGGTCCGTGAAAAAGAGGAAGACCCCCAAAACAAGATGGATTGGCACAGTGGCAGCAGCAATGGGCTCATGTTTAATAAAAGCTGTGAGGGTGCCACAGAATGAGGTGACATGTCAAGAACAGATTTGCCACATCGAACTTCAATGACTGAAGACCAGATAAGTTGTGGGAGAACAGGAGAAAATAAAAGTCCAAAGTGAGCATCAGAGACTCTGAAGCATAATCTTGAACCTAAAGTAGATAAAGCAAATGAAAGAACTTATGAAGTGAAAAAGTTGAACAGAAATTTCCAAAGGACAGTTAGAGGAGACAAAGGCAATTTTTATAATGAAATGTTCAAAGAACTGGAGTTTAAAACCCAAAAGGAAAGAACTTGCTAAGAATTTATCAAGCTGAAAGAACTAAAAAAAAAAAATTCAGATGAGGCTTTCTGCTCCCGTAAAGATTTACAGCCTTGGAAACCCTGTACAGGGTCACTATGAGTCGGAACCGACTCCACGGCACGTAACAACAACAACAACATCTTACAATACTATAAGCAAAATATTGAATGATGCAGGAGGCATCAAAAGAAAATGAAAGGAATACAGAGTCACTGTTGCAAAAATAATTGGTTGACACTCAACCATTTTAGGAAGTAACAAATGATCAAGAACTACTTATGGAAGAAGTTCAAGTTGCACTTAATGCATTATCAGAAAAGAAGGCTTCGAGAATTGACCAAACACAAATTGAAATATTTCAACAAACAGATGCCATACTGGAAGTACTCACTAGTCTATGCCAAGAAATTTGGCAGACCATTACCTGGCCAATTGAGTGGAAGAGATTCATATTCCAAAGAAAGGTGACTTGACAGAATGTAGACATTATTGAACAGTATCATTAATACCATACATAAAGTAAAATTTTGCTTAAGATAATTCAAAAACATTTGCAGCAGCACCTCGACAATGGGCTTTCAGAAATTCAAACTAGATTCCAAAAAAGGAAGTGAATGAGAAATATAATTGCTGACCTCAGATGGATTTTCACTGAAAGTAGAGAATACCAGGACGATGTTTGCATTCAACTGTGTTAACCACAATAAACTATGGATAGCATTGGGAAGAATGGGAATCCCAGAATACTTAACTGTGATCATAAGGTACCTATTCATAGACCAAGAATCTTGTTCTAACAGAACAAGGAGATACTGGTGGCTGTGTGCCATGGAGTCAGTTCCAACTCATAGCGAGTAACCCTGTACAGGGTTTCTGAGGTTGTAAGTCTTTACAGAAGCAGAACGACTCATAAGGAGATACTAGATGGTTTAAAATCAGGAAAGGTGTGTGTCAAATTTGTATAATTTCACCATACCTATTCATTCTGTGTACTGAACAAATAATCCTAGAAATTGAATACATGAAGAGGAAAGCAGCATGAGGATTGGAGAAAGGCTCATTAACAGCCTGCAATGTACAGATGATACAACATTCCTTGTTAAAAGTGAAGAGTAACTGAAGCACTTGCTGATGATAATTGAAGAATACAGCTTTTAAGTATGGATTGATCCTCACTGTAAAGAAAATGAAACTCCTCAAGACTGAACCAATAAACATCATGATAATTTTAGAAAAGGATGAAATTGTCAATGATTTAATTTTATTTGGATCCACAAGTAATGTTCAGAGAAGCAGCAGTCAAGAAATCAAAAGATGGATTGTATTGGGTAAATCTGCTGAAAAAAAAAACAAAACAAAAAAACTCTTTAAAGTATTAAAGAGTGAAAATGTCACTTTGAGGACCAAGAGGTACCTGACCAAAGTCATGGTATTTTTAATCACTTCATATGCTTGTGAAAGGTGGTCAAAGAAATAGCAAAGAAGAAATGATGCCTTTGAGTTACAGTGTTAGTGAAGAATATTGACAGTACTACTATGAACTGCCGGCAGCCCATGGCACTCTCAATATTCTCCTCCAACACTATCACTCAATTCTTCTATGGTCTTCCTTATTCACTGTCCAGCTTTCGCATGCATAAGAAGTGTTTGAAAACACCATGGCTTGGGTCAGGCCCACCTTAGTCCTCAAGCTGACATCTTGGACACATTTATTTGATTTCACTAAAGTTTATCTGGAGGAAGATCTCCAAATATAGTTGGAATATGTCAGTATTAGTGGAGTTTGGAATATTTTTCTTCTCCTTGATATTTGCTTTGCTGTCTGAAAAGATTAAACGTTTGAAAAAATGACTGCAAACAAAATGCATCAATAATGGCAAATATATTAAAGTCTAAATATAATGTTAAAGTATTAATGAGATATTTATTTTGTCAAATGTTTTCTATAAATCAGATTAAAAGTAACTTTGGATATATTAAAAAGTAGGGGAAAAAGACTAATTTTATAACGCTCCAAAAGAAAAACTGTTCAAAGAGCAAGGAAAATAAGATGCACTTTTTTCTCCCTAGGATGGTTTACAAGCAAGGCTCTTAGAACTCATCAGTTATCCAGTGCCTTTTCACACATCTCTGCTGCTTTGTTTACGCTGTGCTCTTTCCCTGGAATGCTCTTTATAATCAATTTCACTTCTCTACCACCATTTCCTTTGGAAATAATAGATGAATACAAAATTATTTCGTCATCTGTATCCTTTGCTACATTATGAGTTTTGCTATATTGTGAGTTTTTCACAAAAAAAGGAAAAAGGTATTTTACAACTTTCAGTCACTGGCACAGTTATGCACTCAATAAATGCTTATTAAACACAATTGAACTGATAACAATTTCCTCACAAATTTAACATTCTCACATGCTAATTACTGCACATCTCCATATTATTAACTGAAGATACCACAAGTTCAGTGTAATCTTGATAACATTTTTAGAAGTGACTTAACAATTACACCTGTGCTGCATCAAAATGGCTATCAGGAAATTCAATCAACCAAATGGTATAGCCATTATAAGTCAAAAAGATTTCAGTTGTGTTGACTAGGTTTTCAGGCTCAAGTCATTATGTTGGTATTATGTAAACATCCAATAAAATTAATTCCATCAGTAAAAAGAGTTTGGATAAGGTTCTGGTAGCATAGTGGTTATGAATCGGGCTGGGAGCCTCAAGGTCAGCAGTTCGAAACTACCAGCTGTTCCACAGGAGAAAGATGAGGTTTTCTGCTTCCATAAAGATTTACAGCCTTGGAAACCCTGTGCAAGGTCGCTGTGAGTCGGAAACGACTCCAGGGCACATGACCACCACCACAAGTCAATGAGGTTTTTCAGATTGTTTTCTGGACCTGAATGATTAGGAAAACCAGATTAGTAAGTAGCGTGATAATTAAGGAGTTCTGGTTGTGTAGTAGTTATGTGTCAGACTGATAACCTCAAGGTCAGCAGTTCAAAACTACCAGCTGTTCCTAGGAAGAAAGATGAGGCTTTCTGCTCCCGTAAAGATTTACAGCCTTGGAAATCCTATACAGGGTTGTTGTGAATCGTAACCAACTCCACGGCACACAATCACCATCACCACAGCATGATAATTAATTGGTTCACTTATATTTTCAAAATAAAATTTAATTTTTAGAATATACATGGTACTATGATAATGTTATCATTGTTGTTAAGTGCTATGGAGTCAATTCACACTCATAGTGATTGGAAAAGCTGACCTTGTGGTTCACAGACCTGCGCTGTTCCTACAGCACCACATCATATATTACAATTGGAATAATTCTGATATTCAGTGATTTGCATATGTTATACCAATAACTTTTTCCTATTGCTTATTTTTTATGATGCAAGACTCATTTTAGGATAAATCTGCATGTGTATAAAAATACTGCTTTGTACAATGAAAAGGTCAGTTTCAAAATTTGAAGTGGTAAATTTAAAAAGGCATCATGGAGAAGAAAGCTAAATTATTTGATGTAATTTCTTTTATTGACTATGTTTACATAATACCAAAATAATGAGTTGAGTCTGAAAACCTAGTAAACAAAATTAAAATATTTTCACTTATTTTAGCTATCCCTCCTGATTGATTGATACACAAACAATATTAAACATGATTTTTGTTTATAATAATAAACAAATTTTGTTCGATAAAATAAAGTAGATGAAAGAAAGTAAAAATGTTGTTGTTAACGGCCATTGATTCCAACTCATAGCTACCCTGTATAGGTTTTCCAAAGAGCAGCTGATGGGCTTGAACTGCCGACTTTGCAGTCAGCAGCCCAATGATTATCCTACAATGCCATACCAGGACTCCAAAGCAAAAATAGGCTAAAGAAAAATTCAGTAATAGTGCTTTAATTAAGCCCAGCATTTTACATGTTATCAATATTCTTTCCCCAAAATCGGGCTCCTATTATCTTTTAGAGAAACTTTTGAAGTGTTTACTGCTTATTGCCTCACAGCCTTAGTACCATTAAGCAAGTAGAGTAGGAGTTTGCAAACTTTTTTATTGTTAAAAAGGGCCAGATAGGAAAGATTTTAGGCTTTTAAGGCCAAGCAGTTTCTGTTGCCACTATTCAATTATATCATAGAATGAAAGTATTCATATACAATATACATATACAGTATGAGCTGGGCTCTAATTAAACTTTACTTACAAAACCAGGTAGCTATTCGTTCTGCTGTGCATGGGGTCATTATGAGTCGGTTCCGACTCGATGGCACCTGACAACAACAACCTGCTTGCTACCCCACGCTTGAGATTAATGTTAACAATTCTTAATAGCCAATTTAAAACAAGGCAATTTAAGAAACTGTCTTTATAGCTAATAGTTAATATACAAAAGAACACAGTCTCCATAACCTTTTAGGATACAATATCAAAACTTTATGTGATGTACTTATAGAAGATTACCATGGTGAAATCTATAAACCAAAACACACTGGATCTAGAAAAAGGGAATTAAATTTCCATGTAGAGGATTTTTCTCTATTCTTTATTAATATGAGGTTGTTAAGTCAGTTTTGACTCACAGCAACCCTGTCTAGTACAGTATAGTATCACACCAGGACTCTTAACGTTATGTCTCCTTTAATACATGCACACCATAAAGTATGGATTGTTCTTTGGATTTTGCAATTATCATACGGTAGTTTAAATTTAAGGTGTTCTGGTATAGTGCTGTAGGATAAACTGCTAATCACAAGGTCAGCGATTAAATACGGTTGCTAAGGAGCTCTGGTAGCGTAGTGGTTACGAATTGGGCTGTGAACCGCAAGGTCAGCAGTTCGAAAATACCAGCGGTTCCGCGGGAGAAAGATGAGGAGATCTGCTACCGTAAAGATTTACAACCTTGGAAACCCTGTGTAGGGTCGCTATGAGTCAGAACCGACTCCACGGCACTTAACAACAACAACAACAACAAGGAGCTCTGGTAGCGTAGTGGTTATGAATTGGGCTGCTAACCTCAAGGTTGGCAGTTCGAAACTACCGGCAGTTCCAAGGGAGCAAGATGAGGAGATCTGCTACCGTAAAGATTTACAACCTTAGAAACCCTGTGTAGGGTCGCTATGAGTCAGAACCGACTCCATGGTACATATTAACAACAAATGAGTCAGAATTGACTCCATGGCACTTAACAAGAACAGCAACAACCGTTTAACCTTCATAATCTTCTAAGGCAGGTAGTACACTCCCTATTTTACAAATGAGTATAGAAAAACTAGGGAGACTAAGTCTCTGACTCCAACAGCTATGAAATTCAAAACTCAATAGGGAATAGCAAGCACCGTCGTGGTAAAAACAGTGTGAGAACATTATTAAATTGGAATTCTAATTTGTTCCCAATTGGAGCGGTGATATTTTGCTCTTATAAAGTTTATAGCTTAGCATAATGGTATCTATAATTAAACTTATGTTGTTGTTGTTGTTATGTGCCGTGGAGTCGGTTCCGACTCATAGCGACCCTGTACAGGGTTTCCGAGGCTATAAATCTTTCCGGAAACAGAAAGCCTCATCTTTCTCCCGTGAAACAACTGGTAGTTTCGAACTGCTGACCTTGCGGTTCACAGTCCGATTCGTAACCAGTATGCTACCAGAGCTCCTATAATTAAACTTATAGTTCAGAAAATATTTTCAAGTGTATCTTGTATATTGCAGTTTGAAGATGGTCTATGATTGAATATTTATTTCTATTGTTTATCAGCCAGTAGCTACAGAGATAGTTTGTGCTTTCCTATCAACATAGCCTTAAGGAATAGAAAGAATAAAATTTTCTTTTATAATTACAGAACTCTAAATTCTGTTATAAGTTGCATTTCCATTGCCATGATGTCAATGTAATATTTATTTCCTGGCTATAATCTTGGAGGACATGTAATATTAATGTAAAACTTTCTCTGGGATCTCATTCATTTGTAAGGAGAAGGATTGCTGAAAGGTGCAGAACAAAACTTTCCTGGAGATATATATACACATGCATAAATGTATATGTGTGTGGGTGTGTGTGTATGCACATGTATATATATAATGCTGTTGCTAAGTATTGTCAAGTCAGTTACAACTCTTAGCTATCCTTTATAGAGTTTCTGGGGATATATATATATATGCTTTATTGACTAGAAGGCTTTCGATTGTGTGGATCATGACAAGCTATGGACAACATTGAGAAGTATGAGTATTCCAGAACACTTCATTGTACTTCTGAGGAATCTGTATGTACCTGAACCAAGAAGCAGTTGTTAGAACAGAACATGGGAACACTGAATGTTTTAAAATTGGGAAAGGTGTGTGACAGGGTTGTATTCTTT
>NW_006408537.1:14121792-14124581 GCF_000296735.1 Chrysochloris asiatica | reverse complement strand
TGTTGTCAACTTCATTCTGACTTACAGCGACTCTATGCACAACAGCTTGAAACACTGCTGGGTCCTACGCCATTCTCACAATTGCTGAACTTGAGACCATTGCTACTGCCACTGTGCCAATCTATCTCCTTGGGAGTTCTTCCTTTTGTTTTCATTGATCCACAACTTTACCAAGCATGATGTCTTTCTCCAGGGACTGGTCCCTCCTGATGATACATCCTATACCACTTTACCTTTGACACTATGCTGTAGTCAGACTGTCTTTGTCCTTTGAGCTTGCTATTAGGTGCTCTCTAGTTGGTTCCAACTCATAGCGACCCTGTGTATAACAAAGCAAAACACTGTCTGGTTCTGTGTCATCATTACAATTGGTATATTTCAGCATATTGTTGCTGCCACTGTATTAATCCATCTTGTTGGGAGTTTTCCTCTTTTTAGCTGACTCTACCAAACATGATGTCCTTCTCCAGGCACTGGTCCTCCCTGACATCATGTCCAAAGTACAAGAGACTAAATCTAACTGTGCTTCTTCCACGACAGATCAATTTGTTCTTCTGGCAGTCCATAATACTTTCAATAGTCTTCTCCAACCCCATAATTCAAATGCATTGATTATTCCCCAGTCTTTCTTATTCAGGGTCCAACATTCACATATTTAGGAGGCTATTGAAAATACCATGGTTTGGGTCCAATGCACCTTAGTCCTCAAAGTGACATCTTTGCTCTTTACCAAGCATGATATAGAGGTCTTGTGCCTAATACCATACATCGTTTGATTTCTTGACTGCTGCTTCTGTGAGTATTGATTGTGGATGCAAGCAAAATGACTTCTTTGACAACTTCAATCTTCTCTTCTTGTCCTTGAGTTCCTCCAAACAGCCCAGCATCCTCACACTTGATGTTCTCTCATTTACCACTCCCTCTGGCAACAAGCTCCTACGTATTCTTCAAGTCTCAACTTATATGTTATTTTCATAGAAAGTCTTTCCTTATTTCTCCTATCATCTTATTATCTTTGTTTCACCATGTCACAGCACCCTGGGCTTATCGCTAGTAAAAGATTTCAGGTATGCCAACTCTGGCTTAATATCTAAATACCACAAAAGTATGAGCTCTGTGAGGGCAGGGACAGTGTTTCTCCCATTGTCACTGTGTCCTGCAACAAGCACAGTCCTAGCACATATTCTGAGCTCGAAATATAGTATAGTTCAATAAAGAATTCCATTCATGTAATGTTTATGGATATCACACATTAAAAGAGTTGGAACGTGGTTATGCTCAAAAGAGATAATTGGGTCCAGGGCGGGGCGGGCCGGGACGGTGCAGGCGGTGTTTCCGTTGCTTAGAGCTGAGAGTAGCTGCCCGGAGTATTGTCTCCATCCCCGCTCTGTGCTGTTTGCCTCAGCTGCCGGGCTCTGCGCTACTGTCAGGAAGTTTGGGAGCACTTGGTCCTGCATCACCTTCTCCTGACATGAGCAATCGCCATGGCACAGGTTCTCGAAGGCACTGTGACCAACTTCCCTGGCTTTGATGATCGGGCTGATGCAGAAACTCTTCGGAAGGCTATGAAAGGCCTGGACACCTATGGGGAGTCCATTCTGACACTGTTGACATCCCGAAGTAATGCCCAGCGTCAAGAAATCATTGCGGCTTTTAAAACTCTGTTTGGCAGGAATCTTCTGGAAGACGTGAAATCAGAGCTGACTGGAAATTTTGAAAAATTGTGGCTTTGATGAAACCCTCTCAGCTTTAAGATGCCTATGAACTGAAACATGTTCTAAAGGGAGCTGGGACAGATGAAAAAGTCCTGACAGAAATTATTGCTTCAAGGACACCTGAAGAACTGACAGCTATCAAACAAGTTTATGAAGAAGACTATGGATCAAGTCTGGAAGATGATGTGGTGGGGGACACATCAGGGTACTACCAGAGGATTCTAGTGGTCCTCTTGCAGGCTAATCGAGACCCTGATGCTGGAATTAATGCAGTACAGGTGGAACAGGATACTCAGGTTTTGTTTCAAGCTGGTGAACTCAAATGGGGCACAGATGAAGAAAAGTTTATCATCATCTTTGGAACACGAAGTGTGTCTCATCTGAGAAGGGTGATTGACAAATACATGACTATCCCAGGGTTTCAAATTGAGGAAACCATTGACCAGGAGATCTCTGGTAATTTGGAGCAACTACTCACTGCTGTTGTAAAATCTATTTGAAGTATACCTGCCTACCTTGCAGAAACTCTATACTATGCTATGAAGGGAGCTGGAACAGATGACCACACCCTCATGGGAGTCCTGGTTTCCAGGAGTGAGATTGTTCTGTTTAACATAAGAATGGAATTTAGGAAGAACTTTGCCACCTCTCTTTATTCCATGATTAAGGGTGATACATCTGGAGATTATGAGAAATCCCTCCTGATGATCTGTGGAGGAGAAGGGACTAAAATGCCTCCTGATGACATTCCTGCTCTGTGCCAGCTCCGCTGCCATGACTGTTCCACAGCTCCTCTAGCCCCACTTTTGTACGCCATCCTTGACACATTGCCTTATTCACACTAGCATGCTAATGACCAAAGCATACATGTTGTAGAAGTAAATACTGTGCTTCTTTTTGATCTTCAATGGAGATCTGATTATCTCTGTCGGTTACAGTACTAAAGTGTACTCACATTACTAAGTCTAGAGTCTGGATCATTTATATTTTTCTTTAAGGGATCAGACTGCTTTTAGTATTTTTGTAAAACTTCATTTATATTATAAATTGATAATTATATTACCTTAATTGGAA
>NW_006408537.1:14090950-14121577 GCF_000296735.1 Chrysochloris asiatica | reverse complement strand
AAAAAAAAAAAAGAGGTAACTGCACGGTCTAATACCTGTATTCTTTTTAGATTGACTACTTCTCACAGGTCCGCACCTCAATCCTACCTATGTGTTGAAAGTAAAATAAATACTTTAACAAATTTGCAATTCTTGGCTTATGAATAATACATCACAGTGTCATGCCTGTTTTTGTTTTGTTTGTCTTTCTTCCCATCTTTATTAAGTAAATTTCTAATTAAATGGCCATGTGTGCTTTGGAATAATACAATGCATAGATAGGTAAGTATGGAATCAGATCTAATAATCTCTCTTCCTTTTAGAGCCATCTACTTGACATAACCAAAATTAATCATTAATATTAATTAATTAATTAGGGATCCCTGGTAGCATAGTGGCTTATGAGATGGGCTGCTAACCATGAGGTCAACAGTTCAAATCTACCAGTTGCTATATGGGGCAAAGATTCAGCTTTCTGCTCCTATAAAGATTTCTAGCCTTGGAAACCCTATACAAGGTCACTATCAGTTGGAACCACCACTACCATAAATTAATAATGTTACATAAATTTTATTAATAAAACATATAAAAACTTAAATTTTTTTCATTTCTAATGTGAATTTGTGATGGAAAAGATATTTTAACTTACTATTAGTTTATTTCTTTGCATTTCCCATTAATTTTTTACTCATTCATTTAATTTGTACAAAGTAGACAGTCACTGTTTTTTGAGGACAGATAAAACAATAAAGGAATATGGAAAAACACAGGTGGATGTAAGAGTAAAAAATATATATTTATATATATATATATTAAAAATGTATATTTTCCATGACCTGATCATCTCTGATGTGAGTTTGAATCCTGGTGGTGCCATACAACAAGCACTGGACTGCAAAGTTTAGTTTGAACCATGAGGTTGGTGGTTCAAACTCACCAGCCACTCCTTGGAAACCCTAAACACAGTCACTATGAGTTAGAACACACTCAACAGCACTTAACAACAAAGCAACAATGTGTGTTTAGAAATTACCTACTTACTTATTAATCAAATTGGAGTTTACTTTTAATTAAGAAATAGTCAAAAATAAACTGTAGTACTCTAAGAATATGCCAAAAGACAATGCACACACAACATAAACATTTATTTATTTTTAAATATTGTTCTTCTTTCCTTACCACTAATGTCTCCATTACTGATGTATGGTAGAGTGTAGAAAGAAAAGGGAGTGTGAAAACCTTAATATTTCTTCCATGTTTACTTTTTTGAAAGATACTTTAGATTCTATGTGCATAAAATACCATTAATCACCAGTTTCATACTGTGTAGCACTTTATGATGTATTTTTATCCTTAATCCAACAGAAGTCTATATTCAGCTATAGAAAAAAGACAAAGTGAGCCTAAGAGCTAAACAGTATGTTTGCAATCTCTAGCTGTGATTTCGAAGAGGTTTCTTTAGAAGCAGTTTTCTATCCCACTAGTTTTTAATAGGAGAGGGAAAATTGGTTTACAATATGAACTTTTAAACTTTCCCTTATTTTCATACCAATTGCTTGCCCCACACTTGAACCTAACAATTTCCCATATATTCAAGTGCTTTTGTACTCATGGTTCTTAGCTAGAATCAAGGCAGTTTGGCTAATGACACTGTGCTGTCATATGGGCCTCAGATAAAAAGACCAGGCACATAAGTGGCAGCAATTCATGGACTTTCTAATGTGGTTTTTTCCATTTTTGTGCTTATTGAACTAAACTACTGAATCTTTTTAGGTTTATCTCTGGATGTGACCTTCATTTGTTCAAGTTCTTCTGGCATGTGAAGCATTTCAACTAGTTAAATAGTATATTCATATGGCTTATAGTCATAATTATTTCCTATTTGGAATAATTTATTCCTAAACTTTTCTGAGTTTGTAATTATTTTCAGTCCAATCCATGAGAAAACATCTTAATTATATCATTGGTATTGCATTAATGATCTCAAAATAACTACTACAAACAAAAAATCACTTTCAGATCTTATAGATATTGTCTAATTCTGAAAATGGCTTTGCAAGTTTTTGAAGAAATAAAAGCATAGTAAAAAATACCAGTGATTGAAATAAGATATTGAAGAATGAAGACAAAATTGGATGGAGGTAGTTGAAGAAAGTGAGAGACATTATAATTTTGAGTGCAAGTGAGTGGTGTGCTGTGGAGTTGGTTCAATTCATTTGTAGTAACCCTTCATAAGGTTTCTGAGGCTGTAAATCTTTACTGGAGTGAAAGCCTCATTTTTTCCCATGGAACCTCTGGTACTTTCAAACTACTCACCTTGAGGTTAGCAGCCCAACTCATAACCCTGTTACCAGAGTGTCAACGGGAGTAGTAGTTACTCTTGCTGTTTTTAGATACTCATAATGACCCTATGCACAACAGAATGAAACATTGTCTAGTCATGCTGAACCCATTGTTGTTAGCAATGTCACTCCATGTCATTGATGATCTTCCTCTTAGTGGCTGACCCTCCACTTTAGCAAACATGATGGCCTTCTCCAGGGACTGGTCTTCCTGACAATACAACCAAAATACATTATACAAAATGTGTTCTCCTTGTTTCTAAGGAGTATTGTGGCTGTATTTCTTCATAGTTGTGTGGATTTTCAATTTCTTTGCATTACAGGGAAATCCATACTGAAGTCTTTGATCTTTATCACTGTGTATTTCAAGTCCTCTTTGCTTCCAGCAAGCAAGGTTGTGCCCTCTATATCCCAGGCTCTTAATTAGTCTTCTTAAAATCCTGATGCTATGTTTTTCTTCATATAATTCAATGTCTCAGTTTATTTGCTCAGCATACAGATTGAATAAGTATGGTGAAAGGATACAACCCTGGCACAGACTTCTCCTGATTTTAAGCCTTTCAGTATGCCCTTGTTCTCTTCAAATGACTGCTTCATAGTATATCTATAGATTCCTCATGAGCAAAATTAAGTATTCTGGAATTTCCATTCATCTCAATATTATCCATAGTTTGTTATGATTCAAACAATGGAATGCATTAGCACAGTTCATAAAGCACAAGTAAGCCTCTTTCTAGTATTCTCTGCTTTCAGTCAAGATCCATTTGACATCAGCAATGATACCCCTAGTTCCACATTCTCTTCTATCATGGAGGCTGTATTTTCCATTTACTGATCCTTCTTCTTTGTTTCCAACTTCACATTCAAATCTTCAGTAATTATCAATGCATCTTGATTGCATGTTTGATCAATTTCAGATTAAAGAAGTTAGGAAAGGCAGCAAGACAGTGACTAGGCAGAAATGCTATACGACCCTATACAACAAAATTACAGATAACCAAATGAAACAGATGTAGGTGATAGTTTCGATACTCTGAGCTTCAGATGAAGGGATGGAGAAGTGGTCTGAATGCTTACTAGGAGAAAGCGCTGAGGAGACATGACAAAATAAGGGAAGATTTGTGATACAAGCCAGAGACCAGACAGGCGCAACCATCGAGCGTTTGTAAGCGGCTTCAAAACCAGAAAAGTCACCAGCATTACAGAAACCTACCTGTGGCTCACAGAGACAAAGATGTGATGTTTTCCTTGCTACCCACCCTACCCTGGAGACCAGAGGCTGATCCCCACCCACGAACATCCCTCGGGAATCTCCTGCTATCCCAGTAGTCAGAGCTGCATGGAGTCCAGCTCAATGGTATGGGACCATTGTGTGTTTGGGGGGGTTGGGGGCGTGCAGCCGGGGAGCTGACACTGTTTAGCATATCTGCATACATATCTGCAGCCTGCCCTGGTCAGCTCTGGGCTAGCCCTCACCAGAAGAAGCAGCTGAACAGATGTGGCAGGGAGAAAAATATATATATACAGGTAAGAGATTGCTGATGTGTGTCAGTGACCAGGCCAGCCATGCAGTGGTCATCTTGAGCTTTCCAGTAACTGGCACAAAGACATACCATTTATTGGTGGACAGAAAGGGGTGATTTTTTTTCTTTTCTTTTCTTCTTGTACCCCATTAATTTACCCTGGTGACTAGGGATGTGGCCATCCCTCATCTGTGTACATTCCCAGGGAAGCTCCTTCTCTCTGAACTGTCAAAGTCACATCAAAGTGTGTGGGGAGTTAGCAGCACCAACCCCAGCACCAGGAATCAGGTTTGGCTTACTGTAGACTGCAGAGCTGGTTCTGGTCAATCTTGGATTAGACGGACCTCTCACCCTGGCTCCCGACTAGGACGGAAATACCCTGTTACCCCAGCTGCTTTGGTGTCTGAGCAAACTACTTTTGGATTGGGTATCCAGAACAGACAAAACCTAGCTCTACAGGAACTCCATATAGGGTTGAGCATTACCATCTCATCCCTTACCTACCCATGATGTGGCTGGCAGGAGACCCCAGAATTCTCTGGGTCTGGCACCCACCTGGGTTTTTTTGGTTGTTGCTTTTTCATTGTTTTTGTTTGTTTATTCCTTCTCCTTCTTTGTCTCTCTTGCTCTCTCTCCTTTCTAGCTCCCATATCATTTTTTCTTTCTTTCTTTTTTTTTTCCTCTTCTCCTTCCCAACCACTACTGTTTCTTTCTTTCTTCTTCATTTTTTTGTCCTTGCTTATTTAATTTTTGTTGTTGTTATTGGTAATCTCTAGATATTGTTCCTTTTACTCATTCCTCTCCCAAATTGTGTTTAGGTCTCTTTCTATTTTCTCTCTTTTATTTTATTTTCCTCTCTTTTTTCTCTCTCTCTTTGGTTTTTGTAGTCTTTTGCTAGCTGTTGCCTAATTTTTTTCCCTTTTTTTTTTCTTTATTATTATTATTATTTTTTTTAACACTGTTGTTTTCTGTTTGTGTTTGCTTTCCTCTGCTCTTGGGTGTGTTTTTCTCTTCTTGCCTCACCTGACAGGACACAACAACTGTAGCCATATAGCCCAGACACAACCAAATCCTGTAAAGGTCACCCATTGGGCAAGAGTCAAACCAGTTCCCATCCACTGACTGGATCAGTGCTAATCAGAACTGCACGAACAAAGAACAATGCACAAACTCACCTCCTGATCACACCTACCAGGGCGCAGTTGGTGAGGGTCTAAGAATACAGCAAAATACAATCATCAACTTAATATAAATACAACATCACAATGTCTCAAAAGCAGTAGACAACTTTTGTTCACACAAAGAAAACAGATTGAAGATGTTGTTGTTGTCAAGTGCCATCGAGTCAGTTTCAACCCATAGCAACCCTGTATAGGGTTTCCGAGGAGCATCTGGTGAGCTTAAACTGCTGACTTTGCAGTCTGGCTCATTAACGCACAGCGCCACACCAGGACTCTGAAGATGTTGGTAGTACACTTGAATTTCATCATCTTTGGCTTTTGTCATTGCTGTGTAAATTTGAATAATAATGTATTTACAGGTGTTCCTCTTAGGCGTATGGAGATGATCCTATAACAGACAATTCTATACTTCAAGATAATTCTTCAAATGTTCTTTTTGACAAAGAATATGATGCCATTTCTATTCAATTTTTCATTCTGGGCATAGATGATAAGATTGTCTGATTCTAAATGGCCAATACCCATCCATTTTAGCTCACTGATACCCTGGATATCAATCTTTATGTGTTCTATTTCATTTTTGACAGCTTCCAATATTCCTAGATTCATATGTCATACATTGCATGTTCCAATTACTAATGGATGTTTGCAGCTGTTTCTTTTCATTTTGAGTTGTGCTCCATCAACAACTGACGGTCCTGAAAGCTTAGCTCCATCTACATCATGAAGGTCAACTCTACTTTGAGGAGGCAGGTCTTTCCTAGTCATATTTTGAGTGCCTTCCAGTCTGGCAGAGTTACCTTCTGACACTGTATCAAACAATGACCCACTGGTATTCATAAAGTTTTCAGTAGTTAGCCATTCAAAAGTGGTCAGTCTCTCCTTCTTCCTACTCTCTCTTTGTCTGAAAATTCCAATGAAGCCTGTCCACTAAGAATTATGCAGCTGATATCTAAAATGCCAATGACTTTTGGCTTCCAGCATCACAGCAACACAGCAAGACACAAGCCACTATAGTATATAAACTGAAAGACAAGTAGTAGAGAGGGAGTAGAGTAAAAGTAAGTTCCACAGGAAAATAGTTAGCTACATAAGATGTAGTAATGCTAAGTTAACAGGCAATGTGCACTTTTTGTTGGTTTTAACTCATGATGATCCCATGTGCATGAAAGTATAACTGTGCTACATAAGTTATTCATTAACTACAGATTTTTCAAAAGTAGATTTTTGAAAAAAATCCTGGTCTTTCTTCAAGGACACTGCTGGTTGGCCTCAAACCTCCAACGTTTGTTAGTAGCCAAGTATATTATCCATTGTCACCACCTATGTGCTCTATTTACAGAGGTAGCTATTCCATCTCCCAAACTGGAAAAATATAAAAACACATTTTATTACCCACATACACTGTAGGGCCAATGTTAAATCTTTACTGTATGCAAAGGCAATAATATATATTATATATGTTTTAGAGATTAAGTAAAGGAGTTCTTAAATTACAGTGTTAGGTTAATTTTTCTCTGTGAATTGAAGAAATTGCTTAACACATTCCAACCCTCTGTTTCCTCATTTGTAAACAGAAGTAGCTATAGAGTTGTATTGGAGAATAGGATAAAATACAGGAGTCTTGGTGTGGCACTGTGGGTTAATGCGCCAGACTGCAAAGTCATTTGAACTGCAAGGTTGGTGGTTCAAGCTCACCAGTTGCTCCTCGGAAACCCTATATAGGGTCACTATGTATCGGAACCGACTCGACGGCACTTCACAACAACAACAAGTAAACATAGTGCTAAGCACAGTGCTAGCTTCGAATGAGAACTGAAAACATTTTATGTTCACTGAACTGTAAGATCAGTTTGAACCACAAGATCAGCAGTTCAAACTCACCAGCCACTCCTTGGAACCCTATACAGGGTTGCTGTGAGTTGGAACCGACTCAATAGAACTTAACAACAGCAACATTGTTAGAGTAATATGTAAAAAATGTTCAAGAGATGATGGAGTTCAAGAATCAGGGTTTTTAAGCTATAGTATTAGGAGATAAGAAAGATCAGCAGAGAAAAGACAGGCAGGAATAGAAGCACAACTCTTTATGGCAACAATTCTTCCAGAGACTTTTAAAGAATCAGTCAGTGTATGTAGGAGTCTCAGTATTGAAATTAGTGGTAGAGTAGATTGTGAAAGGCGGGTATTTCTGATTGCAACATTGAAAGTAATGCTTTGCTTTTAAAGAAGCTATAAAGAGAGACCTCAACTATCTTTCTAAAGGACAAAGACACTGACAGTTCTGGAATGGTAGAACTAAATTCAACTAGTGAATATAGTGCAGACTAACAACATTTTGAAAATTTCATATTTTTCTTTTGAAAAAATGTTTTGATGAAAAGGAGCTGTTACAGAGCATATTGCTTTCTTTGAGACATATCGCCATTTTCTGAAAGAATGGAAATTTGTATCTGGACGCCAATCTCTTGACAAAACCAGAGGCTTTAAATGGCCTATTGTAGTTAAGTGACACCAAAGTGGTGGCCCGGTAAAGTAAACTGTTGTTGTTGTTAAGTGCTATCAAGTTGGTTCTGACTCATAGCAATCCTGTAAAGGGTCCTGAAGAGTAGCTGGTGGATTTGAACTACCGACCTTGTGGTTTGCAATCCAGTGCTTTTCCTACAGCATCATACCACGACTCCTGCCTATTACTAAATAGATATATGCATGGCATCTACAACTTAATGATAAGCTCTAGCTAATGAATAGAACAAAAAGTGAGAACTTTTATTGTCTTTCCTTTATTATTTGGGTGAATCTTAGTTTTGAAAAAAGTCTTTGAGTTTGCTAGCTCTTTTACAAGGAGCCCTAGTAGTGCAGTGGTCAATCACTCCTCTGCTAACCAAAAGATAAGTGGTTTGAACTCACCAGCTGCTCTGTGTGAGAAAACACCCAGCAATCTGCTCCCATAAAGCTTTCAGCCTAAAAAACCCTATTGGTAGTTCTAATCAGTCCTATATGGTCACTGTTAGTCAGAATTGACCCCATAGCACTGGGCTTTTTGTTTGTCTATGCTCATGCACACAACATGTACATATGCCAGCACACACACTACACACTTCTTTCCACCACCAACTAATCTTTCTTGCTGATAATTATTCCTTCTGTGGATTCCTCTATCATGGACCTTCTTATTTTTATTTCAATCTTCATGAATTCTTCTCCTTCTACTTTCCATTACCCCAATGCCATAATACATTCCTCATTTTCACTCTAACATGATCCATATTCCTATAGTTTACCATTACCTCTTTGTGGTTAAGTTGCCCAAATTCTAGCACCTGCTTTTATTCTTTAATTTTTTAATCATTTGTTGGTTGCTTCTAAACAGATGTCTGACTTGGACCACAAATTAATATGGACACAAATTGAATTCATCCTCCCACTGTAAAGTTACTCTTCCTTCTAGGATTCTTCTTTCAGTTTCTGTCCTCTCCATTATCCATGTCACTCAGACTTGAAAGCGTTATTACTTCCTCTTGAGATCTCACTTCACTTTGACCCATATTCTATTCATGGTTATGTCCCATCCTTTTTATATCAAAAGGTTTTTCCTCTCTATTCCCTAGTCTCTTTTGCCATCACCAATATCTTTAATTTGACCTTTCCTTTCATCTACCTGAACTATTGTTATAGCTTTAAACTGAATTCACAACTTCTTAATCTTCTTAAGTCAAGCTATATGTGCATTACTGGGAGTTTAGTAGTCCTGAAGGACAATTCTAATGTTGCTGCTTCTCTGCTCATAAACATTTAATGTCCCTCGCTACAGAATGAAATTCATTTTCTTTATTCTGGTATGCCAGCCCTCTATGATCCTCCTCATACTTCTTCCTCTATTTTCTATAACTACCCTTCACACATACTGTGCTTCTGATCAACTGAACTTTAAGCTTTTCTCTATATACTTCCTATGTTGCTTCATTGCTTTTTGTTCATGGTTCTGCCTCTTTCTCATTATATAATAAACTAATAAATTATTTGTTGGATGAAATAATTAATTGACGAATTTTCCCAGTAAGAATGGAAATTCATTGAATTCTGGTTCTACAACTGATTCATCATTCATCTTGGAAACTTCCTCTGTTGATAAAAGTTCATTGGAAATATATTTTTTTAAATGAAGTAATGTCTCCATTTTTTATCCCAGTTAAGGGTTTTAAAAGCATTTAACTTTGCACTTTTAACAGTGATATTCCTGTTAGATTATAGGCTCAATTGTTTTCCTTTGCTCTTAAATTATTCATCTAGCTTTCAATTCTTCCATATGGCAGGAAAGATTTTTCCCTTGAGACCACATCTTTAAGTATATTTTGCCTCTAGGAGACTGACCCAACATATTGTTCTATCATCATCCAGGCTTCAAACTGTTTCTGTTTTCATAACATCTGGGTCACATTTTTCTCTCTGCATATCATATTCTCTTTCTTCCACATGATACATCAATTTTTGATCTGCTATGCAAGGATATTTTATAGTACCTGAGAATGTTCTACTCTCTACTATTTTACTAAGTTAATAGCTTAAAAAATATCATGAATATTTGAAATCCATGACAAAAAGATATATTTGTATTTCTAAGAGGTATGTGAATGAGTAAGAAATGAATATAGCCAATCTGCTTTAATTAATATGAAATTATATTATTATATCAATATTATTTCAATTTGCTAAGGCAGTTTAAATAATTCCCAAAATAATCATCATAATGCAAGTATACCTATCCATATAAGGAGCTCTGCTAACCTCAAGGTTGGCAGTTCAAAACTACCAGTTGTTCCGCAAGAGAAAGATGAGGCTTTCTGCTCCCATAAAGATTTACAGTCTCGGAAACCCTGTAAAGGGTCACTACGATTCGGAATGTACTCTAAGGTACTTAACAACAACAACAACACATCCTATGACAGTTGTATTTTAGGTTAATAATAATTTAATGTCTACCACAAGGCCACATTTAAACATCCTGAGTCATAGCCTCAGAATCTGATTACCCCAGCTCTGACAGGGACAAGACTGGAAAACTAGGTAATAGAGTTTGGCAACTTAATTACAACTTTACTCTGTTAAGTCCTGTATATCTTTCTAAACATGAAATACTCTTGAACACATTTATCAAAATATTACTTATTATCCTAATATAGAAAAAAGAACAGAGTAGTAGCACTATGATTGAACCCTTACAGGGGTCTAGACACTGGATGGCCTATTCTGTCACCAAAAACTAAGTGCGATTCATCTATAGTCTGCGAAGTGATGCAAAATTGTAGACAAATCAAGGATATATGGCAAACTCATGACAGTATTATTTTTAAATCAATAGGAAAGTGTTTGAAGACTTCTCTGAAAGTTATGATTATCTTGAAAAAATAAATGTAATCACAATGATTCAAGAAAAGACAAAGTTCAATAAGCAGATGCATTAATTTAGGACATGAAATTAAATAATAACCCTTCAACAGAGAGTGCATAGTGTGGAATGCATACAGGGCATTTGCAGAATTACTAACGTTAGGTTTAAAAAGCTTATTTTATACCAAACTGATTCCTGATGTAGTGCTGTAGAAAAATAATTGGGCTGCTAACCAAAAGGTTGGTATTTCAAACCCAATCAGCTCCTCAGAAATTATATACAGGGTCACTTTGAATCAGAACCTGGAACCAGCTTGACAGCACTTAACAACAATGACAACTACGTGTGAAACTGAATGGTTACTAACCTGTTGGCAATGGAGGAACATCAAGGCTTCTTTAAATAGAAATATACTACTATCAAATTTATTTTTAATTAAGGCAAATCTGATAGGAACTGAATAGAGAAGAGACCTGAATTCATGAGGACAAGTTAAAAAGGAATTAGAAAAATAAAGGCAGACGATTATGTAGACATAGGAAAACCAATAGAATTAGGCAGCTGATCAAGGAAAGCTATAGAGAGCAGAAGGATGAATCTGCTGAGGTTTCTTTCTTAACAACATGGTAGATGGAAATACTAAAAATGAAAAAAAAAAAAAAAAAGACTATCTTTTCAATCATTCATTGATTATACATTATTTGCAAAAAATAAACAGCAGTAGTTTCCAAGAACACAAGGAAAATTAAACCATAGTGTCTGCATTCATGGTACTCATGTATATCATAATGAGTCAGATAGGGCGATCATGATGATCTGCCTTCCTTCTTTGACAGAGAAATCAAGGTACGAAAAGCTGTATTGCTAGATTGTCTATGACAGTGAAGGATGAGAAGGGGTAATTTAGTACATACATTTCTTGATGCACTGCATCCAGATGCAGAATAGTTGTTCTGTATGCTTTAAATGGAGAAATGAAGCGGCATATTGTTGAAAAATGAAATAGTAGTGTTGTCTTGGTTTATGCAACAGCTTTTCCATGGAGAAAAAACAAAACAAAAAGTAGTTGCAGCAAAAACAGCAGCAGCACTGATAGCAACAGAATATGGCCAATTTTTATCACACAGTTAACAAATTCATCAACATTTATAGATTTATAGAAATAGAAATGTTTAGTATGGGGCAAATTGTCCTAGTGGAAGTAACAATTTAGGCCATGCAGTGGAGTCGACCAAATTCAATATTTTTTCCATTATAAAATAAACCAAGTATGTAAAACTGTTTATTGTACAATATGCATATTTTCACCATACTATTAAAAGCCAAACCCACTGTTGTCAAGTTGATTCATAGTGACAGAGTAGAGCTGCCCTATAGGATTTCCAAAGCTGTAAAACTTCACAGAATCAGAGTTGTTGTTAAGTGGTGTCAAGTCAGTTCGGACTCATAGCAACCCTGTATAGGGTTTCCAAGGAGCAGCTGGAGGGGTTGAACTGTCAACCTTATGGTTTGCAGTCCAGCGCTTATCCTACATTTTTATCTAGAGTGGCTGGTGGGTTTGAACTGACTACCTTTCTATTAGCAGCCCAGAACTTAACCACTGTGATATATACATAGCATACTCATCTGTCAGTTTGTTGTATTGTGGTCATTTTCAGGTTACTGGGATGCTGAGACTATATCAACGGTATTTTAAAATACCAGCAGGGTAGGCCACATTGGTCAGGTTTCAGCAGAGTTTCCATAATAAGACAAAGAAGGAGAGACAGACTACTTCTGAATGGTTAGCCACTGAAAATGTTATAAATAGCAACAGAATATTGCCAGATAAAGGGCCTTTTCTGCATCAATCAATATAATCATGTGGTTCTTTTCCTTTTTAAATTATATGCTGAATTATGTTGTTTTATTGTAATATTGAACCATTCTTGAAATGAATCCCAATTAGTCATGATTATTTATTATTATTATTATTTTGTTGATTTCTATTGGCTATAATGTTTTTGAGAATTTTTGCAACTAAATTCATGAGGGTACTGATCTATAATTTCCTTTTTTGTGACGTCCTTGCATGGTTTTAGTGTGAGGTTTATACTTGCTTCGTAAATTCATTCAGAAGTTTTCCATCTTTTACTATATTCTGAAATAGTTTGAGTAAGATTGGTGTCAGCTTTTCTCTGAATGTTTAGTAACTCACCAATAAAGTCATCTTTGCTTGGAATTATTTTGTTGGGAGTTTTTTGATGGCCTGATCAATTATTTCTTTTGTTATAAGTTGTTCAAGTTTTCTACTTCATTCTGTGTTAGTTTAGGCAACTCATGTTTTTCTAAAATTATATCCATTTTCTTTACATTTTCAAATTTGTTGGAGTAAAACTCTTCATAGTATTCTGTTATTATCCTTTAAATTTCTGTTGGTTCTGTTCTGAAGTTTCTTATGCATGTTGTTTGCATCTTCTCTTTACTTTTGTTAAGTTTGCCAATGCTTTGTTGATTTCATTAACCATTTCAAAGAATCAGTTTCTTGTATTATTGATTCTTTCTATTGTTTTTCTGTTTTCTATTTCATTTATTTTGGCTCTAATCTTTATTTTTTCTTTTCTTCTGATGACTGTAGGCCTGCCTACTTTGCTGATCTTTTTCTAATTGTTCAAGAAGATATGTAAATGTGTGGATTAGGGTTCTTTCTTTTTCTTAGATGTGTTCCATCACTATTATAAAAATGCCCTCTCAGAACTGTTTGTTCTCTGTTTCAAAGGTTTTGGTATGTTGTGTTCTGTGCTCATTTGTTTCTAGGATTTTTTTTTTATTTCACTTTTTATTTGTACTATTACCCAGTAGCTTTTAACTGTTATTCAGTTTCCATGTATTTTACTTTATTTCTATGACCTTCCTAGTTTGGATTTCTAATTTCATAGCATTGTAATCTGAGAAGATGCTTTGTAGTATCTTGATATTTTTTAATTGATAGAGACTTGCTTTGTGGCTAACCCATGGTTTATTCAGGAGAATGTCCCATGTGCACTGGGAAAGAATTATGCTGTTACGGGTTGACTGCTCTGTATAAATCTATGGGATCAAGTTGATTGATTGTGTTGTTTAGTTCCTTTGTGTCTTTGTTGAGTTTCTTTCTGGTTGTTCTGTCTTTTTTCAAAACTTGTGTATTAAAATCTCCCACTATAATTGTTGAGTTGTCTGTTTCTTTCTTAAATTCTATTAGGGTTTGATTTATGAATTTTAGAGCTCTGTCATTGGGAGCAAAGATATTTATTATGGTTATGTGCTCTTGTTCAATCGACCCTTTAGTCATAAGGTAATTTCATTCTTTGTCTTTTATGCTGGTTTTTGCCTGAAAGTGTATTTTACCAGAGATTAATATTGCCACTTTTACTTGTTTTTTGTTTTTATTTTGGAGTCCTGGTGTGGCACTGTGTGTTAATGGGTTAATGTGCTGGACTGCAAAGTCACTTTGAATTTCAAGGTCAGTGGGTCAAGACTACCAGCTGTTCTGCATAAACTCTGTACAGGGTGGCATTGGGTTGGAATCAACTCAATGACACTTAACAACAACAACTTGTTTCTTATTGTAATTAGCTTGATATATGTTTTTCCAAACTTTAATTTTTAATCTACTTTTGTCTTTGCATGTAAGGTATGTATCTTGTAGACAGCATATTGATGCATCCTGTTTTTTGTGAGTTTTTTTTTTTTTTTAATCCATTCTGCTAATCTCTGTCTCTTAACTAGTACATTTAATCTTTTAATATTCAGTGCAATTATTGATAAGTATAGTCATTTTGATGGTTTTTTGTTTGGGGTTTTTTTGTTGGGCTGCTGGTTTCTTTGTTCTGCATGATTTCCTGTGCTGAGGTCTTTTTTTTTTTTTAGCTTTTTCTTATCAACTTCTTCATAGATTTAATGTTTATAAAACCTTCCTGGACTTTCCTTTTCTTGATCTGATGTAAAGATGTATTAAGTTTCTTTGTGGTTACTCTGTACTTTATTAATTTCTTCTCCATTTTAAAGCAGTCTGTTTTATCTTGAAATCTCCCTGACCTCCTCAAAACCTGGAACTTTATAACTATACTTTTTCCTTCCTTCACTTTGTAGTTGTCCTGATCATAGACTGACAACTCAGATTCCCTGTTTTCATTGTTGTAGTTTTGTTCTACTCTGGATTTTTTCATATCTGGGCTGAATTCTGGCTAGTGCTGGCATGTATGTAAATCCCTGATTGTTGTCTACTCTTGTTGGTTCTCAGCCCAAAGAACTCCCTTTAGTATATTTTGGAGAGTTAACTTGGCTTTTTCAAAGTCCTTTCATTTCTATTTATCTGAAAATCTACTTATTTTGTCTCATATTTGATGGACAGCTTTGCTGGGTATAGGATTTCTGGTTGGCAGGTTTGTTTGTTTTGTTTTGTTTTTCAGAGTTTTGTATACATCTCCCATTGCTTTCTTGCCTGCATGGTTTCTGCTGAGTAATCAGCAATAATCTAGTTGGTTTTCCATTATATGTAATATTTCTTTTTTCCCAAGCTGCTTTCAGAATTAGTCCCTTGCCTTTTATTTTGGAGAGTTTAATTATGGTATGTCTTGGTGATTTGATCTTGGGTTCTATCTTGCCTGGTGTTCTCTCAGGTTCTTCAGCACTTATCTTCTTGCCTTTCATAATATTATGAGAATTTCCCCCCAGCAGCTCTTCAACTATCTTTTTCTGTGTGTGTGTGTGTGTGTGTGTTTGTTGGGTTTTTTTTTTTTTTTTTTTTTTTTGCCTCTTCCTATTATGGAATTGTAGTTAACCAGAGGTAATTCCTCTTCATGTTATCCCACATGAATCTTAGACTTTCTTCAGATTTTTTCATCCTTTTCTCTGTTTGTTCTTCTATCTTAGCAGTATTGAGAGTTTTATCTTCAAACTTGATAATTCTAGCTTTTGTTGATTCAATTCTGCTCTTTTCCTTTCAGTGTATCCTCTGTTTCTGATATTTTAGCATTGATCAACTTTATTTCTGTATTATCTCCAATGCTGTATCTATTTTGCTTGATTGTTCCTGTAGCACTTTTGGGAATTCTTCCTTGTTTTCCTTGACCTTTCTATGAAACATTTGGCTGTACTTCAATATCCTTCTCATGAATTCTTTTTCAGGTAGTTCCAGTGCCTCTTCTTCCTCAAAAGCATTTTCTAGCTCTTCTTCTAGGTTGTTTGTTTGAGCTACTTTGTCTTGTTTCTTCTTGCCAACAGTAATTTTCTGCTGCTTTTTAGGCCTTGTGGTTGTGTTGTATTTGTTTTAGGTTGATGAATTTATGTTGGTGTATTCTTAGGTACTCACCAGTTGTCTCTTGTGGGTGTGATCAAGAGATGAACTTGTCCACTTGATGGAGTTATAGGGATATGGCAGTGTATTTGCTGCATGGCTGCAGTTGCTGGCTCCTGTCAGGTAGGCAGGAAGAGAAAGTACTCCTACAAGATAGAAGAAGGACAGATAAACAAAATTAAAAACAAAACTCAGAAAAAATAAATAAATAAATAAATAAATAAATATACATATATATAAAGACAATACAACTGAGAAAAGAAGAAAAATAATAAAAATTAAAACTACAAGGAAACAACAGCTTGAAAGTTAGTGTAATTCTTTAATACCACCTGATAGACTCTTGCCTTCAGAGCCACCTGAGAAATTACAAGATGTGTCTTTCTGGCATTTCACCAGCTTTTTTCTTTTTATCTCTCCTTTTTTTTTTTTTTTTTTTTCCCTTCCCCTAAAGTCTGTTCAGCTACTTCTCTTAGTGAGATCTAGCCTAGGGCTGTCCAGGACCAATTTTGAACAGAGCCTGCTGATGCATGCCATTTCTGTTGTCTCCTCTTCCTTCAATTATGTACCCAGACACAGGTTCACATAATTTCCTGGGGTGTCTACTCATATATGTCTCACTTCTGGTCATCAAATAAAAAATAATAATTACACTTTTGTCTCTGCAAGTCACAGGCAGGCTTCTGCAATGAAAGTGCTCTCTTGTCTCTCAATTCACTCACACCCATACAAAAGGGCTGTGGTGGGTTATATGGTTGCTCCAAATCACAAGTCACCTCCTTTCTTGCTTCTGTTCAAATTCTTTCTCCTGGTAAGCTTTGATCAACTTATTTAATCCTTTATGTGAAGCTCAGAATTCTGGGACCATCTACTGAATCTGTTTCATCCAGTTTGCCATATCTTTACTGAAGAGGGTTTGCACAGCCTTTCTTCTTAGTCCATCATCAAGCCCCACCTCCACAAACACTGTTTTAAACAATTTGCATCTGGACTTCTCCATATGGAATATACAAGAATCAAATTGACTACATCTGTGAGAAGAGATGATGGCCAGGGATAAACTCTGGAATATACAATCATTTGCTCATATGCAAGTTCAGGCAGAAGTTAAAGAAAATTAAAACAAGTCCATGGAGTCCAAAATATGACTGTAAGTGTAACCCTCGTGCATTTAAACACCATTTCAAGAAAAAAAAAAAAAATGATGCATTAGACTCTGGTGACAGAAAACCAGAGCGTTGTAAATTCAATAACATCATGCAGGAGGAAAGCAGAAAGTCATTAAAAGAAAGGAAAAAAAAAAAACGACCAGATCAGATATCAGAAGAGGCTCTGAAACGGGCTTTTGAGAATAGAGAAGCTAAAGTCACTGGAAGAAATGAGGAAGTAAAAGAGCTGAACAGAAAATTTCAAAGGACAGTATTAGAAGACAAAGCTATAATGAAATGTGCAAAGACTTAAGTTAGAAATCAAAATGGAAAGAACACACTAAGCATTTCTCAAGCCAAAAGAACTGAAGAAAAAATTCAAGCTTCAACTTGCGATATTGAAGGACTCAACTCAGGGGCAAAATTTTGAATGATGCAGAAAGCATCGTAAGACGATCCTTCTTTAGGAAAAGAGATAGATGGACTTTGTAATTGGGGCTACTCCTTTTCATCACAGAATTTAATAAAAGTAGAATCATAAAGTGAGCAATGTAATATCTTTAAACAAAGCGTCAGATCTTCCTAACTGCATCATATCAGTGTTAACTTCTTTTATGAACTGTCATAGGCTTTATCCTAAGGAAAACAAGAGAAACAAACTCAGCAAAATCATTTCAGTAGTACTAATGCTTTTACTTCTAACTTATTTCCATTATAATGGGGGCATAAAAAACAAATAACAGTGTCCCCTTTACTACCAATAATTACAGTAAGTATGTATATGTAATTTGTGACCCTTTGCCTTAGTAGTTTTACTTATAATAGCAGTTTGATTTCTGAGGTTTGATCATAGAAGACCTGTATACAAGGATAAGGGGATTATAAATTATGTTGCAGACAAAAGAGCTTCATTTCTATTCAGAATCAATAACATTTATGTTGCTTAGTTGCACTGGGTTCAGAGTAAAAATATTAATCTTTTCTGTGTTTCCTTTATCATAAAGTATTCTAGGGTACTCTCCTAAATTTTCAAGGGGCCATTGTCATTAGATGACTGTGATTCTGATATATACTGTGGCAGCATATTCATGAAAAAAATAATTTCATCCTCTTATTTTTAACAGAGAGGCTTCAAATTTAGTTCTGTGATTTCATAGCATCCTTTGAAATTTTAAGGATTTTTTTTTTTTAATGTGATTTAGGGACATAAAAGATCCTCCTTTGGGGATAATTTACTAGTTTTCTCATAACTTGGAGCTGATTTTAAATTTTGTTAACCATATAATTAGGTCAGCCTATATGATCTTTTATGACATCTTAACATTACAGGGTATATTTTAGGTGTGTACTTATAATAATATAACACTAATTAAGTACTCTGTGACATACTTTATAGGATATTTAATATATATTTCCATATAAAGACTCTGTTTTACTTTTTCATTTGTAATTGGAAGAGAAATAAATCTGGAGTGTGTTCAAATAACATTGCCTGAAGAGGCTTTTGGAAGCAGCAGGAAAACACTCTGCCTAACCCCAATTAGTCTTGTTTTCCATATTCAGGGCAGTTCTGTTTTTCAACATAGCTACTAAACAGGGTGATAATGGGAATTAATATGGTTAAAAAGCAATTCAATAACAAATGTTTATTGTTCATAATTGTTTTTTCCTGACATAATTTTCGTAAAACCTGTCAGTTCTGAGTAAAACAGTTCAAGGAGTGTGTGAGCTGAGAAGTAGGCAGGTGCACTTGAATTATACAATAAATATGCTCCTGCAAAGCAACATAGAAATCATTTCTTAGCAAATTGAATTACATTTTTATTGCACTTGGTAAGTTCATTATATCTCAGAATGAGTAAACTCTGATTATGGATCCAAACAATTTAATTCATATGTAAACCAATATCTAAAGAGTATCCTCCTCTAAACAATTTCTTGTAAATTTATCAATAATGTGAAGGGGCTTAACCATTAGAAACATTTTGGAGTAGCATTCTATAATTGTTCCTCATTCCATTTAATTTAATTATCTGTATTTTAAAATATACTTACTGCAAATGATCATTTAGCTGTATTTTTATTTCTCAAACAATGTGTTTTCCTAATATATACTAACTGGGCATGTCATCCATAACCACCAAATCCACTGCCTTCAAGTGGCTTTCACTCATAGTGTTTCCAAGACTTTAAATCTTTAATGGAACTGACAAACTCATATTTCTCCCACAAAGCAATTGATAGGTTTAAACTGCTGACCTTGTGATTAGCAGCCCAATGCTTAGACCACAGCACCACTAGTCTTCCTTGATATGTCGTTGTTGTTGTTGTTGTTGTTAAGTGCCATCGAGTAAGTTCTGACCCATAGCGACCCTGTATAGGGTTTCCAAGGGTGTAAATCTTTACGGGAGTAGAAAGCCTCATCTTTCTCCTGCGGAGTGGCTGGTAGTTTCGAACCGCTGACCTTAAGGTTCGCAGCCTGATTCGTAACCACTACGCTACCAGAGTTCCTTTAGAGATGCAAATAGGAATCAAGTATGAACCTCTCCCTTTTACCTAGCCTAACATTATACATTAAACTCAGTGGTCCTCATGGACAGCAAATGCCAAGAAAATTGGTCAGTTAATAGCAGGATAGCACATTTGCTCAGAACCCAGGGCAAAGTGCACAAAGCCAGAATAAACTCTACAAATTACAGTTTCATATTTTTCCATGAAACTAGAATCTAAGCTCCATTAGGATAAGGACTTGCTATTTTGTTCACTCCTATATTCCTTGAATAAGGAGCCCTGATAGCATAATGGGTTACATGTATGGCTACTAACCACAAGGTCAGCAGTTGGCACCTACCACTGGCTCCATGGGAGAAAGACTAGACTTTCTTCTCCCTTAATGAATTGCTGTTATTGTTATGTTTCAGCGAATTAGTTTGACTCATACCGACCCTGTATAGGGTTTCTGAGGAGCAGCTGGTCAATTTGAAGCACCAACCTTGCAGTTCAAATTGGCCTTGATGTTGATTGCTTATCCTACAGCCCCATAACAAGACTCCTTAAGATTTATTGTTATTGTTATTAAGTGCCATAGAGAAGGTTCATACTCATAGCTACCCTGTATAAGGTATCTGATGAGCAGCAGGTGATATTAAACCAGTGACCTTGTGGTTCAAACTGACCTTGCAGTCCAGCATGTTAACTTTTAGCTCCCCACCAGGACTCCCATAAAGATTTACAGCCTTGGAAATCCTATACAGGGTCACTATGAATCAGGAAATAACCCTATAGCATGCCGCAGCACCAGCATATTCCTTGAATTTGTTGTTGTTACTAAGTGCTGTTGAGTCAGTTCCAACTCATAGTTATCCTGTGTAAAGTTTCCAAGAACCAGCTGGTTAGTTTGAATTGCTGACCTTATGGTTCAAAACATTTGGCATATAGCAATCACTCAATATTTGTTGAATGAATGAATGCATTAGTGACTCCAAATGGAACAAGAAAAATAACTCAAAGAAAAAGTACTTAAAGCCATATCTGTGGTAGAATCACAATGTTTTCATCTCCTTACACTACAGACAATAGTCCACTGCTATTCATAATGTTTTCAGTGGCTAAACATTCAGTAGTACGCCTCTTGTTCTTCTTGAAAGAAGAATATAATTTATATCACAAACAACAAAAATTTTGCTGAAGATAATTCAAAAATTGATACAACAGTGCTAACCTTAATCCTCAAACTGACATCTTTGCTGTTAAACATTTTAAAGAGTTTTTTTGCAGCAAATTTGCCTAATGCAGTGCATCCTTTGTTTTTTTTGTTGGTTTGTTTGTTTGTTTGTTTTTTGACTGCTCTGTTTCCATGAGCATTAATTGTGGATCCAAGAAAAATGAAGTGTGACAACTTCAATCGGTTTTCCTCTAATCATCAATATTATTTATTGGCTGAGTTGTGAAAATTTTTGTTTTCTTTACGTTGAGGTGCAATCCATACGGAAGGCTTTGAGCTTCATCAGGAAGTATTTCAAGATCTCTTCACTTTCATAAGGTTGTTTCATCTGAATATCACAGATTGTTAATAAGTCTTCCTCCAGTCTTGATGCCATGGTCTTCTTCATACAACCCAGCTCTTTGGACTATTTTCTCAGCATACACATTGAATAAATATAGCATAAGGATGCAACCCCGACACAGACATTTCCTGATTTTTAACTACTCAATATGCCCTTGTTCTAATGACTGCATTAGACAGTTCTAAATATTAATAAGCATTAATGAAAATCCTCTCAATGGCATTTTCTAATCTTTTTTGTGTGTTAATTTTTTTTTTTTTTAGCTTTTTAATTTAGGACTAATCATATAAAGAAATCTTGGTGTGGTGCTGTAAGATAAGCACTGGGCTTCTAAATACAAGGTCAGTGGTACAAATCCACCAGCCGCTCTTTGGAAACCCTATACAGGGTCACTATAAGTTGGAACAGACTCTATGGCACTTAACAACAATCATATAAAGGGAGTCCTAGTGTGACACTGTAAGATAAACACTGGATTGCTAACTGAAGTCAGTAGTTCAAACCCACCAGTCACTCCTCAGAAAACTAGTAAGGGTCTCTATGAGTTGGAACCAACTCAACAGTGCTTAATAACAATCATACAAAATAAAATGTATCAATTATAAGGGTATAAACGAATGAGTTTTTACCAAAGTATCATAAAATATTTTAAGAATCTTATGAAAACTGTGACTTCACATACGCTTCACACATAGTTTTCATAAAATTTCAGGATATTTGTTAATATTCAAAACGTATCTATAAACATCACATTAAAATTCTTATTTTGAGTCTTTTTCTTTGACCGAAACCAGCTGCTTTACAGTCATTTCTAACTCATGGCAACCCATGTGTGTAAGAATAAATTTGTGCTTTATAGAATTTTCAATGGCTAAGTTCTAGTGTGGCACTGTAGGATAAGCACTGAACTGCTAACTACAAGGTCAGCAGTTCAAACGCAGGTCACTATTGGTATGAACCACCTCGATGGCTCTCAACAAAAATAATAATTATTACGAAGTAGATCACCAGGACTTTCTTCCAAGGTGCATCTGGGTGGAATTGAATCTCCAATCTATGTGTTAGCAACTGACAGGTTTAACCTTTTGCACCACCTAGTAACTAATCACTTAATTTTATAAATATATTACACATGTATATTGAAATGTCTTAGTTGAGCCTAATATTTTTAAATGTAAAGGTTACCTTTTTAAATAAATGTGAATTACAAGCACTATGTTCTTTATCCACATTGTTGTTGTAAAGTTCCGTCGAGTCGATTCCAACCCATGGCGACCGTGTAAGGGTTTCTGAGGAGCAGCTGGTGAGCTTGAACTGCCAACCCTGCAGTTCAGATGACTTTGCAGTCTGACGCATTAACCCACAGTGCCACACCAGGACTCCTCTTATCCACTTAAGCAGCACTAAAACATTGTAAGACTAGATTACTTTGACTTTTTGGAGGTTTTTTTTTTTTAGATGCAAATTTATTTTGTTTCATCTTTGATTGGGAATTCCTATTCAGAATTGCCTTTTTTTTTACATCCGTGGATAAATCCAAGTTTGTCATGGAGAAAGAGCATAAACAAACTGTTACCGTCTACCAGACTATAAAAACAAGCTATTTAAATGGAACTATTATCTGCAGTGAGTATAAAATATTCGACCCACTATATATCATGCTTCTTTCTCAAATGTTAATCTACTGAACCGATGAATTATTCATTTAAATATTGCGGAAAAAATGTCCTCGTCTTGTGCATAAAGCATTACCAAAAAGAAATCTCTGTTCTTTATAGTTTTCTTAGAAGTTTCTTTAATTTATGTGTCATTCAATGGAACATGACTTACAAACAGGCTCTAAACCAGCAAGTAAGAATACAGCAAGCATATGAATTTGATGGCATATGGCTATAGCGGTAAAACATAAATACTGCAAAAGTTTCAGAGCATAATTTTGTAAGTCACTAAACATGAGTAACATTCAACACTAGGTAGCTTAGAGAAAGATTGTGAGTCATTTGACAATTAAGAAAATGTCTATTACTCTTTTATCAACAATCATTATCTTAAAATAAGCTGCTTTGACAAAACAGTATTAAAAGTATTGTTTGTTGAAGGAAATTCCTCTACAACAGTTTTCTACACTACTGTGTAGCATGCTCACATATGTCTTTAGAACCAGAGTTTATGGGCCTTTTTATTCTATAATTGTACATCGCTAATATTTATTCAAAATGCAAGAATTGTTTTATGTCTTTTAAAGAAATACATGGTGGTTTTAACTGTCCCTAAATTGGAGATGGAGTCCTGGTGTGGCGCTGTGGGTTAATGCACCAGACTGCAAAGCCATTTGAACTGCAAGGCTGCCAGTTCAAGCTCACCAACTGCTCCTTGGAAACTCTATACAGGGCTGTTATGGGTCAGAACATACTTGACGGCACTTAACAACAACAAATTGGAGATATTAGGTCTTCATAACTTAGATCATTTATCTGTGGGCAAACTTATTATTTCCTAAGTGATTTGCTTCTCTATATTGGAACCGTTTTAAAAACTTGGTTCATCGTTCTGGATTTTCTCAACAAAGTTTAAAATTTTCATTATTTAATTATTAGTAAAATGTTGAAAAGAAGCATTTTTGTAAAGCTCAGTGGAGGGGAACAATTTGAACATTAAATGAAAACTTAGAATGTATGTTATGTTTTAGAAACCAAGTTGTCAGAACTAGGCCAAGCATTGTTTATTTCCCAGGAGCAGAGGCACCCATGTTTAAATGATGACTTTGGACTGTTTGACTTATTTATAGTTAACAAAAGGAGAGAAAAAAGAAGAAAAAGGAAAACATGATTTTATATATGAAATCTAAGTGGTAGTAGATGACCATGAAATTTCAAGGTAATAGTACATTGAAGGGGAAACAGAACAAAACACAAAACTGAAGACACAAACGTCATAATTTAAAACAACAAAGCAAAGTGATTTTCTGCTTTGCAATTTTTTAAGTTATAAAGAATTGGAATGTGTTAACTTGGGAAAAGTGTGTTTTTACAACTAAAAACAGCTCAAAGCCAAAGAAACAGCCAACCCTTGGGATTCACCTCTACTGGGCCCAGCTCTTGGCTCATGTCCACACTGCCACTGATGATACTCCTTTTGAAAGCCATGGAAATGCTTGCCAAGTTTTGTGTACCTTCTATTCAAATCGATACTTTAGTATCACTAAAACCCAATCTGATGTTAGTGCTATAGGATTGCTTTTGCCTTTCATACTCTAGGTCCTATCAATAAACCAAACTAGGAGTTATTATTAAGGCACAAGAACCATTACAATGATTACCAATTTCTGTCTTTGTCATATATAATTTTTGTTGTCATGTTGTTGTTGTTAAGTGCCATCGAGTCGGTTCCGGCCCATAGCAACCCTGTACAGGGTTTCCGAGGCTGTAAATCTTTACGGGAGCAGAAAGTCTCATCTTTCTCCTGCAGAGCAGCTGGTAGTTTCGAACTGCTGACCTTAAGGTTCGCAGCCCGATTTGTAACCACTACGCTACCAGTACCGGGTATTTCAAAGTTGTTTACTCAAAGGAGTTTCATAGCCTGTGAATGGAGAAAGTATTTTTGTTCACTTATAAGGTGGTAATTTAATTCTACATCGTTGGAAATTATGATACCTTATCATAATGTTTCATGGGATTGTTGCTTTCAGACGCCTTGTAATTTGTCAACGTCATGAAAGCTTTTTGTGCATAGGGCCACTATGAATCAGTACTGACTCAATGACACCTAACAACAACAACAATAACAACAGATAAACACAAAGAGTTTTGTGATTCAGTTATACACTCGCAGTTTAAAAGTTGTCCCTTAACTTGACAAAAAGATAATTTTGTTTCTTTTGTAATCAGTCTATTATGTGTTGGAGCAATTAAAAGCAGAAGGAAATTAAAACAGCTGTTTCATTTTATATTCTAGGAGCTGATTTAGCTTAGTTTAGTTGTCTTTTGTTTGGTTTCTTATGGGGGGGATGGTATCTTGGGTTTTGTTTTTTTTTCCATTCCTACACACTTTGTTTAACTCAATTTCATTCCACAAACATTTAGTGAACATTTATTTGTGTCATGAAATATTTAAGGGTAAAAAATAGAGAAATACCAGGCTGATATACCAATGTCAGCTTTGGATTATATTCCTAGTTCAAACTATAGTTTTATCTTTTTTCAGTTTGCCTCACAAACTAATTGATGTTGAAAAGGAACATAAAGGAAGATAAAGCTTGAATCTTTACAGGGTTACAGCAAAAATTCTCAGAAAGGATCCTTATAAAAGAATACTCTGTGGGAGAGGGCCAGCTCTGAGAGCAGTAGTCAAGATGAAAAGAAAGCTTTATGAATCTGCCAGTGAACCAATTCAGAATTCTGGAACCCAGTCAAAGAAGCTACTAATAGGTCACAGGAGATGGGATGAGACCACACAAAACTCTTCAGGTGTACTTTCAGAAAATGAGCTCTCTTCAGCAAGAACTATCAATCAGGAGGGTTCGTCATGGGATATATTACTATGCAGTTGGATCCACTCTGTGCTGATCCTTTGTAAAGAAATAGGCATGCCTTATGAAAGTATGAGATCTCTGAGAATTTAAGCAAACATATGACCAACTCCCAGGAGACAAATTACATGAGCAAATCCCATTAAAGGCAAAGATTAAGAAGCAATCTTTATATATTTTTTTAATATTTGTATTTAAAGCAGAAAGTAAAAGAAGGATCAGTCTTAAATATTTATTCCAGATAGGAATTAATAGAGCAAATGAGATTATTGGAACTTCACTTATTTACATCTATGGATTTAGAGAAGAGATTAGTGATATTGCTGAAGAAAACAAATTAGAACCTAAGAGTCAAAACATCTGCCTTTCTCTACGAAATGAGTCCCAGCAGAATACAAAATATCAACACTAGATACTTATTATGCTTTGTTCCAATGATGTGACAAAGCCAATGAAGTCCCAAAGTGTTTTCTGACATATTAAAAATGTCTTCTTTTCTTATAGGAAAAAATGTTGCTCAGTTGTTTTAATCAATTTTGTAATGTGCACCGTAAGATTTTTTTAAGTATCTTTTACCCTCCTTAATAGTTCCCACGGAGCTAACCACAGAACTATGTGGTAAATAGTGAAATCCAAATCTTGATGGATTAATCCATAGTTTGCCATTTCAAATGTACTTAAATACTGCCTTTCATTGCATCTTATCATTTTTTATGGGCTTAACAAATTTTATTGGAGTGTCAAAAAAAAAGGTACAGAGCTCTATAAAGCACTGTGAGGGATACAAAGACAAAAGATGGCCTCTATCTAACCCAAAGGTTGTCAGTTCAGGTCCATCTGGAGTTACCTTGAAAGAAAGACCTAGCAGTCTAATTCCAAATACCAGCCATGAACAATGCTGTGGAGCACAGGTTATTCTGACACATACAGAGCCATCATGAATCAGAAACATCTCAGAGGCAGCTGATTTGAAATTTTGGTTTGCAACCTTGGTCTCTCACCATCTAGTGAAGAAATGCCATGTACATAACTGTACAGTAGAGCTGACTGTGATCAGTCCTATAACAAACAAATCAATCACCCAATTGGGGCAGAGTAGAGCGATTCATTATACCAATAGTCTTCTGTGTGTTTATATCCCCTTATTTAATAAGGAACATGAAACAGTCTGACACCATTCTATAGCTCACTGTTCTATAGCACATGCCTTACAATAGTTAAAAATACAAAAATGCTATATTTTATGGAAGTAACATCATAGAAACCATAGATAGTCTATATTCAGTGTTTTACTGAAGAGATAAAGTATCCGAGTTTTGAAAAATAAAGATCTATAATCCAACTCAAAACCCAATGACACAAAAATTATGAAAAGGCTGACTAATAAATCATTGTTCCCATCACTCTGCATTACATATTTTGCAAAAAAATTCATTCCTTATAAGTTACAGAGTCCTGATGTGGTGCTGTGAAGATTAGCACTGGACTGCTAACCCTAAAGTCAGTGATTCAAACCAACAGCCGATCCTTGGGAACCCTACAAAAGGTTGTTATGAGTTAGAACTTACTCAACAGAACTTAACAGCAACAATGTAAGATACAGATGTATGCATTTCTTTAAATATACATTTATACATACGTTAAACAAATTTTCTGTAAAAGACCTCTTTAAAGTATTCAACCACCACTCATCTGTCAGTCTATTGTACTGTGGTGACATGGATGTTGCTGTGGTTCTGGAAACTATGCCATGGGTATTTTAAACACAAGCAGGTTCACCTACAATAGACAGGTTTCAGCTGAACTTCCAGATGAAGACAGATTAGGAAGAAGGGGAGATGAACTGCTTCTCCCCTTTAGTCACTGAAAAGTTTAGGAATAGCAGTGGGACACCGGCAGCACCAAAATAGTGAATATTGAAACATGATGAAGATAACATTGTCAGATATAGTGCCAGAAGATAAGCCCCTCAGGTTGGAAGGCACTCAAAATGTCATTAGGGAAAAGCTGCCTCCTCAAAGGTCAGCTCAGGAAGGCAAAGTCAAATATTATAATGAAATGTGCAAAGACCTGGAGTTAGAAAACCAAAAGGGCAGAACATGCTCAGCATATCTCAAACTAAGAGAACTAAAGTAAAAATACAAGCCTCAACTTGTGTTATTGAAGAGTTCTATGGGCAAAATACCGAATGATGCAAAAAGCATCAAAAGAAGATGAAAGTAATACCAGGATTCACTATATCAAAAAGAAATGGTAAATGTTCAACCATTTCAAGAAGTAGGATGTGATCAAGAGCCAATGGTCTTGAAGGAAGACGTCCAAGCTGCATTGAAGGCACTGCAAAAAACAAGACACCAGGAATAGATGGAATACAAACTGAAATCTTTCAACAAGGTGATGTGGCACAGGAGGCACTCACTCATCTATGCCAAGAAATCTGGAAGACAACTACCTGGCCGAATGACTGTAACAGATCTGTATTTGTGCCCATTCCAAAAAGAGGTGACCCACAGGAATGTGGAAATCATTGCATAATATCATTGATATTCCATGTGAGTAAAGTTTTACCAAAGGGAAAAAAAAATTTTTTTTTTAATGGCTGCAACCATACATTTACTGAGAACTCTTAAAGGTTCAAGCTAAGTTCAGAAGAAGATATGGAATGAAGGGTATCATTGCTGACATGAGGTAGAACTTGAGTGAAAGCAGAGAATACCAGAAAGACATTGGTGTTTTATTGACAATTCAAAGGCTTTAGATTGTGTGGATCATGACAAGCTATGGCAAAAATTTCAAAGAATAAGTATTCTCATTGTGTTCATGAGGAAACCAATATATAGACCAAACACAACAAGGGAACACTTAATGGTTTAAAATTAGCAAAGGTATGAGCCAGGTGTATTCTTTCACCATATGTATTCAATCTGTCTGCTGAGCAGATGATCCACGAATCTGGGTTCTATGAAGAAAAACGTGGCATCATGATTGCAGGAAGACTCATAGACAACCTACAATATACAGATGAAGCAACCTTGCTTGCTGAGAGCAAAGAGCACTTTAAATACTTACCAATTAAGATCAAAGACCACAGCCTTCAGTATTAGTTGCACCTCAATGTAAGGAAAACAAACAGGTGTGGCATTGTGGGTTAATGCAGCAGACTGCAAAGCCATTTGAACTGCAAGGTTGGTGGTTGAAGCTCACCAGCTATTCATCAGAAACCCTATACAGGGTAGTTATGGGGCGGAACCAATTTGACAGCACTTAACAACAACAACAATATAAATGGAGAAAAGATTGAAGTTATCCAAGACTTTGTTCAGCTCAACCATTAACACTCATGGACACAGCAACCAAGAAATCAAACGATGTATTGCATTAGGCAAATCTGCTGCACAAGACTTATTTAAAGTGTTCAAGGGCAAATCTGTCAGTTTAAAGACTAAGGTGTGCCTGGCCCAAGCCATGATATTTTCAATAACCTAATATTCATGGGAAAGTTAGACAGTGAATAAGGAAGACCATAGAAGAATTGATGCATTTGAGTTGTGGTGTCCATGAAAAATATTAAAGTACCCTGGACTACCAAAGAACAAACCAATCTGTGCTGGAAGAAGTACAGACAGAATGTTCCCTGGAACCCTGGAATGCCAGAGTTCATCTCTCATACTTCAGACATTTTATCAAAAGGTATAAGTCCCTGGAAAAAGATGTCATGTTTGGTAAAATGAAGGGTCAGAGAGAAGAGGGAGACCCCCAATGAGATGAATTGGCACAGTGGCAGCAGCAATGAACTCAGGCATAGCAATGATTATGAGGTTGGTGCAGGACCAGACAGTGTTTCGTTCTGTTATTCATGGGGTAACAACTCTGTTGCAAATAAAAACAGTAACAACAAAGTGTTAAGAGCAAAGATGTCACTTTGAAGACTAAAGTGCACCTGATTCAAGCCATGGTATTTTCAGTTATCTCATATGCATGTGAAATTTGGACAATGAATACGGAAGGCCAACAGAAGAATCAAAGCATTTGAATTATGAGGTTCCGGAATATTTAAAAAGTACAATGGCCTGTCAAAAGAATAAATAAATCTATCTTGAAATATTTACAGCCAGATTGTTCCTTAGAAGCTTGGATGACAAGTTTTATCTCTATTATTTTGGACATGTTATCATGGTGTACTGTTGTAAGATCAGTACTGGATTATAGAATCACAACAAGGTTGGCAGTTCAAACCCACCAGCTGCTCCTCAGAAATCCTATACAGTGTCATTATGACACTTAACCATAACAATTAGGAGGGATCAGTCTCTCAAGAAGGATATCATAGTTGTAAAAAGAAATGTTAGTGAAAAAGAGAAACATCTGTTTACATTATTATATATTACCAAGTGTTTTTGTGTACATACCCCTCTGGGGGGGAAAAAAAAAGTACAGAGGGACTAGAAGAAGCAAATACTGTTGAATAATGATGTACGGAGGAGATTGTAATTGTTGCGATGAAATGATGGTGTAAATTTGATGTTCTCCCATGTAAACTATCACTCACTTCACAATAAAAACTTTAAAAACAAGAATAAAAGAAAAAGACGAACACCCCAATGAGACAGATTGGCACAGTGGTAGCAACAAGGAGCTCAAGTGTAGCAATTGTAAGGTTGCTATGAGTCAGAACTGACTCAACGGCACCTAACAACAACAACAACATATGCATATATACTTACACATACCTTTCTAGAGTCAGAATTATTAAGATTATACCTCTGAAAATATGGAGATCCAGCAACAGCATTCCTTAATTTTATAAGGAATAAATGCTGTTTATTGTTTTAAATGCCTCTGAATGATGCAAATGATTAGCACATTCAACAACCAACAGAAAAGGTTGTTAGGTCAAGTCCACCCAGAGACACGGAGGAAGAAGGCCTGGCAACCAACTTCCTTCAAGAAAGAGCCATTGAAAATCCTGTGGGGCACAGTTCCATTCTGACACTAATGGGGTGTGAATCAGCATTAACTCAATTGCAACTGTCTGGAATTTTTGAAATAGCATGATTACACTGAATAAATCTTAAATCAAGAAATGCAATCAATTATTTTATTAGGATAAATAAAATTTAAGCATTATACCAAAAAAAAAAAAAAAAAAA
>NW_006408537.1:14067726-14088470 GCF_000296735.1 Chrysochloris asiatica | reverse complement strand
TTTTGCTGAAGGTAATTCAAAAGTAGTTGCAACAGTACATTGTCAGGTAGCTGCCAGAAATTCAAGCTAGATTTAAGAGAGGATAAGGAACTAAGGATACCACTGCTGATGTCAGATGGATTTTGGCTAAAAGTAGAAATATTTACTTGTGCTTTATTGACTTTGCAAATACATTTGATTGTATAGATAACAAACTATAGATAACATTGCAAAGAATGGCTATTCCAGAACACTTCATTGTACTCCTGTGGAACCTGCACAAAGACCAACAGGCAGTCATTTGAAAAAATAAGAAGATACTGAATGGCTTAAAATTAGAAAAGGTGTGTGTCAGGGTTGTATCCTTTCACCATATTTATTAAACCTATATGCTGAAAAAATCATCTGAGAAGATGAATTATATGAAGAAGAAAGAATGTGGCATTAGTATTGGAGGAAGACTCATTAATAGCCTGCAATACACAGATGACACAACTTTGCTTTCTATGAGAAATTTTTAGCAATGAGAAATTGAAATACCTACTGGTGAAAATCAAAGTCCGCAGCCTTCAGTTTGGATAGCACCTCAATGTAAAGCAACAAAATTCCTCACAATTGAGCAAATAAACAACTTAATGATAAATGGAGAAAAATTAGAAATTGTCAGACTTCAATCTGCTTAGATCCACAATGGAAAATCATGGAAGCAGCAGTCAAGAAATCAAACAGTGTAATGCAATAAGTAAATCTGCTGCACAAGACTTCTGTAAAGCATTAAAGAGCAAAGATGTCCGTTTGAAGACTAAGGTACACCTGACACAAGCCATAATATTTTCAATTGCCCCGTAAGGGAAGTCATCATGTGGTGTTTGTTGTTGGATAAGTCTACAAGGTCCGTGGTTCAAATCGACCAAGCACTCCTTAGAAATCGTATGAAGGGTCACTTAATACCAGCAACATATGCATGTGAAAGTTGGAAAATAAATAAGGAAGACTATAGAAGAATCAGTGCATTTGAATTATGGTGTTAGCAAAGAATAGTGAACGTACCATGGACTCCGAACAGAACAAAGTTGTTTTAGAAGAAGCACAGCCAGCATGCTCCTTAGACTCGAGAATGGTGAGATTTGGTCTCTCATACTTTGGACATATAATCTAGCGGGATCGTTCCCTGGAGAAGGAAAACATGCTTGGAAAAGTGGAGGGTCAGAGAAAAAGAGGAAGAGCTCTGGCAAGAAGGATTGACACAGTAGCAGCAACTATGGGCTGAAACATAACAATCATTGTGAGGATGTCGTAGGACCAACCAGGCAATGTATCATTTTGTGGTGAGTAAGGTCCCTGTGGGATTATATCATTTTTATCAATGGAGAAAAGATTAAAGTTGTCAAAGACTTCATTCTTCTTGGATCAACTATCAACACTCACGGAAGCAGCAGTCAAGAGATCAAACGACATATTGCATGAGGCAAATCTGCTGCACAGGAACTTTTTTAAGTGTTGAAGAGCAAAAATGTCAGCTTGAGGACTAAGGTGTACCTGACCCAAGACCTAGTATTTTCAATAACCTCATATGGATGCGAAAGCTGGACAGTGAATAAGGAAGACCATAGAAGAATTGATGCCTTTGAATTATGATATTGGAGGAGAATACTAAAAGTGCCATGGTCTGCCAAAAGAACCAATAGATCTGTTTTGAAAGAAGTGCAGCCAGAGTGCTCCTTAGAGGCCAAGATGGCCAAACTTTGTCTCTCATACTTTGGACATATTGTCAGGAGGGAACAGACGCTAGAGAAGGATGTCATGCTTGGTAAGATGGAGGGTCAGAGAAAACGAGGAAGACCACCAATGAGATGGATTGGCCAGGTGGCAGCATCGATGGACTCAAGTGTGGCAACAATAGTGAGGTTGGCCCAGGATCAGACATTGTTTCGTTCTGCTGTACATAGGGTCGCTATGAGTCGGTGCCAACTCAATGGACCTAACAACAACAACAAAGGTCACTGTGAGTTGGAAGCAACTCAGCTGCACCTAACAACAACTTAATCTATAAATTTTCATTTCAATATGTGTAATTCAGTCTAAAAGTAGTCATTCATTATCATTTTTTTCTTTTGTAGTTCTACTTTGAAAACCACGTGTTTTCTTTTACTTTTACTAGTTTCTCCTATTGTGTAGTTTTGAAATAAGTGATTTTCATTTTAGTTGTGTGTTTGTTTTTTTTTTAGTTGTGTCTTAAGGTATAATGTCTTTGGTTCTACTTGTAAAAAACAAGTAATTCATTCTCAGTTTTGGTTCATAGCTTTGCTCTAGTTACATAGCCTAGGTTTATGTGATATAAAATCAATGAACTTTAAAGAGGAAAAATCAGCCGTTCAAACAGTATGACCTGTACTCCCTATGATGATTTACTATTGCATCATATAGATACGTCAGTAACTTCATGTCTTGCATTTTCTTACAAGCCATCATGTTACTAGCAAAACACTTTTGAATTATTTTATAAGTATTATTATATAAAAACTGTTTACTATTAGAATAAATCTAGCTGGTAAATAAAAAACTGTTAACAAACAATAAAATACAGAGATAACTGAGTTTAACTTGTTCATTTGCCGTTTCATTCCCATTGCTTTTATTATATCAGTCTTATCTTGTGCTGTTTGACAAGTTATCCATGGTTTAAAATGGAATGTTAGTATACTTGAATGAGACTGTTCATCTCTGTCATTGATATTAGTGGCTGAATTTCCTTTAAAAATAACTCATTCTTGCATGGTACTATAAACATCTTATTTAATGTGCATAATCAATCTTTAAAATTCAGTCTTTGAAGCTTTGAAAAACAAACCTTGTACATATGGCACAACAGCTTGACCTAATTGTTCAGCTCTGTGCTACCCTGTTCCATGCATTGTATTTTTAAGTCTTATCTCAAAAATACAAGTCTAAAGTGATAATATAAAGCAATTTATAAAAAAAAATACTAAGTAGGAGAAAACTTCTGAGTGAAAATGGTGGAACGGAGCAGGATAACAGACTGTCTCTCAGCGAATAAGTGAAGCACCCCCTCCTCATCTCTGAAATGAATGGAGGAGAAAATAAGCCACCATTCAAAAATTACAATCAACTGTATGCCATAACCATTCACGGATCCAAGGAAAGAAAATTCAAGATGCTAGTGCAGAGTTTTATATTTCTAAGTGTATTCACATCTTCTCTACCCGACTACCAATAGTACAGAAGGAAGAAGAAAAGTCAAAAATAATACTAAAAGTTCTTATTTAAACTCTCAAAACTGGAGAAAAGCAGATTAAGAAATTGAGTAGGAAGTCATGGGAAACATAAAGGAAATCACTAAAGGGTTAAAAACCCATTGCTGTCTAGTTGATTTTCTTTATAGCCACCCTGCTGTGGCGCTGTAGGATCAGCACTGGACTGCGAACCACAACATCAGCAGTTCAAATCCACCAGCCATTCCTTGGAAACCCTATACAGGGTCGCTATGAGTCAGAACTGACTAGATGGCACACGACAACAACAACAACAACAAGGCTCCATATGATAAACTCTGGACTGAGAACCACAAGATCTGTGATTAGAGCCCTTAAGTAGCTCCATGTGAGAAAGATGAAGCTTTCTGCTCCCACGAAGGTTTAACGCCTCAGAAACCCTATGCAGGGTCGCTATGAGTTGGATCCAACTCCATGGCACTTGACAACAACAAAAATATGATGACACAAAAGAGTTTTGCTGTTGTTGTTAAGAGTCATTGAGTCAATTCCGTAGAAACCGTAAAACTACTAACAGATCTCAGGAGCGGTTGTTGTTGTTAAGTGCTGTCGAGTCGGTTCCGAACCATAGTGACCCTGAACAGGGTTTTCAAGGCTGTAAATCTTTACGAGAGTAGAAAGCCTCATCTTTCTTCCGCGGAACAGCGGATAGTTTTGAACTGCTGACCTTGCAATTCGCAGCCCAATTTGTAACCACTACAGCTAAAGGCCAAAATGGATTAGGCCAGACACTGGGATAGTATGGGATACTGGGAAGTTGAAGTCTTCAGAAGTGTGGTTAAAACTTAAAAGGGTTGAATGAGCCCTATCCATGTATAGGACATTTAAGAGGATCTTAAAAGAGGAATTTTCAACCATGTTTATTACGTCTTTGTGATGTCTAATATGCTGTTGTTCTTCTCAATTGCCTTCAAGTTGGTTCCCATTCATAGCAACCCTGTATAGGATTTCCAAGGAGTGGCTGGTGGGCTTGAACTCCTGACCTTGTAGTTAGCAGTCTAGTGTTTATATACCAGGACTCAATGTATATTTCTAAATCTTTGTTGTTGTTAAATGCTGTCAAGTAGATTCCAAGTCGTAAAGCCCCTGTATAAGGTGTCCAAAGAGTGTTTTGTATATCTGAACTACTAAACTTGCAGTTATATTACTAAATTTTTAATATTGTTTTGTCCAGTTTATTTCCTTACTTTTTAATCTAACTATTTTGTATTGGAGTCCTGGTGTGGCACTGTGGGTTGATGCACTGGATTGCAAAGTCTTTTGAACTGCAAGGTCAGTGGTTCAAGCCTACCAGCTGCTCCTTGGGAACCCTAGACAGGGTCGCTAAGAGTTGGAACTAACTCAATGGCACTTAACAACAACAACAATTTTGTATTATATTTCACTTTGTTTCTCTCTTATTGTTGTTTTTGTTGTTAGGTGCCATCTAGTCAGTTCTGACTCATAGCAACTCTATATACAACACAACAAAATACTGTGTGATCCTACGACATCCTCACAATCGCTGTTACAATTGACCCCATTGCTGAAGTCACTGTGCCAATCCATCTCCTTGGGGGGTTGGTCTTCCTATTTTTCACTGAATATCCACTTCACCATGTATGATGCCCTTCTCCAAGGACTGGTTCCTTCTGATAATACATCTGAAGTATAAGACACAAAGTCTGGCCATCATGGCTTCAAAGAAGCATTGTGGCTATACTTCTTCCAAAAATATTTGTTTGTTCTTATGGCTGTCCATGATACTTGTAATATTCTTCTCCAAAACCATAACTCAACTGCATCAATTTTTCTACAATCTTACCTATTTGTTCAACTTTCACATGCATATGAGGCTACTGAAAATACCATGGCTTGGGTCAGGTGCACCTTAGTCCTCAAACTGACATCTTTGCTCTTGAACATTCTGAAGAGGTCTTATGCAGCATATTTGCCTAATGCAATGTGTTATTTGATTTCTTGATTGCTGCTTCCATAAGTGTTGTAGTGGATCCAAACAAAAAGAAATCTTTGGCAACTAGAATGTTTTCTTCATTTGTCACTGATGTTGTTTATTAATACAATGGTGAGGATTTTTGTTTTCTTTACATTAATGTGCAACCAATATTGTTCTTTGATGTTCATCAGTAAGTATTTTAAATCCTCTTCTATTTCAGCAAGCAAGGTTGTATCATTTATAAATTCTCAATAAATTCTGTAGATTAAAGGGTGTATAGGGACTCCACTGCCATTTCTGGACCATGTCCCCATTATACTCAATTCTTCATAGAATAGATATGAATATTGAATCTTTCCTTCCTCTCTTATTTCTCCATTTGGATCATGCTTAATGTGAGCAATTCTACTCACATTGATAGACCAGGACTTTTATGTTGCAGCACTCCAAGATACTACATTCACATATATTCTACATAAATCTCTCCATCTTGGAGTTAGTTTGGGTTCTGTTTGCTCTGGCATAATGTGAATGATTTCTCCTGCTATTGATAAGACTGGAATTCACTTATTTTCCTTGTTAAAGAATAATTTTTTTTAAAGTTATATTAAGTTAATATATGATTTCTTCTAGAGACTTAAGGTAGAATTCATTCTTTGCCACTTCCAGCTTCTGATGGCTGTCTGTGTCCCTTTCATTATGGCTACATCACTTTAATTTCTTTCTGTTATCAAATTTCCCTCTGCTTTCACCTTTAAAGAACAGTTATGATTACAATTAAGTCCCACCCAGATAATTCAATATAATAATCCTATCTCGAGATCCTTAATCTAATTACATTTACCAAGTCCCTTTTATAGATAAGGTAACATTTACAAGATGTACAAAAATCATTCTAGGTAGAATGTAGATATTAAGTAAAGCTTACAGAGATAATATAGAAGAATAACTTCACCACCTTATAGCATGGAAAGGTTTCTTAAACAAGACACAATAGCACTAATCATATCATGAATAAAAGATTAATAAATTGACCTACACTGAAAATTTTTAAATATGTTTGCAGAAACTCCCCACTAAGAGATTAGCAAGACAAACCACAGAATGAATGAGAAAGAGATATTTGCAATATTAATATTTGGAAAAATAGTGTTACATGTAGTGAGGAAAAACTGACAACTGAATAGAAATATGGGCAAGAAATACTGAAATTTCACTAACAGGACATCGAAATTGTCAAATTCACTTGTAATCAGAAAAACAAAATTAACATAATTAACACAGAACAATAAAAATTTAAAAGGTATGAATACTAAGTATCGGTAAAATATGGATCATATGCTACTGATAAGGAGTTAAATTAAGTAACCATTTTGAAAAACTGGTAATAGCTACTAAAGTAAGTCATCTATATACTATTAAGTATTAGAATATAAGCAATTTTAAGAAGAGAAATAATAAGAAATAAAATATGTAAAATGAATTCTAAACAATAGTAATAAATGCAAGTTATTCAATATTCAATGTTAGGCACTTTTCAATAATTATTTTCTTTAATTATCATAGCAGCTATATAATACTTCATTGTTTTCATTATATCATTTTAACATTTAAGGAAATTTAGGATCAAAATACTTAAGGTTATTGCGCTATTCGGATGCAGGGCCATAACTTAGACCATGTTGTTGTTAAGTGCATGGAGTCAGTTCTGACTCATAGTGAACCCTGTACAGGTTTTCTGAGGAACAGTTGGTGGGTTTGAACCACTGACCTTGTGGTTGATAGTCCAATACTGATCCTATAGTGCCATAAATGCATTCATCCCGGTTACATTACAGTAAGTACTCAGTAGTAGTTCTGTTAACTTTCATTCTATAGAGCCACATCAGGAGTGCTATGTCAAATAAATACCAGGAGAATACCATGCTACACACAGCCCATGGAAAATAATGTCTATATCTAATACAGAACTTACTACATTTGATAATTCTCAAATAACATTCCTACCATGACAGCAAACCATACTCTCTAAAGGCAAAGATTGAATTTGATGAATGAATAATTATTGAATGAATTTTAATCTACATTAATCATGAATTTCAAGGTAATATTTGTTCTTAAAGGTAGTGAGAATAATTTTGGAACAAAGTTTCTTCATTAGTTTTTGAGGAAGGAAGACCCACAATTATGAATGTGAAACTTCTGAAAATATCTTGATTCTATCAATTACAGTATTAATATAAATGCATTCATCCCAGTTACAATATAGTAAGTACTCAACAGTAGTTCTGTTAACTTTCATGTTAACCCTTATCTTTTAAATTTTATTTTAGCATACCCTGAAAAAGAGAAATAATACTAAAATGCTTGACTTGTCTTATGACTATTGATTTCGCTTACCTACTATTATAAAATAGACACTTGAGTATGATAGAAAGGAATGTCAGGAAAAAACATGATTATAGAAACCTTGTAAGCCCATCTTCAGGCTACCTAAAAAGGGTTCTACAACTTGATCAGTGAAATAGGCCTCTTGCAAAGTCTTTGTAGTGTATAATAGGACATTAGGTGGAATCCTAAGCCTCATCCAGAACCTTCTGAGGTGGGACGTTCCCACTAGAAAGGACAAGCAGACCAGCCTGGAACAGCTAGAGCAACAAAAGATACAACTTCAAAGAAAGATCATCAGGAAAAACCCCAAATAAAAATGGCAGTATGATTGGCTACTACAAGAATAAACAAGTTTTCTGCTGGGAAGCCATCAAGGCAAGCAATCAAGTCCCTACAAACAAACCCCCCTCTAAGACTGAAACTCAAAGAGAACACATGAGCAGGCATGTAAGCTTGCTGGAGACCACATTGGTCTACTGGTGAGTGGAAGAGCGGGAAAGGCAGCAATGAATAATTGTGCTGAGTTCAACCACATGACCTGGAGATGGGAGAGAGAAGAGCAAGGGCTGGTTGGTCCAAAGCATGATGAGACCTGGGGACACCTGAGCCCATAGAAAAGGACATAACCACAGAGGACTAGAACTGAGAGTGAAGCATTCAGCTGATATGAGGAGTGATGCACAAGAACACCCAAACTTGCAGATAGTACCCATTGACCTGGCCTCGATGGCTTGAGAATCAGAACTCGACTAGAGGAAGATAAAAAATAAATAAATACAATAAAAATTTTTGATAAAGGAAACAAGGGTAAATTGCTACAATTTGATGAACTTGACCTATGCTCATGGAGATAGTAGCTTTAAATACCAACAGAGAGAGAAAGAGTCTACACATCAAATATCAATGCTATTCCCTCTGTATACAGGGTAAATAGGGATGGGCAACTTAGACAATGGCTACCTAAAATGAAGGGGTGATAAAGGTTCAAAGTGACTGGCTTACAAGGTTTCAAGAGGGAGTTTAGTTTAAGAGTGTGTGGGGGAAGATAGAGTCTCCACTGAATAGTTTTCATCTTGTCTAGATGGTTCTGGTAAAAAGAGATAGGGATACAATTTTTATGATTCACTAGTGAGTAATAGTTATCATAACTAATTGCAGTTGTCACAATTGCAAAGGTAGAAGTTTTGTAAAAAAAAAAAAAAAAAAAAACCAAAATGGGGGATTAATTAATCTTACAGTCCAGAAACAGGATCCTATGGTCATCAAGGGAGAAGAGCACAAGTGAAATGCGGGACCCTATCCAGAGAAGCAGCGACACTAAAGATGGAGGCAGAGATGGGGACGTGGAAAGAGGGAGCAGTGAAGGAATCTAGATTCATGGAAAGAGAGGGACTGGGAGCAGGCAGCCAGGAAGCAGACTTGCAGAATATGCCCTCTGGTGATTTAAATTATTATATATGCCTGAGTGTTTAAAAAAAAAAAAAGGTAAATGATTAGAGAGAAAGACTGTTAACTGACGGTACATGGAGGGGATTGTAACCATTGTAATGAAACAAAGTGTATGATTTGTTGAATGTAGAACTCATGATCTGCCTTGTAAACTTTCTCTCAATTCACAATAAAAACTTTAAAAGAATCTTACTAGGCAGTTTCATGTCAATGTTTAAAATGACGTACTATTTGGTATAATAGGTGTAAAATAAATTCTTTAAAAGGAGCATTGAAATTGCCTCTTTCTGCACACTTTAGTGCATGTGCTAAAACCTATAGTCTTATTGGGGTGATGCAATGCTCTGATAACCTCAAGTGGCTGGAGATTTTTTTGTTGTTTTCCTTGTTTTTAGAATTGGGTTGAGGTCAACTGCCATCGAGTCAATTCCAACCCATAGCAACCCTGTATAGGGTTTCCAAGGAGCAGCTGGTGAGCTTGAACCACCAACTTTGCAGTTCAAATGACTTTGCAATCTGAGCATTAGCCCACAGTGCCACACCAGGACTCCATATAGTATATTTGTTGTTGTTGTTGTTGTTAGGTGCCATCGAGTCGGTACCAACTCATAGCGACCTTATGCACAGTTGAACGAAACACTGTCCTATCCTGGGCCAACTTCACTACTGTTACCACCCTTGAGTCCATCCATGCTGCCAATTAGCCAATTCATATCGTTGGAGGTCTTCCTCTTTTTCTCTGACCCTCCACCTTACCAAACATAGTATGTAGTATATAGAGTTTGTTGTTATTGTTTTAATGCTGTCAAGTCAGTTCTAACCCATAGCGACCCTGTATAGGGTTTCCAAGGAGCAGCTGGTGAACTTGAACTACCGACCTTACAGTTCAAACAGCTTTGCAGTCTGGCGCATTAACCCACAGTGCCACACCAGGACTCCTAGTATATGTATAGTATGTAGAGTTTAGCATAGGTAAATTCAGAACAACTTTTTTAAATAAGTTGGATTTTGCTTGAACATTTGTAAGGTGGAAGGTGACTTTCCTAACCTTTTGTCATGATCATTTGCAAAAGAATAATGAGGGTGAATGAGAGTTCGCATTTTTATATTACATCTATTCATGTAAACTATCACTCAGTTCACAACAAAAAAACTTTAAAAAAAAAAAAAGTAAATTTTATTTAGCAGTATAATGTTGCTGTTGTTGGTAAGTGCCTTCAAGTTGGTACTGCCTCATAGGCACACTGCATAGGGTTTCTGAGGAGCAGCTAGTGGGTTCAAACTACTTTCTTTGTGGTTGGAAGTTCATTACTGACACTACAGCACCACACCAAAAGTCCTTATAGCCATCCACAAAATAGGACAAATTCTCCTGAAAACTTTTTTAGCAATTGTTTTTTGTGATCGTTTGGTGTTTTAAGCTGCAAACTGAGCTAAGTATAAGTTAATACTATTTAGCAGTTCTGGTGTGGTGCTTCAGGATAGTGCACTGGACCACAAGATTAGTTTGAACCACAAGCTCAGCAGTTCAAACCCATCATCCTCGCCTCGAAACCCTAAACAAGATCACTACGATTTGGGACCAACTCAACAGCACTTAGCAACAATAACAGTGGTGACTGCACTTTACAGAAACCAAATTCATTTATTTAGAAATACCATAGAGCAAGCAATTATATTAGTGTGGAGAGTCAGGTGATTCCATTTAAATTAATTTAGTTTAATTAAATCTAGTTTAATTACTCAACAAAATATCTGTTGAGTGAAAAAAATAATTGAAAAAAAGAATCACTGATTCTGCACAGAGAAAGAAAAAGAGTAAAAAAGATAAACCATTTGAATATTAAATTAAAATATCTCTCTGGATGATATAAAATTTTGGAAAGCAGTCTTGAAATCAGTTCATGTTTCAAAATTAAGAATTCTCAGAAGATAAAACTGGCTAAATATGATGTCACATCCCAAAAGCATTGCTGAACCAAATTTATATGTAGCAGCCAAGAAATTAAATTCTTCTTCAGTATAGCAGTTTAGTGATAATGTCCAAAGTTACTCTAGGCTAATGAAAAATAGCATTTGCTGGCTGGATATGTGTGTTAGATGACAGTTGGATAAGTTGGTCTGATCAGCAGGAATCTTGGCTAAACTAGGAAGGTTATATAAATCAAATAAACTTTCTCAGGGTCTGCATCAATCTGAAAATAGAACCAAGGAAATTGACACCAATCTGAAAATTCAAACACCTTACAGGCAGAGACTTTATCTTACTCATTTTAATGCACTTAGCAGGGCATCTATGAGATAAAAAATGCTCAGTAAAATTTAAAGAAATTAGGGTATCTGTGTTGGGCAATACAGTTAGTTAAAACAAAAAGGTAAAGAAATTATCCTAAGGGAATAAAATTATTTTTCATAAAGTAGACATACCCTTTTGGAACATTGAGCTCTGTACAGGCAACATAAACTCTTCCAGAAGAATGGACTTAACTCTTATTTCAATCATCTTTCCTATAAGTGCTTAGTGTTCACACACACACACACACACAAAAAGACCTGAGTTGAATAACTGAGAAACTGATTTTTAAAATATTTTCTTTTCATAAGGTTTTCCATATACCACCATCTTATGTGGTAAATTTGACTACATACAAAGTAATGTATATTTTTTGGCAAACCACCACTCATCTATCAATTTATCATACTGTGGTGCCTTGCATGTTGATTTGATGCTAGAAGCTCTGCTACCAGTATTTGAAATTCCATCAGGGTCACCCATTGTTGTTGTTGTTGTTAAGTGCCGTTGAGTTGTTTCTGACCAATAGCGACCCTGTACAGGATTTCCGAGGGTGTAAATCCTTACGGGAGTAGAAAGCCTCATCTTTCTCCCGCAGAGCGGCTGGTAGTTTCGAACCGATGACCTTAATGTTCTCATCCCGATTCGTAACCACTACGCTACCAGAGCTCCTTTCAGGGTCACCCATGGTGGACAAGTTTTAGCAGAGCTTCCAGGTGAAAACATGCTAGTAAGGAGAGACAGACTACTTCTAAATGGTTAGTCACGGCAAACCGTATAAATAACAACAGAATATCATCAGATATAGTACCAGAATATGAAAACATTATGAATAGCAGAATATTATCAGATGTTGTTGTTGTTGTTAAGTGCCGTCGAGTCGGTTCCGACCCAGAGCGACCCTGTACAGGGTTTCCGAGGGTGTAAATCCTTACGGGAGTAGAAAGCCTCATCTTTCTCCCGCGGAGTGGCTGGTAGTTTCGAACTGCTGACCTTAAGGTTCGCAGCCCGATTCGTAACCACTACGCTACCAGAGCTCCTTATTATCAGATGTAGTGCAAGAAAATGAGCTCCTCAGGTTGGAAGGCACTCAAGATACAACTGAGGAAGAGCTGCCTCCTCAAAGTAAAGTTGACGATCATGATGTGAATGGAGTAAACCTTTCCGGACCTAATTTGCTGATTGTGCCCAACTGAAAATAAGAAAAAACAGCTACAAATATCCATCAGAAATCAAAATGTACAATGTAAAAAGTATAAATCTAGGAAAACAGAAAGTTGTCTAAAATGAAATGGAACACAGAAAGATCCATAACCTAGGCATTGTTGTTGTTGTTGCTAAGTGTCATTGCGTCTGTTCCGACCCATAGTGATCCTGTGTAGGGTTTCTAAGGCTCAGCTGTTGAGCTTGAACCACTGACTGTGAGGTTCAATTAGACTTTGCATTCCAGAGCATTAATCCACAGCACCATACCAGGACTCCATGCATTAGTGAGCTGAAACAGACTGGTGTTAACCATTTTTGAATCTAACAATCATACGGTTTACTATGCCAGAATGACAAATTCAAGAGGAATGGTGTCGCATTCGTTCATCATCATTTCAAGATCTATCTTGAAGTGCTGTGTATCTGTGATAGGATAACTTCCATATGCCTAAAAGGAAGACCAAACAATACCACTGTTATTCAAATTTATGCATCACTAAAGTCACTAATGATGGCACAGCTCCCACAATTTTTCTTCAGTCATAAATTAATCAAACATGCAATCAAGGAATATTGATAATTACTGGTGATTGGAATGCTAAGTTTGGGGGAAAGTTGAAGATCAATAGTTGGAAAATACTACCTTGGTGATAGAAATGATGCTGGAGAATGCATGATGGAATTTTGCAAGACCAGTGACTTATTCATTACAAATATCTTTTTATAAAAGTTGACCATACACATGGACCTCAGCAGGCAGAATACACAGGAATCAAATTGATTAAATCTGTGGGAAGATATGGTAGAAAAGCTCAGCATCATCAGTCCAATAAATAATATCACAATAAATGAAGAAAAGATTGAAGTTGTCAAAGATTTCATTTTCTTGTAACCATCATCAACATTAATGGAAGCAATACCTACAATGTTGTTGTTGTTGTTAAGTGCCATCGAGTCGATTTTGACCTATAGTGACTCTGTATAGGGTTTCTAAAGAGCAGCCAGTGGTCTTGAGCCACTGACCTTGCAGCTCAAATGACTTTGCAGTCTGATGCATTGGCCCACAGTGCCACACCAGGACTCCATATATCACATAAAAAGGCTCACTTTAAAAGATGTATATTTTTCATAAAACAAATTATAATTTTAAAGACTTTCAGTGCCTGCCTGCTAAGTATGTCTTAACATTTGTTGTTATCATCTCTTTTTATGTTGTTTTCTGTTTTTATTCTGTGTTTAATTTCATTTATTAATTTAAGAAATGTTTTTTGTGTGTGTGCCAATATACTGTACTATCCCCATTGCCATCTAGTCAATTTTGACTCCTAGTGACCCTGTATAGGGTTTCCTAGGCTGTAAATTTTTACAGAAAACCTCATCTTTCTCCTCTGTAGTGGCTCATGAGTTTAAGCTATTTTGTAGTTGTTTGTCATTGTTATTAAGTATATTCAACTTAGTTTTGACTTACAGAGACCCTACATAGGATTTCTGAGGAGTGGTTGGTGGATTTGAACTGTCGACTTAGTGATTAATTGTACACTATTTATCCTACAGTGCCACACCTGGATAAATAATAAATCCTACAGTCCAGTATTTATTCTACAGTACAATGTTTATCCTAAAGCACCATAGGTGTGGAATTCAGTGGCAATATGAATTGAATCGTGCCCTCCAAAAATAGGTGTTAAAAATGCTAACCTCTATACCTGTAGCTATCATCCCAATTAAGAAGTCAATGAGGAAGTATTAGTGTTGGGGATATTTTAAATAAATCTCTTTTGAGATGTTAAAAAAAAACAGATTGAGACCAAAGCAGAGATGGGAAAGATAGACACCATGGCACATGAAGATTGTCAAGAAAAAAGGAACTTCCCCCAGAGCCAAGAGAGAGATAACTTTACCATAGAGCCAGGAATGGCCTTATATTCCAGATAGAGGGAAGAACACATTTATTCCCTTAAGTGGAAGGACCATGACATATTTGTTATTGTTGTTGTTAAGAGCCATCAAATCGGTTCTGACTCATAGCAACCTTACATACAAGACTGTACATCTTTGCAGGAGCAAAAGTCTCATCTTTCTCCAATGGAGAGACTGTTGGAGTCAAATCACCAACCTTGTGGTTCACAGTCCAGTCCTTATCATACAGAGTCACTAAAGGCCCCTTGATATATTATTGCAAGTATCCCAAATATCGGTATAGATAGAAAAGAGAAGCAGAGAAGGATGGATTAGTATTGGAAAGCAAAGGTCAGCTGCTGGAAATGCAGTAAGCTCTTGTAATGATGTTAAGAAATTAACCAAGAGGGGCTAGTTAGATAGTAAAAGACTACTACAATAGCCATCTAACTATCCCCCCTTGGTTTGTTTCTTAATATTGCTACAAGACCCACAGCACTTCCAACTGGTGAACTTTGCCTTCTTTTACTAACCCACCATTCTCTGCTTCTCTAAGTAAGAGATAAGGAGCTCTGGTAGCAACTAGACTACTAACCTTAAGGTAAACAGTTCAAATATACCAGCCAATCCATGGGGAAAAGATACAGTTTTCTGCTTGTGTAAAGATATATGGCCTCAGAACTTCTATACAGGGTTGTTACAAGTTGGAACCAATTTGGTGGCACACAATCACCACCATCACCAAGTAAGAGATAATGATTTGGACTCAAATGGTGTTTAAAAAAATTTTTTTAACTTTAAGAAAAAATTATGATGCGTAGGTTAAATGCACTTGTCTGAAAAGTCAGTTTGAACCACAAGATCAGCAGTTCAAGCTCACAAGCTGTTCCTCAGTTACCCTATACAGGGGGGCTATAAGTCGGAACTGACTCAGCAACACTTAACAGCACCAAAATGGATAGAATTTATGAATGACTGAATGCCACAATTGAGAAGAAAGAGGGTGTCAAAATAACTACTCATGTCTTCACATGTGCAATTGAATAAAAGGTATTATCATCCACCAAAAATGCAACCAATGCAAGAAGAGCAAGTTTAGTAAGGAAGATTATAAATTCAGACTTGAGCATGCTAAAATTAAGATGTCTTTGAAACATCTACATATAAGTTTCAAGTTGAATATACAACTCTAGAGCTCAAAGGAGAGGTCTGGAAGGGAAATAAAAAATTTATGACTCATGAGTAGGCATGTGATAATTTAAGACATGGACATGAATGAAAGTATAGAGGGAGAAGAAAAGCTTCCTAAGATTAAATTTTGTGGAATTAACATTTAGAAATTTAGTAGAGGAAAATGAAACTGTAAAAGCATCTGAAATACAGTAATCAGAGAAATGTTGTTGTTGTTGTTGTTGTTAAGTGCCATCAAGTAGGTTCCAACTCATAATGACCCTGTATAGGATTTCCAAGGAAAAGCTGGTGGGTTTGAATGACTGACCTTTTGGTTAGCAGTCCAGTGCTTATCCTGCAGCACTGCACTAGGACTTTAGAGAAATAGAAGACAGATGAAGAGTAGCGTGTTGTGGAAGGCAATGGAAAGGTTTATCAAATCTTCTGATAGTGCATTGGATAATCCCTATGATTCATGACCTAGAAACGTCAGTGTAGGGGGATAGAGTCAGAAGCCAGATTGGAGTTTATAGGAAAAAATTAATGTTATATGAAGAATTGGGATAATAGAAATAGAAAACTCTTTCAAGAAATTTACTTTGAACATGTGAAAGTAGCAAATAGAGGGAAAGTGAGGAATCAAGAGGAATTAACAGAAAATATATTTGAACATATTTAATTGTTGATTGGAATGATTAGATGGGTGGAACGTAAGAAAGAATAATTGAGAAAATAAAATTCATCGAAGTTTGGAGTGATGAAATACAAGGCACAGGAGGGAGAATTTCTATCAGAGAGGAGGAAAATGGAGTGAGACATATTCATGGAGACTTTTGATTTCTCTTTGTGGACGTACCTTGATCTATAACTATCTTTTATTGTATCCCATTTTATCCAGTTGTTTATATATCCTCTCTCTGTGTCTCATGTACTCTCCTCTTACTTGTTTCATCCTTAACTGCACAAAATTTAGAATTAAAAGGATCTTTTAGATACAAGTCTTCATGTCAATGCTAATTATCAGTAACAGAACCCCCACCACCCAAATTCAGTATGAATTGTGCCCTAAAAAGCATATGAATTAGGTTTCTTTTTAATTATATGAATATTGATGAAATATGTTTCATATTTAAGTAGTTCTTGACATAAAAATACTCTAGACATGATTGATAAGAACTTATTTTCAGAAACTAATGAAAGGTGCTCCAAGTTGAACATGTAAATGATGTCTTTATTTTTTATTTTGATATTAATCATTAAGAATAAATAAGTCAATGTTTGCTCCCACTAAATCTGCATTACATTTGTAGAGCAGTTGGCAGAAGTAGAACAAACTTGAGTAGGCCACTTGTAGTGATTGAGGTCAATTCAGTATCAGGATAGAAGTTCTTGTTAAATGAAATAGAGCAGAGATCACAGTTCTACAGATGCATTGTAATTCATACTCATGCACAGTTTGTCTTTCATTTCAGCAAATTTTGAAAAGGATCACATAGAACGAGCTAGTGGTTTTTATAAGGGTTATTCTCTTTGGGGAAGTTCAGAAAACTGTTTTACTATATATATATATATATATATATATATATACTTTTCAAAGTTTCTGAAGTTTAAAGTTTTCTGGTACCTTTTGTGTCTGTCCTACACAAAAGCTCACTCTCTACTCAGTATTTTGTTCCCTAAAGGATCTCTGTGTCTTTTTCTTTAGAGAATTTACTATATTATCTGCATGTTTTAGAGCCACCTGTCCTATTCAACCATCGTTAAAGTCTACTATCCATACACATGGCAAAATTTTCTCAAAGATTTATCCAAGGGCATAAAGCTATCCATGTCCTTTAAGGCACATTCCAATATATTACTAATTATTTTGGCTAACTGATTCTTAGTATAGCCTATACACCAACGTTTATTGTTTACAACAACAAAGAAATTGTGGAAGTTGCTAATATACAACCAAACACCTCATGGCATTTCAGCTTTAGTTTCTTGATTAAGGTTCATGGTACATTCCCAGTTAAGTTGCTTAATATCATATTTAGTGCTTCAGTTTTATTTCCTACTTTGTTATGTACTGTCTGCAATCTAAAAAGTTTGCAAGTTATCACACAAGGTACAACAATTGGTTTCCATTCTTCTGAATCAACAGAATAAGAAGGAACATCAGAAATAGGAGGAAGAAATGGAATGTGTGGCTAATTGCCTACATGAACAGCTTCCTTTGCCATGAGACTAGAACTGGATGGTATCTGGCTACAGTTACTGAATACTTTTATCAAAGATTTTACAGAAGGATCCTGAACAAAAGGAAGAAAATACAGAACAGAATTTCAAATTCTTATGGAATCCAGAGTATCTGGAGATATGGAGGCTAGATGAACAATCAATGCCACCACAGTCTTCTTAAAACTAACCAATAGTTTAGCTTAACTAGTAAAGATTTTTCTGCCTTGAGCATTGTTCTTTTTCAAAATCTACCTATGTGGCACTATGGGTTAATGTGCTGGACTGCATAGTCGATTTGAACCACAAGGCCAGCAGTTCAAGCTCACCAGCTACTTCTCAGAAACCCTATACAGAATTGTTATAGGTAAGAACTGACTCAATGACACTTAACAACAACATATAAACCCCCATGGCTCAATTTACAGCCAAACAATAGAAAGGTCTATGAAGAAATTCTGCTCTGCACACATGGAGTCTCTCTATGAGGCAGAATCACTGAACAGCAGCTAACAACTACCTATGAGAGGGCTTCAAGAAGATCATCAAAAAAATGGAATTCAATGACAATGGAATTTCCAAACCTTTTCAAAGCATAGAGAGAGAGGGAGAGTTTGTGTATGTATATGTGTGTGCACTGGTATGGCACTATGGTATAGACATTGGACTGCTAGCCACAAGATTGGTGGTTCAAATCCACCAGCTTCTCTTTGGAAACCCTATTCACGGTCACTATGAGTCAGAACCATCCTGACAACAACATGTTGTTGTTATTGTTAAGTGCCATCAAGTCAGTTCTGACTCATAGCAACCCTGTTTTGGGTTTCCAAGGAGTGGCTGGTGGGTTTCAACCATCAACTTTGTGGTTAGCAGTCCAGTGCTTATCATACAGTGCCACACCAGTACCCCAGATAGATAGATAGATAGATAGATAAAAAGATTATTTTTATTTATTTTAGTTAACTTATTTCCCACAATTGTTTAAGAAAACAGATAGCAAAGTTTATTATAATACAAACTGTGAAATAGTACCACAAAAATAAGAAGCAAGAAGGATTCTAAGTAGAACTGATTTTAACTATATCAAGTAAAAAGATTTCTAGAATAGAAAACAATTTAAAGAAAAATACAAAATAAATAAATGACAACTTCTTATAATAACAATATTCAATTTGCCAAAAGCCTTTCAGACAACTTAATCTAACAACATTAGATTCCAGTGCTTTGCCAGTTTCTTGAATATATTCTCTGCATTATGACTTGCTAACCTAGCTGGTGTTATATACAAACAGAGCAAGAGACCACCCAAGCCCAAGTAAGAAGAAATAATATCCATAATATACTAACAAGTATTATTTTAAGAGTGACTCAAAATGTCATTTGTTCCCAGTTTTCTAAAATATGCAAAAGTTTCTCAGACTTTCCTAATAGTTAATATTATATAAGCTATGAATTCTATGTCGTTAGTCTTAGAGCCAAGAAACTATGTAATAATAAGAACCTTCGGTTCTTGAAACAGATGGTGACTTTTGAACTGTGCTAAATCTATAAGATATTAGATTTATTCATAAAACGTTGCCATGTCAATATGAAAGTTTGGCAAGCTTTTCATCTTAAAAAGGTCAAACTTCATCACTTCAATATTAATTTCTGTAGCTACTCCATCATCTCCCCCATCTGGTATTTCTTAGAGGAATTGTAGGAAAACCAGAACTCAATATAAGAAACATAGCATAATACTTTATCACATTGATAAGTATATAAATAAGAGAGTAAGTCAAAAACTATCACTACTAGTATACAAAAAGAGGGATGGTGGTAAAAGAATAATGAAGATAGGTGAAGACACGGAGGTATGCATAGGCTACGGGGGATGGAGGTAAATAGTGATATATACACAACCTTGGAACAAGTGTTCTGTGCATAGATACATGAACAGAAACATAACTGAATGGGTAATGGAGCAAGAGTGGGATATATATCTGTATATCTCACAAATAAATGAATGTGAAAGAGGAAATCTGTAAATGGCTATTTATCTTTCCTGCAAACACAACTATGAATGTGGTGGAACATTCAGTGGTCAGAATGATGAAAACTTACTAGATATTAGCAACCATCATAAGGCAATAAGTTGCTGGAATTGGTGATTCAAAACCATAGTCTCAGGGGTCACTTTGGTTAATTGACATAACATAGTCTGCAAAGACAATGTTATACATCCTAACCAGGTGATTATCATCTAGGATCTTGAAACCTCATGAGGTGTAGTCAATGGTCTCTCCATGTGCAGAAGAAAGAAGAGTGATAATAATTGAAGAGGCTTAGAATCAACTAGTCCAATGGACTAACAGAACATGAGAACATTAGTTTCCACAACTCTGAGACTAGGAAAAATTGATGGTAGCTACCATTACCAACTGCTCTGAAAAGGATCACATTGAACAGTCCTGGATAGAGTTAAAGAAAATGTGGAACAAAACTCAAAATTATTTTTAAAAAAAGACCAGGTTTACTGGTCAGAAAGAGATTGGAGGAACCTTACACTATGGCCCTCAAACACCTTTCAAATCATGAAAGGAATTATTCACCCTTGTGACCAATTTTCAACAAAACGGTATTTATATAGTGGGACAACAGCGTTAGTATTGAATGTTTTCCATGGAATGGTCAATCATTCAAAATCAAAAGGGCAACATTTACCTAAGAACAAAGTTGAGAGGGGATGGGAAGATGGGTGGAATGGAAATAGGAACCAAAGGGAGGAAGAGGGATAATTTTTTTTGCATGGAGGGGATTGCAATCATGGAGTGAAACAAAGAATATGGTATGATTTATTGAATGTAAAACTGATAATCTTTTCTGTTAACCTTTACTCAATTCACAAAAAAAGATTAAAAAAAAAAAA
>NW_006408537.1:14057862-14063770 GCF_000296735.1 Chrysochloris asiatica | reverse complement strand
TACCAGAGCTCCTTTAAGTTTAGTGCTTAGTGATACAGAAATAGAACAGAATATTCTGAGAAGAGATACCATAATCTGAGTCTACATTATACATTTACTAAATAATATGTCAGTAGACTCTCTCCTGGTGTCCTGGTGTCCTGGTGTAGTACTGTAGGATAAACACTTGACTCTTAACCAAAAGGTCAGCAGTTCATAACCACCAGCTGTTCCTCAGAAATCCTACTCTGGTCGTTACGAGTCGGAACTGACTCTATGGAACTTAACAACAAGACTCTATAACACGACTGTCTTTCATTGGGTCTCACTATAGTAATGTGTTTCTATGTTGCTGGAAACTATGCCATCAACATTTCAAATAGCCGCAAGATCACCTATAGTGGACATGTAAGCAGAGCTTCCAGACTAGGACAAGTTAGGAAGAAAGTCTTAGAAATCTACTTCTGTAAATTAGTCAATGAAAACTATATGAATCATAGCAAAACAGTGTCTGATTTGTTTACCGTAGACACGTCACCAAAAGGAATCACTTACTAGAGGAAGACATCATATTTGCTGAAGTAAAAGACTAATAAGAGTGCAGGAGACCCTCAGTGAGATAGATTACAATAATAGCTACAATTGACTAGATATGCTGGCATTAGTGAGGCGAAAACAAGACCAAGCCATGTTTTGTTCTGCTGTACTTAAAGTCACCACAAACCTGAGTTGACTTGATAGTAGCTAACAACAATAGCAACTCTACCAGCTAGTTTGATATAGAAAAATATATTTCCATGGATTGCTTGATGATGTAATCACTACGAGGGGACTTCAAAAAGTTTGTAGAAAAATGAAATGGGAAGATAATGGAATTTACCTTTTGAAACCCCCTCATACTTGCTCCTCTTTAATTATCCAAATTAGTTCAAAATGTCCAAATACAATGGCTATTAGCAAAGCTACAAAAGAGAAAACTCGGGTTTATAACTCCTTATCTTCTGTTGAAATGAGGGCATACTGATCAACTATAAACCATAAAGACACTACTGAGAAGAGAGTTAGCAGTTAACAAGTACATGTATAACATGGAGTGGTATATGGACTGGATTTTTTAAAAGGATGAGGAATTTACATGGACAGTAGCAGATGTAAGAAGAGCTAGAGAAACATTGTTGTTGTTGTTGTTGTTAATTGCCGTCAAGTCAATTTCGACCCATAGTGACCCTGTATAGGGTTTCCAAGGAGTAGCTGGTGAGCTTGAACCACTGGCCTTGCAGTTCAAACTACTTTACAATCTGACGCATTAGCCCACAGTGCCACATCAGGACTCCAGAGAAACATAGGGGTGTGGAATAACACTCATGCAGGAAATTGTACAGAATTGGGTATGGCAAGAATAAGAAGTTCAAAGTGAAAGGATGTATATGTTTTCACTAACAAACACTGTCCGTTTCAATGCAGAGAATCACAATAAATTAAAATAAAAAGCAAGAAAAATACTAAAAATGTATTCTGGGGAAAGTCTCAGAATCTCTCCATCCTTCATTCTTAGTACATTTTGACAACTGCCATAAAGGACTTTCAAGGAATTTTGAATTTTTCTTGTGTAGTGTCACCATGAATGACAAAATGAACTGCAAATCCTAAAAGCTTTCTCTTTCTATAGTTTTTAAATGCATGCAATCTACTGTTCTCGACAACAAGATTTTGCCAGCTGTATAAGAAAGTAACAGGAAGCAAATGAAGACCAAGGAGCAAATTAAACATAAATGAATTTGTTCAGAAAAGCAATAATTGATCAGGTCACAGAGCACTTTGACACACAGAACAGTTAAATAAAAGTAATTAACATTTGAAAAATAAGATTCATGAAGAAACATCAAGGATTTTTTGTTTGTTTATTAAGTGAAATTGTTGGCAAATTCTGTCAAGTCTGTTCCAACTCATACTGTTCCTGTATAGCTTTCCAAAGAACAGCTGGTGAGTTTTTAACCTCCAGTCTTGTGATTAGCAGTTCAGTGCTTATCCTGCAGCACCATACCAGCACTCCACATTAAGTGGAGTTGTTGTTGTTGTTAGGTGCCATCAAGTCGGTACCGGCTCATAGCGACCTTATGCACAGCAGAACAAAACACTACCTGTTCCTGGGCCAGCCTTACTACTGTTGCCACACTTGAGTTCATCGATGTTGCCACTTGGCCAATCCATCTCATTGGGAGTCTTCCTCTTTTTCTCTGACCCTCCACCTTACCAAACATGATATCTTTCTCCAATGACTGATCCCTCCTGACAGTATGTCCAAAGTATGAGAGACGAAGTTTGATCATCTTGGCCTCCAAGGAGCCCTCTGTCTACACTTCTTCCAAAATGGATATGTTGGTTCTTTAGCAGCCCATGGCACTTTCAATATTCTCCTCCAACACCATAACTCAAAGGTATCAATTCTTCTACGGCCTTCCTTATTCACTGTCCAGCAGTCAAGTGCTTTAGACAATTGTGCAACCAGGGCTCCTTATCAGCATGGTTGTTATTGTTGTTGTTATGTGCTGTGAAGTAGGTTCCAACTCATAGCAACCCTGGTGGTGGTTAATTGCCATGGGGTCGGTTCCTACTCATAGTGACCCTGTACAGGGTTTCCGTGGTTATAAATCTTTACGGGAGCAGAAAGCCCCATCTTTTTCCCGCAGAACAGCTGGTAGTTTCGAACTGCTGACCTTGTGGTTCGCAGTCCGATTCATAACCACTATGCTACCAGAGCTCCTCCCATCAGCATAGATACAGAATATTTTGTTACGGCCTTAAAACATCCACCAGGGAAGGTATTTTGTTTGAAATATCTTTTTAAAATTCTTAGTGGTTAGGCCTAAATCTTTGATATAATATTTACATTAATTCTTTTAGTATAATATAACCAGAATACTAAAGGAAGGCAAAATTTTGACTCATTTTCCTTGGACAGGTCATTGCTGTTGTTGTTAAGTATCATCGAGTAGGTTCTGACCCATAGCAACCCTGTATTGGGTTTCTGAGGAACTGCTGCCAACCTTGAGATTCAAAGCAATGTTGCATCCAGCACATTAACCAACAGTACCATATCAGAACAGATCACTAGAAAAGATGTTGTAGTGAGGGAAATCTGCAATAAGATGGATTGACACAACAGCCACACTAATGGACTCGAACCAATTGTAAAGATTGCACAAGAACAGACAACATGCTGTTTTCTTTCCTTAAGTTAAAGTTGATTGGATGGCAACCACCAACAGTTTCCTTGGTAACAGCCTTGTCATGGAGATTTACATGCAAGAACAACACCTGTAAGGCCATAAAGGAAGCAGCATTCAGAAGAGGGAGAAGTTGAATAGCAAAGCAGTTATAACAGAAGCTTCAGGTAATCTACATGGAAGCTCTGAAGCTCTGATGATGCTTCAGTTTCCTGAATATTTTCAAGGGATCCTAACATCTGTACCCATTTTAATAACCCTCATCTACATAAATAGATAAGAAAGGACACCCTGACACCAAGGAGGATGTGTAACCTTGAGAAAGGATCCATTTGACTGAGGGCAATTCCCAGAGAAAGACTCAGAAGTGAGCCATCAGCAAATTGCTCCTTGGTCCTGACAGAGTCTCTGGGTAGCAAATCACAGTGTTTACTACAGTTGCTGTGGCTCATGACTATATTAGCACTTATCTATCTATTTCATTGCAATCAAGTCGATTTTGACTCAGAGTGACCCTTTATATAGGGTTTCCACAGCTGTAAATCTTTACAGAAGCAAAAAACCTCCTTGTCTTCTGAGGAGCAGCTGGTGGGTTTGAACTGCTGACGTGTGGTTATCAATCTAGTTCTTATCCAACAGTGCCACACCAGCACTTAATGACTAGGAAAATATGACACTTGAGTTTTATATACACGTAATGAACTGCTTACTAACAGGTTGTCTGTTCCTGTGAAAACTTAGTCTCAGAACCCAAAGGAGCAGTTCTATTCTGTCCCATAGGGTTGCTATGAGTCAGAATTGACTCATTGATGGTGAGTGGGTAAAGCAAGTGGTGCAGTAGCTTAATTTAGCTGCTAACTGCAAGGTCAGTAATTTGAACCCACCAACTGCTCCAGTGGAGGAAGATGAGACTGTCTACTCCAGTATGATTTACAGCCTCAGAAACCCTAAACAGCTGTCCTACTGTGTCCTACAGGGTCACTGTAAGACAAAACCAACTCAATGACTGTGGGTTTGGTTTGGATTGGTGAGCAAGTTAGTGTTTTAGGTAAACTAGACATAGATCTCCATGCCTCCTATCACCCCTATTGTTCTAACCAGGAAGCTGAGTACACCATGTTAATGAAAGTTCTACGCTCACTAACTAGGAGTGACCTGAGGAAACAGTAAGCTTTGAAAGAACAGCTAAATACTATTCATGTAAAAACCCAAACTGCTAATTCTGTAGAAGTGCATAAAAATAGATATATGAGTGTGAGTCAAAAACTATCCACATTCTGGTTATATTAAAACACCCATCCATGTCCATGGCTGATGACGACATTGAGCATGTACATGAAATGATACTGTGTAATACAAAAGTGTCAGTGGATTGTGTAGCAAATCATTTGCAAATCACCCAGGGTTCTGCCTATGAAATAACCCATGACAGGCTTGGATTTTGAAAAGTTTATGTGAGATGACTACCTAAACAACTCAATGAAGAGCAAAAACTGAAGTGGCTGGACATCTGCAAACAAAATTTGGACTGATACTTGAAGGAAGGTAAAATTTTCTTTAAAAAACATGTTACTAGTGACAAAACATGGATTCATAACTATAAGCCTAGAGTAAACAGCAGAGTAAGGAATGGAACCATCTGCAATCGCCAACCAAGAAAAAGTTCAAAAGTCAACCATTAGCTGGAAAACCGATGCTTACAGTTTTCAGGGATTCTCAATGGGATTCTCAAGTGCCAGTATTAGAATACTATCTGAGAAAGGGTTCAACAATCAACAGTGCTCCTTGCAGAGAGATGCTCACTGAAGAGCTGAAGCCTAAACATCAGATGAAACAGATGACTACTATCCAAGTGTATTGTGGTCTTACATGACAATGCACAGCTACACACCTCTGCTTACACTTGTTGACACTGCAAAAACTTCATTTTGAGATGTTAAAATATCTTCCCTGTAATTCTGATCTTACTTCATCGGATTTCCACCTGTTTGGTCCCCTGAAAGCAGCTTCTCAAGGATAAAAATTCAGCTCTGATAAAGTGAAGACAGCTGTGCATTCATGGCTCTCAGCTCAGCCTAAAATATTTTTAATAAAGAAGTATGAAAGCTGTTGACAAATGGACAAAGAGTATTGAAAAGCAAACAGATTATATTGAAAACTGATGTCTTTGTCTTTTCTAAAAGTTGATTAAAATAAATTTGACAGCCAGAGTATGGAAAATTTTGACTCACCCTCCTAGACAGTCAAAAATAATTTTATTCAAGGATGCATAATTAGAACATAGAACACTGACCTGGAATGAAGAACAGTATAAAATATAAATGTTGTTGTTATTGTTAAGTGCCATCAAGTCAGTTCCCATTCATAGCAACCCTGTATAGAGTCTCTGAGGAGTGGCTGGTAAACTTAAACTGACAACCTTGTGGTTCAAACCAACCATGCAGTCCAGAACATTAACCTGCAGTACCACACCAGGACTCCTAAAATATAAATGCACAGATCTTTATTGGTTCATTCAGACACAAAATGAAAGCAAATGACATCTGAAGGGCAGAACCCTGGGAATGAGAAAGTGAGGAAACCAAGAATGCTCTAAGTAATCCCCATTTTCTTCTGTATGAATATATCTCTCATGAGAATTATCTATATGAAAGCATCAACTATCTCTCAAATGTATAATAATGTTAATATGGCTTATCAAC
>NW_006408537.1:14051829-14057762 GCF_000296735.1 Chrysochloris asiatica | reverse complement strand
AAAAAAAAAAAAGATTAATGGTTGGAAACAGTTTGACTGACCAGGCTGGCTCCCAAGCTGAAGTGGTCAGAGCTCTTAGTGAAGCAGTGCTGAGGTCTCCTGCCAAGCTTGACTGTAGGATCAATGCATGTTTAGAGCTGAAGGAAGTGACTAGAGAAGGAGATTTTGCATATGTGAATTAAGTTCAGAGCATCTTGCCCTGGCGTCAATGGATGCACACAGAGGTTGCTGAGCAAGGTCTAAGGCAAGGATTCATCCAACCAATGCCCATTTCTCCATTGATCCGAAATTGAATATAGATATCCGGGCATGTGCACAGGGAACTCTAGTTCTATTCATTACCTTTGTAACATCTGGCTAGTCTTTTAAAGTGAAGAATAATGGCTGAATTTTTTTAAGTTCCCCAAGGTGTTTATAATAATAAATGCAGATATAGTTTTTAGTTTTTTAATTTAAATATAAACTTTTTGTTAGACTTATAATGCTACCAATTGAACAGCCTATTTAAAATTTACTGGATTTTGTTTCCGTCAGTGGGAAATGAAGGGATAAGAATTAGGTGAGAGACCAAGTTTACTTTCTAGAACATTCCCTTTGGAATGAGCTACTTACATTATAAAAACTGTTGTATTGATTTGTTTACTAAAAATGCATTTTATTTTTTAATAAAGTTCCTTCAATATTTAAAAAAAAGAAAAGTATTGCTACTAGGGTCCCACCCAGTTCATACGTTCACAGTTTACTCAAATAAACGGTGTAAACATATCTGTTACCTTTGGATGACTGCTGACAAGTTCTCTCAGCAATATACTGTCTCAAGTGTGCCTTCAAAAAAAAAGGTCTAATCAAAGCAGTGGCTTCTGGCCATCTTCTGAGCTATTTACATTCAAAGCAAGGAGGTCATCTTAGAAGATTGTGTTGACTCTTGATAGAATATCCTCAAAGGACACAAGATGGCCAGAAGGGCTGATTATAAAGAATTTTTAAGAAAATTGAGACTAGCATACATAAGAGAAAAACCAAGAAATTTGCATCAAGGATTTTTTTTTTCTTTTTTAAAAAAGATTTTTTTTTAAATCTCCTAGCCAGCAAAGGCTGTCCTATAAAAATTTCATTTGGAAAACTTACTCCTCCAACCTTCAACTCTGATCTTGCCCCTTCAGATTTCTTTTTGTTTCTGAAACTCAAAGAAAAGCAACATGAACTGAGTCCTTTGAGAATGCCAAAACGGCCACTGTGGGTGTAAATTGTAGAGCACAGAATTCTTCAGGAAAGGTTAACCAATTGCTCATTAACACTGAGTCTATGTCGATCCAACACAGGATTTCCAAGACTGAAAGTCTTTACTGGAACAGAAAGCCTCATCTTTCTCCCGCTGGTAGTTTCGAAATGCTGACTTTGCAGTTCATAGCCTGATTCGTAACCACTACGCTACCAGAGCTCCATGATTGTTGTTGTTGTTGTTAAGTGCCATCTAGTCGGTTCTGACCTATAGCATCCTTGTATAAGGTTTCCAAGGTGCAGCTGGTGAGCTTGAACTACTGACCTTGCAGTTCAAACAGCTTTGCAATCTGATGCATTAACCCACAGCTATATTTCTGATATTTCAAACACCGGTAGGATCACACATGATAGACAGGGTTCAACGAAACTTCTAGACTAAAACAGATTAAGAAGAAAGGCCTGAATTTCTTCATTAAATTAGCTAATTAAAACCTCATGGATCACAACAGAATATTGTCCAACTTGCTTGCTTTGGACATGTCATCAGCAAGGATCAATAACTGGAGGATGTCATTATGTTTGGTCAAGTAAAGGACCAGCCAGGGCAAGGGAGACACTCATTGGCATGGATTGTCACAATAGCTTCACTGATGGACTTGAAGTTGCTTTCAACCATGAAGTTTATAAAGGACTGGGCTATGTTTTGCTCTGTTGTACATAAGATCACCATGACTCAGAGCTGACTGGACCATAATTATTTGTCTAAATATAGCTTCTACTCTTATCCATACATAAATTCACTGTTAAATACTAGCTGAACTGAATATTATAATGCAGCTTATTTGTATTAAAACATGAAGACCCAATCTAAAATTAGAATTTCTTTTATTGTTGTAGTTAGTGACTTATTTAATATGTCTCTTCTAGTCATGTCTTTGGTAGCTTAATGGTTACGAATCGGGCTGTGAACCGCAAGGATTGCAGTTCGAAACTACCAGCTGTTCCTCGGGAGAAAGATGAGGCGTTCTGTTCCCGTAAAGATTTACAGCCTCAGAAACCCTGTACAGGGTCGCTATGAGTCGGAACCGACTCCACAGCACACAACAACAACAACAAGTCATGTCTTTGAAGTCCTGGTGTGGCGCTGTGGATTAATGCGCTGGCTGCAAGGTTGGCCGTTCAGGCTCACAACTGCTCCTTGGAAACCCTATACAGTGTCGCTAGGGGTCAGAATTAACTCAGCAGTACTTAACAATAACAATAAGTCATGTCTTTGTAACTCTCAACAAACACTTTTTCCTGATGGATCTGCATAAGATACAAGGAAAATGCTAATAGTTGTAAATGATTGTTAATAGGGTTCATTGTGATTGTAAAAACTTGGAAATCTAATGAGGGGCTTGGTCTATTGTTCCCTCCTACAAGAGCCTTCTTGATGATGCTGAGTTGGCTGTTGGCTCCTTGGATCAACTAACTATTCTCACCTCTATCTAACCTCTGGTTCTTGGGACTTGAGCCAACAGCCTGACCTGATTTGTCAGTTTCCAGTCTTGTGAGTCAACAGTCCAATTATGTGTGAGTGAGAAGAATCCTCCAGACTGACTTCTGAACTATGGATTTGCCAACCATCACAACCATATAAACCATTTCCTTAATGGTCAGTGAGTCCTATGAGACATCTCAGCAAATTTTGGAACCCTGGTATGTAGAGGAGAATACTGAAGGATAATACTGTGGTTGACATCAGGGATTATGGAGTGGCATAGCAAGTTGTGCACTGTTTTTGAGACATGGTATGAAGTCCTGGTGTGGTGCTGTAGGATAAGCACTGGATAGCAAGTTCATAGCGTAGTGGTTACAAATTGGGCTGTGAACCGCAAGGTCAGCAGTTCGAAACTACCAGCTGTTCCACGGGAGAAAGAAGAGGCATTCTACTCCCGTAAAGATTTACAGCCTCGGAAACCCTGAACAGGGTCACTATGAGTCAGAACCGACTCCACGGCACATAACAACAAACAAGTTCAATTTGAACTACAGGTTGGTGGTTCAAATTCACCAGCTATTCCTTGGAAACCCTATACAGGGTTGCTATGCATCAGAACCAATGTAACAGCATTTAACAACAACAAAATCAGACTATAGAAGAAACAGATTGATAACTGCAAGGTCAGCAGTTCAAACACACTAGTCACTCTTGGAAACCCTACAAAGGGCCATTATGAGTCAGAACCGACTTGAGGGCACACAACAGCAGCAGCACTTTAGAAAAGTCTGATGTTTGGGATGTCTTTAACCTCCACCTCATAAGTATCAGCCTCCTGTTGGTTCTTCTAAAAGAAATTATTGTTGCAATTGTTTAAACTAGTGAAAATCTTTAAAGAATGACTACAGGTTTAGAAGTTGGCAATTTCAGAATCATTGATGATTGTTGTTGTTGTTTTTGTTAAGTACTGTGGAGTTGGTTCCGACTGATGTTTATTACCTGCTACTATGCAAAGCTATCTCTAAATTACATAAGTCTTGAAAAACAAAAAGATTAAGCAGCAGTTTAGTGCTTGTTGTTGTTGTTAAGTGCCATCGAGTCAGTTCCAACCCACAGAGACCCTGAACAGGGTTTCTGAGGCTATAAATCTTTACAGGAGCAGAAAGCCTCATCATTCTCCCGTGGAGCAGCTGGGAGTTTCGAACTGCTGACCTGTGGTTTGCAGCCTGATTCATAACCACTAAGTTACCAGAGCTCCTTTAAGTTTAGTGCTTAGTGATACAGAAATAGAACAGAATATTCTGAGAAGAGATACCATAATCTGAGTCTACATTATACATTTACTAAATAATATGTCAGTAGACTCTCTCCTGGTGTCCTGGTGTCCTGGTGTAGTACTGTAGGATAAACACTTGACTCTTAACCAAAAGGTCAGCAGTTCATAACCACCAGCTGTTCCTCAGAAATCCTACTCTGGTCGTTACGAGTCGGAACTGACTCTATGGAACTTAACAACAAGACTCTATAACACGACTGTCTTTCATTGGGTCTCACTATAGTAATGTGTTTCTATGTTGCTGGAAACTATGCCATCAACATTTCAAATAGCCGCAAGATCACCTATAGTGGACATGTAAGCAGAGCTTCCAGACTAGGACAAGTTAGGAAGAAAGTCTTAGAAATCTACTTCTGTAAATTAGTCAATGAAAACTATATGAATCATAGCAAAACAGTGTCTGATTTGTTTACCGTAGACACGTCACCAAAAGGAATCACTTACTAGAGGAAGACATCATATTTGCTGAAGTAAAAGACTAATAAGAGTGCAGGAGACCCTCAGTGAGATAGATTACAATAATAGCTACAATTGACTAGATATGCTGGCATTAGTGAGGCGAAAACAAGACCAAGCCATGTTTTGTTCTGCTGTACTTAAAGTCACCACAAACCTGAGTTGACTTGATAGTAGCTAACAACAATAGCAACTCTACCAGCTAGTTTGATATAGAAAAATATATTTCCATGGATTGCTTGATGATGTAATCACTACGAGGGGACTTCAAAAAGTTTGTAGAAAAATGAAATGGGAAGATAATGGAATTTACCTTTTGAAACCCCCTCATACTTGCTCCTCTTTAATTATCCAAATTAGTTCAAAATGTCCAAATACAATGGCTATTAGCAAAGCTACAAAAGAGAAAACTCGGGTTTATAACTCCTTATCTTCTGTTGAAATGAGGGCATACTGATCAACTATAAACCATAAAGACACTACTGAGAAGAGAGTTAGCAGTTAACAAGTACATGTATAACATGGAGTGGTATATGGACTGGATTTTTTAAAAGGATGAGGAATTTACATGGACAGTAGCAGATGTAAGAAGAGCTAGAGAAACATTGTTGTTGTTGTTGTTGTTAATTGCCGTCAAGTCAATTTCGACCCATAGTGACCCTGTATAGGGTTTCCAAGGAGTAGCTGGTGAGCTTGAACCACTGGCCTTGCAGTTCAAACTACTTTACAATCTGACGCATTAGCCCACAGTGCCACATCAGGACTCCAGAGAAACATAGGGGTGTGGAATAACACTCATGCAGGAAATTGTACAGAATTGGGTATGGCAAGAATAAGAAGTTCAAAGTGAAAGGATGTATATGTTTTCACTAACAAACACTGTCCGTTTCAATGCAGAGAATCACAATAAATTAAAATAAAAAGCAAGAAAAATACTAAAAATGTATTCTGGGGAAAGTCTCAGAATCTCTCCATCCTTCATTCTTAGTACATTTTGACAACTGCCATAAAGGACTTTCAAGGAATTTTGAATTTTTCTTGTGTAGTGTCACCATGAATGACAAAATGAACTGCAAATCCTAAAAGCTTTCTCTTTCTATAGTTTTTAAATGCATGCAATCTACTGTTCTCGACAACAAGATTTTGCCAGCTGTATAAGAAAGTAACAGGAAGCAAATGAAGACCAAGGAGCAAATTAAACATAAATGAATTTGTTCAGAAAAGCAATAATTGATCAGGTCACAGAGCACTTTGACACACAGAACAGTTAAATAAAAGTAATTAACATTTGAAAAATAAGATTCATGAAGAAACATCAAGGATTTTTTGTTTGTTTATTAAGTGAAATTGTTGGCAAATTCTGTCAAGTCTGTTCCAACTCATACTGTTCCTGTATAGCTTTCCAAAGAACAGCTGGTGAGTTTTTAACCTCCA
>NW_006408537.1:14040533-14047914 GCF_000296735.1 Chrysochloris asiatica | reverse complement strand
TTTTTTTTATATCATCTTATTAAAAACACCTCCTGAAAGTCTAAATGAAGTTTTCTACAGTTCTTCTAATTAAATAAAATACCTCCTGCTTTTGTTCTCTAAGCATTTTATTTCTACACACTATATTTTAGACATTTTTCAAATTTTTTCATAGCTCTAGCAATTGAATTTTATGTGCTGATTCCATTTCTTAGTAGACAGGATGATCAAAGGCACTGCACATTTTTCTTCATCTTCTTGAATTTTCCTAGAAATCATAGAAGCATCATTTTCCAAGTTATACAAAGATATCAAAAACTAATTATATCAGTCAAAGCTTACTGGCTATGCATTGTGAATAATGTTCAAGTTATATATAAGAGGAAAATACAATATGTTTGGTGAAAATAATACCCTTCTCTCATCTAGTTCACCATTCTGCTTCTGTTCATACGTTTCTCATTTGTATTCATGGTATAGACACTCTTTGTCTGTTTCTTTGAACATTGTCTGAGGCAATTGGCAGAGTGCTGTGATTGCACAATATATTCTCCAATGTGTATCACCAAGCCTGCTAAAGTAGGTTTGACAAAAAATAATGAATAATGTAGGTGTGCTAAAGCGAATGAAAGAAATGAGGAAATCAAAGAGCTAAACAGAAAATTTCAAAGGGCAGGTGGAAAAGACAAAGTCAAGTACTATAATGATATGTGAAAAGACCTGGAATTAGAAAACCAAAAGGGAAGAAAACATTCAGCATTTCTCAAGCTAAAAGGCTGAAGTAAAAATGCAAACCTATATTTGCTATTTTGAAAGATTCTATGTGGCATCGTGGGTTAATGAGCTAGACTTCAAGGTTGTTTGAACTGTAAGCTCGGCAGCTCAAATTTGACAGCGGCTCCTCAGAAACCCTATACAGCATCGTTATGAGTCAGAACCGACTCAGTGGCACTTAATAACAACAACATGGGTAAAATATTGAATGATGCAGAGAACATCAAAAGAAGGTGGAAAGTGTAAACAGTAACTGTATTAAAAAGAAATGGTTGATATTCAACCATTACAGGAGATAATATATGATCAGGAGGTGATGCTAATGAAGGAATAAGTCTAAGCTGCACTGAAGGCATTAGTGACAAATAAGGCTTCAAAACTGACAAAATTCAAATTTAAAACTTCCAACAAACTGATGCAGCACTGGCGGCACTTATTCATTTATACCAGAAATTTGGTAAACAACTATCTGGCCAACTGATTGGGAGAGAACCCAATTGTGCCCATTGCAAAAGAGGTAACCCAATGAATGTGAAAATCATCAAATATCATTAGTATCACATGCAAGTAAAATTTTATCAAAGAAAATTCAAACATGTTTGCAACAGGGAACTACCAGAAATTCAAGTCAGATTCAGAAGAGGAAATGGAACTAGGTATGTCATTGCTGATGCCAGATGGATCTTGGCTGGAAGCAGAGAATACCAAAAAGATACTTACTTGTGTTTTATTGACTGTTCAAAGGGTTTCTGCTCTGTGGATCATGGCAAACTATAGATAACATTGCAAAGAATGGGTATTACAGAACTTTTCATTGTGCTCCTGAAGACCCTGTACACAGAGCAATAAGCAGACGTTCAAACAGAACAAAGGTATACCGAATAGATTAAAATCAGGAAAGGTCTGTGCCAGGGGTACATTCTTTAATCATACATATACTGAGCAAGTAATCTGAGAAGCTGGATTATATAAAGAAGAACATTGTGTCAGGATTGGAGGAAGACTCATTAACAATCTGTGATATGCAGATGATACAGCCTTGCTTGCTGAAAGCAAAGTGGACTTAAAATATTTAAAAATTAAAATACTGATGAAGATCAAAGATGTATAGCCTTCAGTATGGATTGCATCTCAATGTAAAGTAAACAAGAATCCTCACATTGGCCCAATAGAGAAAAATGATAAACAGATAAATGGAGAAAAAAATGACGTTGTCAAAGACCTCGTTTTGCATGGATTCACAATCAATTCTCGCGGAAGTAGCAGTCGAGAAACCAAATGATACATTGCATTAGGCAAATCTACTGTACAAGACCTCTTTAAAGTGTTAAAGAGTAATGGTTATCAGTTTGAGAACAGAGGTGTGCCTGACCCAAGCTATGGTATTTCAATTATCTCATGTGAGAGTTGGACGATGAATAAGGAAGGCCAGAAAAAAAAAAAAAATGGATGCATTTGAATTATGGTGTTGGAGGAGAATACTGAAAATATGGTCTGCCAAAAGAACAAATAAATCTATGTTGGAAGAAATACAATCAGAGTGCTCCGTAGAAGCCAGGATGGTGAGACTTCCTCTTATGTATCAGACATGTTGTCAGGAGGAACCAGGCCCTGGAGAAGGACATTATGGTTGGTAAAATGAAGGGTCAGAGAAAAAGACCCCCAATGAGATGGACTGCCACAGGGGTAGTAGGAATGGGCTAAAGTGCAGCAATAATTGTGAGGTTGGTTCCGGACCAAGCAGTGTTTTATTCTGTTGTGTATAAGGTTTCTATAAGTCATACCGACTCCAAGGCACCTAACAACAGCAACAACAAAGGTTGAGGACATAACAAGTAGAATGAAAAACAATTAGTACTTATGGAATTCTTTTTAAAAGAGAGTATTTTTTAACTGCAGTTTAAAGGGGGTGAAAGCCATGAGAATTTAGCTTTTTAGATAAATTCTTCAGGTAGTTGGTTTGGCATTGAAAAGGCATAAATGATAAAACAATAAATTAGGAAACTGACTAACCTAATAGGAACTCCGAAGTTTATGATGTAAGAAGAGGAATGGCATTTGAGGATGGTGTTGGTAGTAGTGTGCTGTGGAGTTGATCCAATTCATAGTGGCACTGCATAGATTTTCTGAGGCTGTAAATCTTTACGGGAGCAGAAAACCTCATCTTTCTCCCACAGAACAACTGGCAGTTTCAAACTACTCACCTTGAGGTTAGCAGCCCAACTAGTAACCACTACACTACCAGAGATCCTTGCATTTGACGATAGAGAAATATATTCTAGTTTTTTTGTCTTAAGAAAAGAGTTAACCTTTTAACTTTCCAAGCACACTTCTAAGTTCTTTTTCTATACTTATTTGGTTGTTTCTAATATTTAGCCAATGAGGTACTTAGTATTCTACTCATTTTTAAAAGGAGGAAGCTAAGCCCAGAGAGGTCACACAAAGGTTTCAATCTCAAAAAATATGACTCGAGAGCCCAACTCCTAATGCTGTCCAATATTCCATGCATTGCATTATTGATTAAAAAGCTAAACAAAATTCTTTCTATATTGAATATCTCATAAAACTCTTAAGAAATGTTCAAAATTCTCCATCTAACTTTTTAATTAAAAAATCTGTTTTATTTCAATGGTGGCCATAACAAATTTTGAGGTATGAAAATTTAAAGTTATAGAAAATCTAAAACATCTTTAAAGTTTCTGTTTGCAATTTTGCTTCACACAATCAGCATTTTCTCAACAATGAGTCACAACCAACTCGACAGCACCTAACCACACCATAATAACTATCTTCAAAACATCTTTAGGTTTATAATACCTAAACACATAGTTGTGAACCAACTGAAAATAAGTTTCTATCTACTCCTTTTTTAATTCTAGGATTGCCAAATGTATGCTGATATTCACATATACAAGAAACTGGTATACATTTTCCTTTCAATATAATATCATATCAGAGTTTAATTTAGACAAAAATTTCACAATTAAATCTTATTTTGTATGGTTCCCCAGTTGAGAAAACAGCAATGGTATGAAGCAAAATGTAAAACAGAAAAAATTTTAATGTTTTATATTTGCTATACTTTAGATTTAGGGTTCCTAGAATCCCTGGTGTGACTCTGTGGGATAAAGCACTGGTTCAAACCCACCAACCACTCCTTAGAAACCCCATACAGGGTCGCTATGTGTTGGAACTGACTGACAACATGGTATCTCACAATGGACAAGTCTGTTCCTGTCCCCAAATTCACACAGGATTTCTATCTACAACCACTTTTAACCTCGACAACATTAACTAAATATTTACAATAACTGGAAATTGTTTTCCCCATAAAGCATTCCATTCCAGGTTTGTAGATTCTGTAAATGTTAGAAACTTATTATAATCACTGTTGCTGTTAAGAGCTGCCAAGTCGGTTCCAATACATAACAACCCTGTATAGGATGCCCGAGGCTGTAAATCTTTGCAGGAGCAGAAAGTCTTACCTTTCTACTGCAGAGCTGCTGGTGGGCTTGAACCACTGACCTTATTGTTCCCAGTCTAGGACTTAATCTATGTGGGAGCCACACTAAGTAAAAATATTTTTCCTTGCAATTCATTTGTATTGGTTCTGTACCTTAAGAAAAGGAAAATGGAAAGGAAAAGCATAAATCTATTCTATTCCCATTTCTCCTTGTTGTTGTTGTTGTTGTTGTTAAGTGCTGTCGAGTCAGTTTCGACCCATAGCGACCCTGTACAGGGTTTCCGAGGGTATAAGTCTTTATGGGAGTAAAAAGCCTCATCTTTCTCCCACAGAGCAGCTGGTAGTTTCGAACCGCTGACCTTAAGGTTCGCAGCCCGATTCGTAACCACTACGCTATATTACCAGCTCCTAATTCTTCATTTGATATGATTTCAGGAAATGCTTACCACTCTGATTACACTCTACATTCGATATATCAGCTACAATCTAATCTAGCACAGGTCACATAACTCACTACTCACTGTGTAATATAAAACTGCAGAACAAAAATGAGACTACGATACAGTCAAAGAAGAACGCATTCACTTTCTCAATTTTCAGATGATTCAAATTGTGTTTTTAGTCAACTAAATCCCCAGATTTTTTTTCTCATAAACTGTCTGAAATTATTTAAATTGCTTAGTCACATTATCAGAGTTTATCACACTCTTGTACTATGCAAACATCCTCAGGAGATTTAGCACATTAAGTGAGGTTCTCAATCATTCACAGCTTGTGGTCAATTTCTTCCAACAGATATCATTTTCTCCCAGCCCCTAGCTGAGAGCAGCATGCTAAAGGAATGGAATTTTCAAAGACGGGATGGCTGACTTTTTCCAAAAGAGTCATATCTGGGTGCAGCCCCCTGTCAAGAGTCCAGGGAAGATAACAGTCCTAGGCACTGGAGAAGGACGAGAGTCAGGGTTGGGGAAAACACAGGAAGAGGTTTGTGATGAGACTCAGAACAAAGTTCTCCCTTTTCTTATATATCCACTGTATATCATTCAGTAAGTTTTAGTTTGGAATGTATTATGGGTTACTTGGAGTCCTGGTATGATGCTCTGGGTTAATGCACTGGACTGAAAAGCTAGTTTGAACTACAAGGTCGGTGGCTCAAGCTCACCAGCCGCTCCTCAGAAACCCTATACAGGGTCACTATGGGTAGGAACAGACTTGATGGCATTTAACAACAACAACAACAAGGTTACTTGGACTCCTGTTGTGGCACTATGAGTTAAGCACTGGACTGTGAACCACAAGGTCAACAGTTCAAACCCACCAGCTGCTCCTTAGAAATGCTGTAGAGGGTGGCTATGAGTTAGAATTGACACGACGGCACTTAACAGGAGCAACATGGGTCACTTCTTGTAGAGGAGGAGGAAAAGGTTGATATGCTTTTGTGATGTTTTTAGTTCACTACAGTGGAAAGATAAAAATAAGGAAACATGTATATAGTGAGTCGTTGTGATAAGTGCTGCAGGTATCATAGGGTGTAGAGAAGTAAAGGTTTGTCTTCAAATAAAAGGTCAGGGAAGGATATCAAGAAGTTTGTCATTTGAAGAATGGGGGAAATGCATGTAGATGTACATATGGATACGGACATAAATATATCAGATATCTCAGTTAAAGAAAGAATTTGGGGTGAGTAATGATTCTTTTAATCAAATGTTTTATAATATGTTACCAAAGCTAAGAATGAGCTCTGGTAGCATAGTTGGTTATGAGTTGGATTGCTAACCACAAGGTCAGCTGTTTGATTCTACCAGCTGCCCTGTGGGAGAAAGATGAGGCATTTTGCTCCCATACAAGCTGCATAAACTCTATACGGGGTTGCTATGAGTTGGATCCAACTCTATGGCTCATAACCAACACCAGCACCACCAAATCTGAAGAGTATTATAAAACCCTTTTCAGCACACTATCATTTTCCTTAATCTAATGTCAGAAAGTCACTCAGGAGAACAGCCTGCTCACAGATCCATCTGCCTTAACTCACACTGTCTTTTTGGAGAATGAGCTCTCTGCAATGGAGTTGAGTTTGGGTACAATGGGACTGGCTACAACAAGCTGCTGCACAAGACAGCTTTTGTTTTTTCCTTTATAGCTATCTTGTAACCTCATATCTATCTTTGGATGAACTAGGATGTCCTTTCTTTCTTCTCAAGCATACAGGATAGCATCACCCACATTCGTCTTTTAGTTAATTAGATGGTGGGCTCCCTGAGCTCTTAGCCAACTGCCTTTTGATGTTTCACAAGATCATTCTCCTAGAACATATTTATAGGACACAAGTTGGGCTTGTACAATCTGCATAGGTAGGTCTCTTCCATATCTCCATAAAACACACTGACCTGTATCTGCCTCTGAAACTCCAGAAATCATTTGCTTGGGCTTCAACATCTTTAGTTTCTAAGTGGCTTTCAAAGTGTTTGTCTACAGTATTTATTCTAGTTAACAATACTAGTCCTAGTCAATTCCAACTTAAGGAAACCTTGTGTGTCAGTGTAGAATCGTGATCCACAGAACATTTAATGACTGGTTTTTTAGAAGTAGATAGCCAGCCCTTTATTCCAAATTGCCTCTGGATGGACAATCCTTCAGTCTTTTGGTTAGCAGCTAAGCATGTTAACCATTTTCACTACCTGGGGACTCTAGTTGATGATGTTGTTGGAAGTGAAGACTGAGAAATCCCTGTTGGGGTTGGAAACTGGAGGCGTTGTGACTGCAATTAGAGCGGTTTTAGTGAGTTGGTGAAGATTGAAGACTGAGAGATGTGGCTTTAAGAGCAAATGCTGTATATGAAGGTCTACTACTAACAAATACAATTAAAAGTTCTCATTTCAAAGCACTCAACAAGTTTCTAAGAAGATTTACAACTTATTAGGAACTAATAAAGTCAGCAGAACTGACTGTGCTGAAGGATTCACCTCTATCTTTGGAATGCCAAGAAATGGCACTTGCAGCACCAAATCTCATACCAGAGCCAGAAAATATGACCTGTAAAGGACCTATGAGCAACATGAAGAGTGCAAATAGAGAGAGTGAGGAACTAGGGTCCAAGGATTCTGATCTCTCCAAAGACCATCCATCAACTTAGAAATATTAGAGGTGATATTAAAGAAGACT
>NW_006408537.1:14033105-14040143 GCF_000296735.1 Chrysochloris asiatica | reverse complement strand
AACAACAACAACAACTATTCATGTAAGGATGACATATTCCAGAACACCACATCAATGCAACTACCTATATCAAGGACAAAGAAACATCTTTTTTGCAATGATTCCCTTCAAGAAGACAGAATATCTAGTTTTATACAGAGATTCCTACAAGTGTCCAGTATCACCAACGTACAATGACCTTACTGATTGTGCACAAGACCTCATACTAACTCCTAAGAAGTATTGCATCCTTCCCGCAGCAAATTCTTCCAATCTGACTAAACCCCTGATATCACCTGGTATTGACTGCTTTCATTCTCCACTCTGCATTGTTGACTTAACCTGCATATTGATCAGTACAATAAGTCATGCTCCATTTAGTTCTGCCAACACAACCTATGTTCTAAGATTATGAAACAAAGTAAGTATCAAGGACATTAAGTTCTCATGTCTATTTACTGTAGTAAAAGGCCCATTGTATGTTTAAATTCTGAGCACCCATTCCAGCTTCACTATTTATGTACTATCAGTGTGACCTTGAAAAAACCACTTCCTCTACATAATTTAGTGCTTTAACAGGCATGCCAGTCTTCCTTCCATACATTACAGATAAAACTGAGATTATATTTTGAAAATACATAAACGAGAGAATTTTTTGTCGCTGTTTGATTCTTTAAACATGTTGTAGGGTAATCATGTCATATTTATTTATTCAACAAGTAAGTATTGATTACCCACAGTGAGGGTTTCTATGATTCAGCTCTACCCTCCTAAAACTTAGATTCTACTGACATGAGATAGACTTTAGTTGAAACAATCCTAAGTGAAGGTCATAGGTCATTTCAGACACCTACACATGTAATAAGAGTAAATGAGTGTGCTAATAACTGAAGATAAGAACTCAGAAATTTTCCTTTATGGGGCATTCTTTGAGAATTGAGTGAGTGGTGATTGGGAGTTGGAATCAACACTTCAAGAAAGGAAACAGCCCTGAATTATCAAAGGATGGAAAGAAGGTTTATGGGAGGAACACAGTGAGCTAGAATTAGAATGAATGGAAATCTTATGTGTCACTTAATTGTAAGATCTATCAAAGTCACTAGGTATGATCTACAGAATACCTAGTGTAGTGTTCTTTCTACTCTTTATACCTTCATCTTTATAATATCTAACAAATATCTTCTGTTTTAAAGATTACAGATACATAGGTATTGATTTATTAACTTCCATTCTCTTGCTAAGTGTCCTCTTTGACAATCAACATACATATGGCAAGATGACTGGTTCCACAGAACATGGGAGAATTCTAGCTAAAAAATGCAACAAACCTACGTGGAAAAGTTTTGCAGAAATGAAACCAATCTTATTATATTATCAAGTTCTTGTTAAAACAAGTGTGGAAAACAACCAAATATATAAGACATATGAATGAAGATGAAAGGAAATACTAAGTTGTATAGTTCTTCAAGCAAATAAGAAATGATGCTGAGATTTTGAAAGTAATGCAAAACATTTTTGTCTCCTAATTGTTACCAGGCCATCAGCTTCATGTTAATCCTTTAATAATTCACTAAAGAGTTCAGTTATAGAATAAATATACTTTTTCAGCAAAAAAAAAAAAAAAAATGATGTTGTTTTTGTTAAGTGTCCTTGAGTTGGTTCCAACTCATAGTGACCCTATGGCTTTAAATTTTTGTGGGAGCAGAAAGTCTCATCTTTCTCCCACAAAGCTGCTGATGACTTCAAATGTCCAAACTTGTAGTTCATGACCCAGTGTTTATCATAAAGAGTAACCATGCTCCCCACAGGCATGGATAAATATTAATGATGGAATATTTATTTTGTGCCCCATTAAAAAAGCATAAGATTTTCAATGACAAATGGAGAGATATATGTAATAAAGCAAATATTGTAAAATATTAATTGTAGGATGTCTAGCTGAGTGTATGAGTACTGTATAATCTCTTCAATTTTTCTGTATGTTTGAAATATTTCATAATTAAATGCAGAGGAAAAAACAACTGATTACTGCTTACATGATGCTTACCATTCATTACCTGATTTAAATACTGACACATGAAATAATTAAAATGTAATTCATTGCTGTACTATGAGTCATTGATTGTAAGTGTAAGAGAAATTCAAAGATAAATCTATGTGGACTGACATATGAAGAAAGATGGCCACTTGAGACTTGAAAATAAAGCAGGATTTTGAAAGATGAAGTGGAAGAAGGAGAGCATCTCAAGTGGGGAAATCAGCATGAGTGAATACATGGAGGCCAGCTTATGTTCAGGAGAAAAAGACCAACTGAAACTGGTGAGGAATAGTTAGAAATAAGTTTGTAAATAAATGAGGAAGCCAGTCACTTTGCAGGAGACAGACTTAGCCTTCTGCTCTGATAAAGATGCTGTTGTTGTTGTTGTTGTTGTTGTTGAAGTGCCATCGATTCCCAACCACAGCGACCCTGTATAGGGTTTCCAAGGAGCAGCTGATGAGCTTGAACCACAAACGACTTTGCTATCTGACGCATTAGCTCACAATGCCACACCATAGAAAACCCTACGGACTAGTCCTAGTCTATCTATTGGCATCAAAATAAACTGGACAGTATTTAACAAAAATGTATACTGTTGTTGTTAGATGTTGTTGAATTGGTTCTGATTTTCAGTGACCCTATGCACATCAGAACAAAACATTGCTTGGTCCTGTGCCATCCTCACAATCTTTGATAAGCTTCAGAAAATTGCTGTTGCCACTGTGCCAATCCATCTTATTGGGGGCCTTCCTCTCCTTGGCTGATCCTCCATTCTACCCAGTATGATGTTCTTCTCCAGGGACTCCTAATAATTTCTCTGAAGTATGTAAGATGAAGCCTCGCCATCCTGGCTTCTGAGGAGCATTCTGGCTCTACTTCTTCCAATACAGATTTATTTGTTCTTCCAGCAGCCATGGTACTTTTTATAGTCCCTTCAAACACCATAACCCAAATTCATCAATTCTTCTATGGTCTTCCTTATTCGCTGTCCAAATTTCACATGTATATGAAGCTACACCATGGAGTAGGTCAGGCACACCTTAGTCCTTAAACTCGCATCTTTGCTGTTAAGCAGTAACACATAAGGAAGCCATAATATGACAAATCATGTGGAGCAGAAAAAAAACATGGCTTTTTCTTGTTACTAGTTGATACTTGGGTTCAGTAAGGGGAAATGTCAAGCATATTTACTAGCAGATTTGTCAATTTTATAAGTGAACAAAATAAAAGATGAAAGTAAGCACCCAAACCAATGTAACATATATTCAGATAATCATGACTCTTATAATACAAAATCATTGGACCTTAAACCTTTGGGGTCACCTTTTAACATGAATTTATTGTATTAGGAAAGTTAAGTATTATATTTGCGCTTGGACATTTCAGCCCTTGTCTCTGTCCCAGGACAATGGAATCTACTGCTCTGGATTTGCCTGGATCAGCTCAAAGCACAGCAGAGGATACCTCAACTGGACAGTCTCAATACCCTCCATGTCCTAGCAGCTCCCCTCACCCCAACAGAAAGCAATCCAGGGCCAAAATGATATCACAGTCATTCACGGAAATAGCAGAATGTTTGAGAAAGTTATGGAGTAGCTCAAAAATTGAAGCAAAAATTCCAGGACAAAGCTCAGAAAGTACAGAAACCAGTGTGTATCCCAATGTTCCTATTATTCTATTCAGGGATAAGTAAATTCCAATGGCTTTCAATTCTATTTAAAATTAAAATTCAAGGGAGAGTACATCTGAGGAGGCCAGGTATGTTGCAGCCCATCCCTTGGCCAGAGAAAAATGGATGCCTCAGTCACAACCCTACTAAGGACATATCCACTTTGGACATACCGTTTCTCCAAGTAAGTGACTTAAACTCTTAGGGCATACAGGACAAAAGAATGCTAGTATATCGACCACTTTGGATTGTGCAAATGAGATTAGAATAATAATATTTTTTTTAAACTCATGTATTCTTTACTATGTAACAAACGCTTTTCTAAATATGTCACAAATATTGTCACATAATCTATAAGACAACTCTGAGATTTATGCAAATAAACTTTGCAGCTCCTGTTTTAAATTTTAACACAAAACTTCATCTCATTCTGTCAGCATTTTCCTGCTTGAGTTTGAAATGCTCATCAAATGCATCTTCTGAAACTCATACACTTGAAAATTTCAATATTTCCTTCTTTTTTGTTATATTTCTAAGGATTCTCTCAGATTTGCTCTTTTCCCCACTGAAAGTTGATAAAAATCAGTTTTTGTGTTTTTGTTTTCTTTATGATGGTGGTATTCCTATTTGCTCCCTGTTTCCATTTGTGGGCCATCCTTTCTCACAAGCTCTCATACCCTAAGTGGTCTTGTTAACATACTTCTTCCCCAAATGTGATTCATAATATCGCCTTTGTTTTCTCAATGGCTTACTTTAAACTTAGGGTAAAGAGGTGCCTAACTGACTCCTGGTATGGCATTGTAAGATCAGCACTGGACTGTGAACCACAAAGTTGGCAGTTCAAACCCACCAGCTGATCCTCGGAAACTCTATGCAGGGTCGCTATAAGTCAAAATTGACATTACTTAAACAACAAAATGTTTGTGCTGGGTTAAATTAAAATAAGGAATAATGAGAAGGAAAAGAGCCATTAGGGGAAGTATCCTCAGTGTTGGGAGTCAAGATGTGTGAGGCAGGTGCCCTGTGTTATTAGTACTCAGCCTGACTTACCATGAGAATAAACAGAATTTTCTGTGAATGGCAAGCTAAACCTGACCTCCGTCCTATACCCTTCAAAAAGAATAGAAAATGTAAAGAGTCATCAAAATCATAACCTCTGACAAACTACAACTCATTTCTAATGTAAGAATATGGAGGATGTCAGTACATAAACAACTTTTCCAAGCCGAAAGATTGTGAGGGTAAAGATATATATTTGTCATAACCAAGTGCAAATGCCAATGACATGCTGGCTTCCTTTTGTAGACTAAGTTCATAAGCACAAAAGTTGTTTCATGTTGTAAAGAAGCTAAAGCAGTTTTTTGAACATACTACTTTTCTAAGAGGGGACAATTTTTCTTTCAGCAAAAAGAAAGGAAATACGTTCTGCTGTGTTTCTGTTTGAAAAAAAAAAAAAAAAAAGAAATACTTGATCTGCTTTTCAACTTAAATTCCTGATTCAGAATTAAGCTTAGGTGTGGAGAAAGGTGGACACCAGCCAGTATGGAGTCTTTCACCACAAGATGTCTGCAGAGATGGCTCTATTCAACCTCTCATGAATCCAAACAGATAAATGGATCTAGATAAGAGATAGATAGACAATCATTTTTCAGATGGTCTGGGATATCAAAAATACATTTTAAAATGAGCTCCTCCCCCTTTGGAGTCCCCTTGTATTTCAATTCTGAAATACGTTGTTGTTAGGTGCCATCGAGTCTGTACTGATCAATAGCAACTTTATGCACAGCAGAATGAAACACTGCCTGATCTTGGACCAATCTCACTACTGTTTCCATGCTTGAGCCCATTGATGCTGCCATTTGGCCAATCCATCTCATTGGGGGTCTTCCTCTTTTTCTCTGACCCTCCACCATACCAAACATGATATCCTTCTCCAGCGACTGGTCCCTCCTGACAATATATCCAAAAGTATGAGAGACGAAGTTGGCCATCTTGGCCTCTAAGGAGCACTCAGGCTGCACTTCTTCCAAGACAGATCTATTGGTTCTTTTGACAGTCCATGGCACTTTCAATATTCTCCTCCAACACCACAACTCAAAGGCATCAATTCTTCTCCAGTCTTCCTTACTCACTGTCCAGCTTTCGCATCCATATGAGGTTATTGAAAATACCATGGCTTGGGTCAGGCACATCTCAAGCTGACATCTGTGGTCTTCAACACTTTAAAAGGTCTTGTACAGCAGATTTGCCTAGTGCAATGCGTCATTTGATCTCTTGACTGCTGCTTCCGTGAGTGTTGATAGTTGATCCAAGAAGAATGAAGTCCTTGACAACTTCAATCTTTTCTCCCTTGATAAGACTATTGTTTATTGGTCCAGTGGTGAGGATTTTTGTTTTCTTTACATTGAGATGCAATCCATACGGAAGGCTGTGCTCTTTAATCTTCATCAGTAAATGTTTTAAGTCCTCTTCACTTTCAGCAAACAAGGTTGTATCAGCTGCATATCACAGGTTGTTAATGAATCTTCCTCCAATCCTGATGACACGCTTTTTTCATATCACCCAGTGAATAAGGAAGACCGTAGAAGAATTGATGCATTTGAATTATCATGTTGGAGGAGAATATTGGAAATGTCATAGATTGCCAAAAGAACAAACAGATCTGTGTTGAAAGGGCTCCTTGGAAGCCAGGATGGCCAGACTTGGTTTCCCATACTTCAGATATATTATCAGGAGGGACCAGTCCCAGGAGAAGGATTTCATTTTTGGTAAGGTTGAGGGTCCAAGAAAAAGAGGAAGACCCCAAGGAGATGGATTGGCACATTGGCAACAGCAGTGGTCTTTGGTGCATCAATGACTGTGAGGTTGGCATAGGACAGGGCAGTATTTCGTTCTATTGTGCATAAGGTCAGTATGAGCAGTATCAACTTGATGGCACCTAACAGCAACTTTGGAAGAGGTGCAGCCAGAGTGCTTCTTGGAGGCCAAGATGGCCAAGCTTCGTTTCTCATACTTCGAACATATTGTCGGGAGGGAGCAGTCGTTGGAGAGGGATGTCATGTTTGGTAGGGTGGAGGATCAGGGGAAAAGAGGAGGACCCCCAATGAGATGGATTGGCCAAGTGTCAGCATCGATGGACTCAAGAGTGGCAACGGTAGTGAGGTTGGCCCCGGATTGGGCAGTGTTTCGTTCTGCTGTGTATGGGGTTGCTATGGGTCGGTACCGACCTGATGGCACCTAACAACAGCAACAACAATAACAACAACAACATTCCTTACTGTCTAATCTTTTGAGTTGCTGTTGTCAATTTGATTGCCGCATATAGATCATTCTTAACCCTTTTGTGATCCCT
>NW_006408537.1:14021630-14032340 GCF_000296735.1 Chrysochloris asiatica | reverse complement strand
CAACAACAACAATATATAGTTAATGTCCATGAGATGTAAAAATCCTAAATTTAGTCTCAGTCGCCTTATTTTATATTTTGGTGGTGGTATATTTGTCATTTGTTTTATAATATCTCCTATCAGAGCTAATCTGTTCATTTCTGCCTTTTTATTTCTTTGCTCATCTGGAAGCTAAATCAACAAAACAGCTTGGAACAGTAAATCATATGTTCTCACCATGGAGTTCTTTTTTTTTTTTTTAAGGAAAAATTCACTCAGAAAATCCTCTGTTAACAGTAATAATGAAAAAAATTATATTTTTTTCCTAGAAGGAACAAAAAGTGTTAAGTATGCTAAGAGATGTATGGTGAATGTCGAAGACCAAAGGGCCAATACATTTTCATAGGTACATTAAGTAACAAATGGAGCTGCAAAGAATTATTCAGCTAAAATTCAAGCTGAATTGAACAATGCCAGAATACAGTCACTCACCTTACACGAATGCTTTCCCTGATAGGTGAACTTACACTCCACCTGAAGAGGTTCTTAGCTCTATGCCATTTTAATATTAGCTTTCATCACAATTCTAACTAGAATGTCTTTGTTTGAATCATCTTCAGATAATACTTACGCTCAGAAAACTAGTAATAAAAGAACTTTGCAGGTCTCCATGTGAACAAAACACAGATAAAGAAAATCATTAACCCATGACCAAAGCTCTCTACTAATTAATAGGAATATTTTGAAGCATATTTCCTACTCATTGTAGGAATCCTAATGACAACACAGAAAGAGAATAGAAAATACATGTTTTTCAATGAAATGGTATAAAAAGCAAGTGATCTTTTTGTTGAAAATCCCTTGAAAGTATTTGGAATCTTTTCTTGGGCAAGTGCAGGACTATAAGATATTTTCAGAGCACAGGGTTTCACATTGTTGTTATTATTAAGTGCCCTCAAGTCAGTTTCTGCCCATAGCAACCCTATATAGGATTTCCTAAGAGCGGCTGGTGAGCTTGAACTGCTGACCTTGCAGTTCAAACTCACATTGCAGTCCAGCGCATTAATCCGCAGCACCACACCAGGACTCCACAGGGTTTCATAAGCAAGGCTAATTGGTCTATGCCTCATTAGCATAATGGATGAAACCTCTCCAGGTCCAGGAGCCGCTAAAAAGGTCTTTATAAAAAGTTCCCCATGAATGCCTGTGATTTAAAGTAACAATAAACCTTATGTTTCTTGGTATTTTTCCCCTTTAAGTAATAAAATCTGTGGAATATTAAAGCAATGTGTTTTAATTTCCCTTTAATTCTATTTCTTTTCAGTCATCTGTCTCTAAAGCTGGGGCTCCTTGTCCAGAGAAGAAGGAATACCGTACAAAGCAACTGTTGAACAGCTTCGGCTTCAAACTGATGTGTGGCACTATAGAGTAAACACTGGACTGTGAATCACAAGATTGTCATTTCAAACCCATCAGCCATACCACATGAGAAAGATGATGCTTTCTGCTCCCATAAAAATTTACAGCCTCAGAGCTAGGGTGTAAATGAGTTGGAATCTCCTCTATGGCAGTGAGTTAGCATGGCAAGCAAGGCTTGATGGAAAGAAAAGCTATCTTCTAAACACTTCAGACTTCCTTAGCATATCAAGAGTGAGACCTATCAGAGTATATCTTATATTTTCACTAAATGCCTAAATCAGAGAGAATTCAAGATGGCAGGAAGAAAAAACCATAGGTTACCATTTTAGAGTGAGCCTTTTGACAGTCTGGGTTCTCTAGAGAAGCAAAACCAGTGAAGCTTACATATGTATCTATAAAGAGAAGTTTATATCAAGGAAATGGTTAACACAGTTGTAGAGGTGGGCAAGTCCCAAGTCCGTAGGTCAGATGTCAGGCTGGAGACTTCAGGTTGACATGTCTTCAGGGCTGATGAACCCCAAATTGATAGGTCAGATGGCAAGTAGGCAGGTAAAGCATGTAAAATGGAAGACTGATGTTGATGACTCTTTAGATTGGCAAACAATAGATTGGGCCACTTATCCAAGTCCAAAGAGCCAGTAGGTGAATGCTGAACCAGATACACTGTCCAGACCCAGCAAACAGCAAACAAGCTTTACCCAAGTGTCTAATATATTGGAAGCAGGTCACAAACCTGAGGAAACGTCCTCTCAAGTGATTGGTTGTTCAGAGCAGATCTCATTATAGAGTTGATTCCATTATATGAGATCTCATCATGGAGGATGACTATGTCTTAACTGCCAAACCACTGAGACTTTGTGGCCTTGTCAAGTTCAGGCAAAACCTTCACTATCACACATATATAAAGCAATACCTTAACACCCGCTATCTAAAGACTAGAACCAGTAAGATGTAAATATACCTATCAAAGTCTCTAGGTACTCCGAGGAACCACAGTATTGAATTTAGTACCATATCTAACATGTTGCATGTGTAGCAAAGTGCAATGAGTTAATAAAGTACTGATAAGCTAATTTAGCTCCAAGTGTGGCATTTGAAAACACTACATAACCATGGAAGCTGTTTTAGAGGAAACAAAAATATGCAGTATGAGGAAAGTAGAGTGGAGTTACTTAAAGATGATTGATGCTAATTTTAGAGTTGTTTGGGGCGGACAGTTGTTGTTGTTGTTGTTAAGTGCCATTGATTTGATCCTGACACATAGCTACCCTGTATAGGGTTTTTGAGGCGTGGCTAGTGAGTTTGAACCATTGACCTTGCAGTTCAAACCGACCTTGCAGTTGTGTGCTTATCCTACAGTGCCACACCAAGACTCCAGGGCAGCCAGAGAAGGGTGTTCATTGACAAGAGGTAAGTCAGCTGAAAGTAAACATCAGGAAGAGCAAACTAGTAGAAGGTGCTGAGTGGCCTAAAAGACTTTGACTGGGCAGCTGTGATAAGTAAGCCCTAAGAGAGAACAGCAACTATTAAGTTGAGTTTTATTAAGTAGTATAAGTACTGGGGCTTCCATTTAGTCATGAAAAGCAAATCTACAGAGGAAAAGAAGAGACCATACAGCAGGATACTCTGTGTTATCATAATGGAGAAGGAATTTACTTTCTGGGGTACTGCCTTGGCCATTCATAGTTTAGTAACTCTCAGTCTTCGGAACACTATATAGAAAGGTACATCTCATGTTTATGTGAGCCTCTAACTGAGATTGGCCTAGCTCTATCATTAAATTATATCCTTAAAGTCAATTCTTTAGGAAAAGAATGGGGAATTCTTATACTAGTCACCAGCTAAATTTTTTCCTAAAGTGGTATGCAAAATAGTTTGATTTTTTAAAACACTAAAGGATAAGCAAGTAATTTTGTGCACATTTATGTAATGGTCGACATGAAACTTTGCCAGTTGTGCAATTGTTATTCTTCCCTGATTCTAACTAGGACCCCAAGCTACAAATACCATCAAGTTCAATCCATCAATAACCAAGAAAATGGCCTGCTGTCTTATAATATTTACTTTTATAAGGATAAGGAAATACATACTCTCACTGATCATTAATAAGTTAAATTGTGTGCTCAATGAACTTTCTAAAAGACAGTGATTTTCCTAATAGCTTTTTGCCTTTTCTCACTTATTCTGGCATTTTAGAAACTGAAAAAGAACTATACAGAGGAGAACTGTTAAGTTTCAAATGCATGAAAAGAAAAGGCAGGTAGCACATGAGGAAGGTGAAAAGAACCTAAATGCTTTCAACATAAGAAAAGAAAGAAGTGATTATGTTTACTTTGGATTCCAGCTGAGACTGAAGTAGCATCTTTTTTTCTTTCTGCATTGACTATCAGTTTATAGCCAGAAGTACTAAGATCTCCAATTAACATGTGGACAGCAGAAATTTCAAAGTAAGGAAAATAAAAGGCAAAACATTTTTATTCCTATTCAGTCTTCTCTAACACGATTTCTTCCATTTTCATCTCACATAGGGAAATTGGTGTATGTACTGAAGAACATTGCTATTTGCCTTCTGAACATGTAATTGCTATGACACAAAAGGAACTTTGGAGCTTTATGATTTATTACTTCATCATTCTTAGAACCATCTCTGTTCATCCTCAAATCCAGGAACAGATATAGGACATATTAAAAGGGCAATGTTTTCTGGATTTCCTTTTTTAAAGGGCAAAGCACTTACAATTTTCTACATACAAACCACTTATCTTTTAACTCACTGTTTGATGAGCAACATTTAAGTGTGCTTTTTAAACCACTTCAGTTCAGGAGAACATATTTTCCCATGCTCAGTCACTTTTCAATTTTTATACGTCGTGTTTCGTTTTTTTCCTGAAAACTTCATCTATTTTAGCCTACATTCTCCTTTATATAGGATTACATTTTTCATTCAACAAAAATATTTTGTTGTTGTTGTTAGGTGCCATCAAGTAGGTACCAACTCATGCACAAGAGAAAGAAGGAAACAATGCCTGGTCTAGCATCAACCTCATAATCTTGCACAGCTTGAGTCCGTTGCTGTTGTCACTGTACCAATCCATCTCTTTGGGGGTTCTTCCTCCTTTTCATTGACCTTCCATTATACCAAGCACGATGTCCTTCTCTAGGGACTGGTCCCTCCTAATAATATGTCTGAAGAATGAGAGACAAAATGTGGCCTAAGTGGCTTTTTAAGGTGTTCAAAAGAAAAGATGTAAGTTTGAGGACTAAATTGCCCCTGACCCAAGCAACAGTATTTTCAGTAGCTTCTTATGTATGTGAAACTTGTACAAGGAAGACCGTAGAAGAATTGATGCATTGAACTATGGTGTTGGAGAATATTAAAAATACCATGGACTGCCAGAAAAACATACAAATATGTGTCTGAAGAAGTACAGCCAGAATGCTCTTCTGAAGCTGAATGCACCTCATAGCATCCCCATGCATGTCAGAGAACTGTACTCCATAGTTCCATAAATTTTTAATAGCTCATTTTTCAGAACTAGATTGTCAGAACTTTCTTCTGAGGTACCTCTTGGTGGACTCAACCAAACTTTCCATTAGTAATCAAACATATTAGCCATTTGTAGTACCAAGAACAGTTTAACACATTCCAAAACTTCCATAAATCCAGAAATGATGCAGCAGAAATTTTAGTCTCTTCTAAATAGTTCATTTGATTAGATTCCTGAGTTCAGCATTCTCTTTGGTAAATACCACAATAATACTTCAATAAAGTAAATAATTCTAACAGTAAGAATTCAGTGTGTCAGAAATAATGAGTGACTAATCTTCAAAAACATTTAATTGTATGTAGATTAAAGTACTTAACAGATTTATTGATGCTGTCATTTGGAAACCATGTAGAATAAAGAGAATAAATCAAACCACTAGAAGTGTTATAGTTTGTGAAAATAGTCCAGTGAGTAAATAATAGTCTCATATCATTAAATTAAAATGGTGGGTGTGGGGGGTGAATTGCTTCTGATTAATCTTAAATGAGGACAGTTTAAACCATCACTAATCAGAAAAAGTCCATTTAACTTGAAATATATTTTACTTCATTTTGGATGTTTATTCAATTTCATTCAAATAAATTGAAACTTTACTTTAGTGCCTAAATTATAATTTAAGTATCTATATGATTAATGTTGCCACATAGTTTTAGAAAATGAAATGCTACATTTCAGCTCATCTGAACTAATGAAATATCATTCAGTAAATTAAATCCTGATGTGTTTTGAAGGAGACATATCATTCATAGTGACTATGTATACTCTACTGATGATTTTAGGACAAAGTAAAAAATATTATAGCTAATGGCAGATGAGAACTTTTAGCAAAAACATAGAAACCTGCAATCTCTCTTAGATGTGTGTTTTTGTTCATTGTTTCATCATTTTCTAATGATTCATATTTGTATAATAAGATCTTGTTAAAATGTTGCCCAAGGGAGTACTTTATTCAAAACCTCATTTCTTCATTAAGAAATCTATTATATTTCTCATAATCTTAGCCTATCATTTTTTCCATGAATTCTTTGTATTTTACATTTTTTAAAGTGACTCAAGCAATCTATCTTGTTTGGAAATAGCAATTCCACAAAACAATGTATTGTACATTTAGTGATACAAACCCAAAGACATTACATTTGTCTAGTTTTCTATTAATATTTATGAGATTTTTGCACTATTTGTTTTCTAGATTGTATTTAATTTCATTCCCACTTTTCTAGTAAATGTGGTTGAATAAAAAAATCCAAATTGCTATTTTGTGAAGTGTACTGAAGTGTTAATGTGTAATGTGGTTTAAAATGACTAATGAAAAAGTTAATAGGATCTTTTTCTAGTCTACTTCCCAATATGTTCTATAATATGCTTGCATTATCACTTACCTTTTTAGATTTGAGTACAATATGTAAGCACTTGCCATTGTTACTAAGGTACAGTCCACTAAACTATAATACAGTACATGAGGGTAGAATAGAGTAGGTTTTTTAGACTCCAATCATATAATTGACTATGAGCTAGTTATATGTTCTGTAACATGCAAGACTCAAATTGTCTAAAATATGTTTATCTTTTCTAACTCCCAAATACGCTTTCTCCTGTTTTACCCTTGCTAATTAATGTAAACAATTGAAAGTATCTTCTTTGGGGGTCACAGGATTATAGGTCCAAATGATAATTTTGCCACTAGCTTCTGTTTTGTATTTAGCACCAGTGTCTTTAGCTTCAGAATGGAAATAACAGAAACACCATCATAGACAAAAACAATTTTAGTTGCTGTTAAATTTCCCGGTTGTTGTTGTTGTCAGGTGCCATCGAGTCAGAACCAACTCATAGCGACCCCATGCACAGCAGAACGAAACAATGTCCAATCCTGGGACAACCTCACTACTGCTGCCACACTTGAGTCCATCAATGATGCCACCTGGCCAATCCATCTCCTTAGGGGTCTTCCTCTTTTTCTCTGACCCTCCACCTTACCCAGCATGACATCCTTCTCCAGCGACTGTTTCCTCCGGACAATGTGTCAAAAGTATGAGAGACAAAGCTTAGCCATCCTGGCCTCCAAGGAGCACTCTGGCTGCACTTCTTCCAAAATAGATCTATTGGTTCTTTTGGCAGTCCATGGCACCTTCAGTATTCTCCTCCAACACCACAACTCAAAGGCATCAATTCTTCTACAATCTTCCTTATTCACTGTCCAGCTTTCACATCCATCTGAGGCTATTGAAAACACCATGGCCTGGGTCAGGCGCACCTTAGCCCTCAAGCTGACATCTCTGCTCTTCAATATTTTAAAAAGTTCCTGTGCAGCAGATTTGTCCAATGCAATACGTCGTCTAATCTCTTGACTGCTGCTTCCTCGAGTGTTGATAGTTGATCCAAGAAGAATCAAGTCCTTGACAACTTCAATCTTTTCTCCATTGATAAGAATGTTGTTTATTGGTCCAGTGGTGAGGATTTTTGTTTTCTTGACATTGAGATGTAATCCATATAGAAGGCTGTGCTCTTTGATCTTCATAAGTAAATGTTTCAAGTCCTCTTCACTTTCAGCAAGCAAGATTGTATCATCTGCATATCGCAGGTTGTTAATGAGTCTTCCTCCATTCCTGATGCCACGTTTTTCTTCATAGAACCCAGCTTCTCGTCCCTACTTGTGGCAATTATACTGTAATCGACAGAGCTTCCATTGGCAGATTTTCAGAAACAGATAGCCAGACTTTTCCTCCTAACCCATCTCAGTCTGGATGCTTGGCTGAAACCTGTCCAATCCTAGCAACATAATGAGATGTGTTAGTCAAGAATCAAATCCAGGTCTCCCACATGGAAAAGGAGAATGCTACTGAATCATCAAAGCCTCTAAAAGAGATGACACAAAGATTCAGCAACAACCCAAGCCAGAAATCTAGGACTTTTATTAGTCTCCTTTACCCTATTCCTTACAACCAATATAGACACATGTTATCCCTTCAATGTCTAAATATCTCTTAACTTGCTCCTTCCTCTTTATCCTCACTACAACATCTTTATGTCCTCACATACATGTCTTCAATCCTCACATACATGATTGATGTATCTTCCTCAATAGCCTCCCTGCCTAAACTTTAACCCCTCCAACCCAACCTCTACAAAGCATTACCAGAATAATGTCACTAATTGTCCAGATTAATGTCACTAAAGCACAACTCTGATTATTTTACTAGCTCAAATTAAACTTTTGACAGCATAAACCCAAGGTTTTGGCATGACTTTCAAGACTGGTTTGCAATGTAGCTCCAGCTTACTTTGTCAGCGTTATCTCTTACTCCTTAATATCCCCCCACCCACCCACAAGCATCAGTCATATTATCTTCACATGTTTTTCAATGTTGTTTCCTAGTATGGAATAGCAGAAAAGCAACAAATTTACCTCTTCAGATGGGATCTAAGTCATCACTTTTCATTACCATTACCATGTTGTACAGCAGAATTTGCTGTTTAAGATCTCTTAAAAGATTACTTCTTTGGTTATTACAGGAATAAAGAACTACTATAAATCAAAATTCTAATTCAAAATCCTTTCATACATGCAACACTGCTCTTTAAAGCAAATACAAACTAATGCTTTCAACAAGATCAGAGGGAAAGCTTTCCAAGTCAAAATTTGGAGGTGAGTCCAGAATTCAATTTTAATAGGATATGCCAGAGTGAATTTCTGAAAATTTACCATCAGATTTTTTACACTTTTTATATAATGTGAAGTGTAATAGAATTTAAAGTAGTGAAAATGAAAAATTGTGCTAAAAGCAACACAGTGAAATTTTTAAAAGAAGGTAAAAGCATTTAGGATATTATGAAAATACAACTAGTACACAGTAAGAATAAATTAGAGGCATCCGTTTGAAGATTGTACTCTTACTGGTATGACTTTGAGTAATGGATGACATTTTCTCCGGGCATTTTCAGTGGTCCACGTGTATCTTTCTTATGGTTATGCACTCTGAATTCACAGAAGCTGCATTCTTGTTTCTGGGTCAGGTGAAAATAAACATTTTGTTTTTTACAAAACATCCCAAAAAACCTAGCATCGGAGTACTTATCACTTACACCAGTTATTTAACTCAGTGGTCTGAACATGTTTGATAGGTTGCAATTCTGTATCTATTCCTACCTTAACTAGTTCCTTTCTTCTTCATGTAAAATAAAGATTGTTAAGGCTATACCTTTGAACGTGGTTTATTTGGGACATGTTATAATTTTTGACATGTTATCATAACATGGAGAAAGAAATCATGCTTAATATAACTGAAAGTCAGTGAAAAAGATGACGACCTTCCATAAAGTGGATTGACACGGTCTTTGCAACAATGAGGATGGCACAGGACTAAACACTGTTTCATTCTGTTTCACATAGGGTCACTGTCAGTTGGGATTGACTTATCGGCACCTAACAACAACAGCAAGCCTATAAGTGCACTCATCCACATGGCTAGAGGTCTGTATCCAATTCTTCGTATAGTTTTTCTCCATGGCAGGACAATTTGCAGGAACTGAGATGTTAAAGTTGTTTCAATACAGTCATGCATATCTATCACACTGTTAGAGCAAACACAAACTAACCAAAATCCAGATGAAAGAAGATTAAGTATAATTAATTTCTTTTCTGTCTCTATAGCTAAATCATTAGAACAGGTTTCACAACATCAACATTATTGGCAATTTGTATAAAATAATCATTTGTTGTGAGACCTGTCCTGTGCTTTGTAAGATGTTGAACGGTATCCCATGAGATATCACCTTACCATGAGATATCACCTTACCCTTTTTCTGGCAACCAAACATGTCTTCAGACATTGACAAACATCCTAGGTCAAGGACAAAAGGCACCACTAATTGAGACTCTCTGTATGAGACAGTGATGTTTTGAAGCCCAATATACCTACATAGGAGGCCTGGTGTAGCGTAGGATAAGCATTGGATCACAAGGTAGATTTGAACTTCAAAGTGACAGTTCAAACCCACTATCTGCTCCACAGAAATCTCTATGAGTTGGAACCGACTCAAGGGCACTTAACAACAACATGCCTAGATCAGGAGTCCTGGTATAGTATTGTAGAATAAGCACTAGACCAAAAGGTCAGTTTGAACTGCAAAGTGACTGTTCAAAACCACCAGCTTCTCCTACTGAAGTCTGTGGGAGCAGAGGAATGGGAAGAACCATTCGGTTTTAAGCCAGGGAAAATTGGCAACCCTTTCACCTTCTTAAAGGAGCAATACTGTCCTAGATAAGCAAGATGCCCATCCCCCAAATTTTTGCAGTTTGATTTAATCTCAAGGAAGGGAGCCTATCTGTAGCAAACCATTTACCATTCAAATCCTGAATTAATGTTGCATGCTTTCGTTTCTCCTTTCAGCATTTTGAGGCTCTTGAAGTCAGTGTCTGTAGTTTTCCTTTGAATATTTATTCTTTACTATATAAGTAGCAGTGCGGGTAGCAGGACTTCTTCTAAGTAGCAGTGCGGGTCAAGGTTTGTAAATGCTTTGTCTGATGTTCCATAGTCACCTTTTGTGCATTTTTCACTCTGGTACATCTAACTTTGCAAAAGTAACCCATGTGGAAAAATATATACATTTTTCAAAAGTTGTAAATAAAAATAACCTTTAAAAAAAATTCTGATTGTACTTTGTCTAACTACAAATACCTAGATCAAACTTGGCAAATTACAGTGAAGCATACATATATGTGTGTGCGGGTGTGTATTTATATATGTATATAGAGTCCTGGTGTAGC
>NW_006408537.1:13996791-14021039 GCF_000296735.1 Chrysochloris asiatica | reverse complement strand
CCTCGGAAACCCTGTACAGGGTCGCTTTGGGTCAGCACCGACTCAGGGTCAGGGTTGCTATGAGTCAGAAACAACTTGATGGCATTTTAACAACAACAAAAACAGTTCAATTGTTGGAGTTCTTAGATGATATAAACTATTAATATGTTCACTAACTGAAAGGTTGGCAGTTCAAATCCACCCAAAAGGACTTCAGAATGAAGGCATAATGATCTACTCCTGAAAAATTAGCCATTGAAAACCCTATAGAGCACAGATTTACCCTGACATACATGAGGAGCCAAGAGTTAGAATCCTATTAGTGGTTTGACTTTATTCATTTATTAGCTTTTTAGTGTTTTTGTTAAGTGCTATCCAATAGGTTCTGACTCACAGCGACCCTGTATAGGTTTCCTGAGGGGTAGCTGATGGGTGTAATAAATAGTCCAGTGCTTATCCTACATCTCTACACCAGGTCTCTGGACTATTTATGAAACCTATCTATCAGCTGTTCCTCAGAAAACCAATACAGGGTTGCTATGAGTCAGAAAAATAAAATAAATTCAATCATTGAAAAAATGTAGAAATGATAAGTTTTCTATAATCACTGAAATTAAATATATTGATAAGGTTTTATATATGCAAATTCAATAGTTAAAATTTAATTTGAATGTGGTGGTATTAATAGTATCATGACATTTCATCAACTTTGGGTTTTTTCACTTTAATTTAGCACTCAATGCTCTCTGATTTGGAACTACCATTTAATTTGAGTACATTCCTGTTGTAGAACATTACACAATACAGGTCTGACCAATGACAGTTTATTAGGAATCTAGATCTGTTTTTACTTCCATTTCTTTTTATTTGGATTTATGTTGATTAAATCAGTGTGCCTAGCAAATTAGACTGCACTGTGAAATGTTCAAGAGTAAAGCACCACTGCTTTCTGATCTTTTTCTCAACAGGTCTACAGCAAAGACCAAATCATTACGGTTATCTGTATGTCTTGATAATATAAATATATTCATAATTTAATATATATATATTCAATCTCATTCATATTCAAATTAAATTTTAACTATTGAATTTGCATATCAATTTATTAAACCCTATCAATTTATTTAATTTCAGTGGCTATAGAAAACTTACAATTTCCACATTTTTCCAAGTATTAAATTTATTTAATTTTCTTAACAATACCTGCTCTGAATGTAATTAAATTAACGTTTTAACAGTTCCAATGTGAATTTGAATAGAAAAGTTTGGGCAACTAATGAAAACTTAATGCTCAGATTTAAATAAATTTATTTTAAAATAAAACAAAAGCTTCTGAAAAATTTATAACTTATTTAAGCATTTATTGGGTTTATTATCAAAACTATTATTTCTTGTTGGAAAATGTATCAATTCTCTTTCTCAAATTTGGAGATAAAATTTATTAATGATCATTTTATGCAAAACCTTTCAGAAAATAAACTCCTTGATCATTTCATTTTCATGCTCTTGGAAAGGTAAAATATAAGGACTTTACAGAGTAGTGCAGTGTATTCATTTTTTGTGATTGCTATAACAAATTTCCACAAACTGTGTGGCTTTAAACAAAAAGAATTTAGTCTCACAGTTCTGGAGACTAGTAGCCTGAATTCACTGTGCTATTTTCTGAAAGCTCTAAGGAAAGATCCCAGCTTCTAGTTGTTAATTGCCAACCAGTCGGTTTTGACCCATGGTAACCCTGTCTAAGGTTTCTGAGGAGCAGCTGGTGAGCTTGAGCTGCCGAGTTTGCAGTTCAAACAGACTTTGCAGTCCAACATATTAACCCACAGTGCCGCATTAGCTGGTTTATAGCAGCTTCCCTCCAATTTCTGCCACTGTCTTCCCGCTGAGTCCATGTATCTGTATTTTTTCTCCTCTTTTTATAACACCAGTCACATTGGATTACTACCTGGTATGATATGAAGTCTTGGTGTGGCGATGTGGGCTAATGCATCAGACTCAGAGGCACTTAACAGCAACAACAACATGGTGCTGTAAAATAAGCACTGGACTGCTAAGCTTATTCAATTGTCCTGATGTAACACTGTTCAAAGATCAGTGGTTGAAACCCACCAGCCACTCCTCTAAAACCCTATACAGGGTCATTGAGTCAGAACTGACAGGATGGCACTAATAACAATAAACCCTATTTATTTAAGGTCAGTGGTTCAAGCTCACCAACTGCTCCTTAGAAACCCTATATAGGGTTGCTATGGGTCAGAACCAATTCAATGGCACTTAACAACAACAACAAGTATGACCTCAAGTTAACTAATTGTATCTGCAAAGGTGCTATTTCCACATGAGATTATATTCACAGATTATGAACTGCATTGTATTCCCCCAAAGTATGTGTTGGGTGGATGCCGGAATACAATGCAATCCAAAATTCCACAAATATGTGTTGAAGTCCTGGTGTGGTGCTGTGGATTACTGTGCTGTAATGCAAGGTTGCTTTGAATTGCAAGATCGGCTGTTCAAGCTCACAAGCAGCTCCTCAGAAACCCTATACAGGGTCAGTATGTATATAAACCAACTCTATGGCACTTAACAGCAACAACAATAAAACATGTGTTGTAAATCCCAAACCCCATGTTGTTGTTAAGTGCCCTGGAGTGGGTTCCAACTCATAGCAACCTTGTGGTTGGCAGCCCAGTGTTTACCCTACAGCACCATACTAACCTCTATACCCATAATTATAATCCCATTTGTGAATAACTTTTCTTTGTTGTTTACGAGGCAGTATTAGTGTAAAGTGTGCCTTAGGTCAATCTCTTTTGAAATATGAAAGAAAAAGTTAAGCAAGCAGACAAGCACAAATGAAAAGATATATGCCACATGATCACAAGGAAACCTAGAAATAGAAGCCAAAAAGAAACTTCCACCCCAAAATAATAGAGAGACAGAGTCTTCCCCTCAAGCCTGGGTCCTCAATTGGGACTTCTCGCCTGGTGTGGTACTGTAGGATAAACAGTTGCCTGCAATTCATAAGGTCAGGGTTCAAACTCACCAGATGCAATTCAGGAACACTATACAGGATCGCTATGAGTTGGAATTAACTCGACAAAACTTCACAATAACAGCCCCCTATCGTATGAGAAAACAAATTTTTGCTCATTAAAGCCACCCACTTGTATTTTTGATTGTGTGGATCATGACAAGTTATGGACAATATTGTGAAGTATCAGTATTCCAAACAGTTAATTATGCTCATGAGGAATCTGTACATGGACCAAGAGGCAGTTGTTTGAACAGAACATGGGAACACTGAATGGTTTTAAATTAAGAAAGGTGTGCAACAGGGTTGTATTCTTTCACCAAACTTAATCAACCTATATGCTGAGCAAATAATCTTAGAAGCTGGGTTCTATGAAGAAAAACGTGTCATCAGGATTGGAGGAAGACTCATTAATAACCTGCAATATGCAAATAATATAACCTTGCTTGCTGAAAGTGAAGAGGGCTTAAAATATTTACTTATGAAGATCAAAGAGCACAGCCTTTAGTATGGAGTGCATCTCAATGTAAAGAAAACAAAAATCCTCACCACTGGACCAATAAACAACATTCTTATCAACGGAGAAAAGATTGAAATTGTCAAGGACTTCATTCTTCTTGGATCAACTATCAACACTCACGGAAGCAGCAGTCAAGAAATCAAACAACGTATTGCATTAGGCAAATCTACTGCACAAGACCTTTTTAAAGTGTTGAAGAGCAAAGATGTCAGTTTGAGGACTAAGGTGCACCTGACCCAAGCCATGGTATTTTCAATAACCTCATATGGATGTGAAAGCTGGACAGTGAATAAGGCGTACCGTAAAAGAATTGATGCTTTTGAGTTATGGTGTTCGAAGAGAATACCAAAAGTGCCATGGGCTGCCAAAAGAACCAACAGCTCCATTTTGGAAGAAGTGAAGCCAGAGTGTTCCTTGGAGGACAAGATGGCCAAATTTCGTCTCTTATACTTTGGACATATTGTCAGGAGGGACCAGTCGCTAGAGAAGGATCTCATGTTTCATAAGGTGGAGGGTCAGAGAAAAAGAGGAAGACCCCCAGCAAGATGGATTGGCAAAGTGGCAGCATCAATGCACTCAAGTGTGGCAACAATAGTGAGGTTGGCCCAGGACCGGGCAGTGTTTTGTTTTGTTGTTCATAGGGTCACTATGAGTCAATACCAACTCAATGGCACCTAACAACAACAACTTGTATTTTTGTCATAACAGCACTAGATATCCAAGACAGAATTAGAACTTCATCATATTTTTATGGAAGACACAAGTCAACCTACAAGAATCAGGAAATTATATGCAATCTCTGTTTGCCTGCTAAAGTAAAAGGATGCTTTCTCTCAAAGAAGCAGAAGAATGGATGAAAATTAACTTTCATGAAAATTAACTTAAGCATAATGTTGGCTTAGGAGAAGTAAGAAAGAAGGAATGGTTTTATAACAATGAAGGCACTGTAAAACAATGAAAAATGGCCTTGTAACATCATGAACACATTTCAGAGGCAATGTTTAATCAGAAGTTGAAAACCATTCTTTAGAAAATCTTAAAAAAGTATCTTCTTTTGAGTAGGAGAATACACTAAGCGTTTCAAGCCCTTCCCATCAATAGGATTCCTTGCTCTAAGTATGGCTGTATTGGCTCATACAAATATATGATAATTGGCTGATTGTGAAGAAGTCTGTTATATAAGGTTTTCTAAACACTGAATTCTAAAGGTAAAATTTCATGGGATCTGTTGTGTTCTGGCATTTTGCCAAAGACCATAAGTAGAGAAATATAGGTTACTTTTTTGTCCTATGTGCTAAAAGGAAAAGAGCCTCTATATGAGTATTTATTCAGCTTGAATATTTTGATCATTAATATTTCAATTACATGTAATCCATTTTTTTTCCCCAAAATGCTATCACCTCAAGAAACTCTAAACTCTGGCTGATATTATGCAAATGCGAGCCCTTTCTCATTTAGAAAATGCTGTTGAGAAGAGAGGACACTCAGGGAGCCTATAGGAAGAATAATAGGGTTTCATCATTTGTAGGCACACCTTTGCTCATTCTGCCACATTTTTAGAATGTACTGTAGAGGTGCTTTTGGGATCATCATAAGGCTTAGAAAATTTTGAAGACAAGAATACTTTTTCTCCATATAACTACAATATCATCATTGAGTCCTTTCTTTGGTATAAGGAATTTGTGATTTTAATATTTCTGTTATTCTCCTCAAGATTAAAAACTCATTGCCATGGAATTGATTCTGACTCAGAGCAACCCTATAAGACAGAGGAGGTCTTCCAAGACTATAATCTTTATGGAATCAGACTGCCACATTTTTCTCCCAAGTAGCTTAAGGGTGAATTTGAACCGCTAACCTTTTGGTTAGCAGCCAAACCACTTAATCACTATGGATCTTTTCCTTAAGATTGTTGTTGTTGTGTGCTGTTGAGTTGGTTCTGACTCATAATGTCCCTATATAGAGTTTCTGCGAATGGTTGGTGGGTTTGAACTATCAGTCTTACAATTGGTGACCAGTCCACTGCTCATTCTACAGTGTCACACTAGGTCTCATTTCCTTAAGATTGTTCTTGTTAAGTACCTTCAAATCAGTTCCCACTCATAGCGACACTGCATGGAAGCCACTGGTGGATTTGAACTGAAATTCTCACTATTAGTAATGCAGTACTTATCCTACAATGCTATACACTATATTCTCAGCTAATTATTAAGATTAAAGTAACTCACCATGGAAATGTTTGCTAGGTTGATTGCCTCTCAGCATCTGCAATTGACAATAACCCTTGAACATCAGTATTTTGTTTTTATTATTGATAGTATATATAATCCCCAATTAAAACAAATTTAAGGGAACTACTTTGCTTTTGGAGTCCTGGTGTGGTGCTGTGGGTTAATGCACCAGACTGCAAAGCTGTTTGAACTGCAAGGTCAGCAGTTCAAGCTTACCAGCTGCTCCTCGGAAACTCTATACAGGGTTGCTATGGGTCACAACCAACTCGACGACACTTAACAACAACAACAACTTTGCTTTTCCTGCTAAGTATCATTAAGTCAGTTCTGACTCAAAGCTACCCTATATAGGGTTTCCAAGGAGTGACTGGTGAGTTTGAACCACTGGCCTTGTGGTTAGCAGTCCAGTGCTTAACCTACAGTGCCACATCAGGACACGAAAATATCAAATGATAGAGGAATGAAAATTGCTGGATAATTCTTACCAATGATTTCCAGGTACTACTAAGAGAATATTCCCTTCCAGGAAGTTTGTAGTGTTTGATGAAATAGTGAATATAATACCCTTTGTACTTTACAGAGGTCTGTTAGAATGTTTTTATTACTATATATGAATTGTAATGGATGCAGGTACAAGATTTGGGATGTTTGCAATAGATTTATGTTGATTATATCAGTGTTTCCTGTCAAATTAGATTACACTGTGAAAATGTTAAAGAGGAAATACACTATCACTTTCTGATCTTTTTCATAGCCACTCCACAAATGAGATATTTATGAAACCCAAACCATTTAGATTATCTGTATATCTTAATAGGCTGTCCATTTACAATTCAAGATATACACATTCTAATCTCATTTCTGACTGAATTGCATTTTCACTACTGACTACGGCTAGTATTCAAACCTTTCCTCTTGTTCTTAACCTTGTTTTATTTAAAAACAAATAAACAACAACTTTCTATTCTGTATTAGTTTCCTATGGCTGCTGTAACAAATTACCACAGTCTTAGTGGTTTAAAACAACAGAAATTTATTATATCACAGCTCTGAAAGCCAAATATCTAAAATCAAAGCTGAACAATACTTCCTCCAGAGGTTTTAGGGCACAATCCACTCCTGGCCTTTTCTAGCTTCTGGTACTTGTTTTCTTTATTTAGCATTTCTTGACTTTTTCTGCCTCCATCTTCACACTGCCTTCTCCTTTGTGTCTCAAATTCCCCTTTGTCTGTCTCTGATAAAGACACTTGTGATGGCATTTAGGGCCTACCCAGATAGTCCAGGATGACTTCATCTTGATTGATATCCTTAATCATGTTGGAAATCCACTTTTTTCCAAGGAAGGAAGCATTTTCAGGTTCCCAAGATTATGATGTAAACATATCTTTGGAAAGTTATTACCAAAATTTCTATTGAAACACCAGCCACAAAAGTTATCTGCTACTCAACTGTAATTGCAAAAAAATAAAAATGATACCATTTTTTAAAATTAGTGTATATGTAACAATGTACATTTAAAATATTCTTAATATAGATATTTAAACAATTTAGACTTCATAAGGAAGCAAAAGAAAACATGTAAACAAACAACAACAAAACTAAATATATACAGAAGAGATGGCTGTCCTGAAATGTGCTGTTATGATCCCAATATGACTGTATACTTTCTAGGTCATATAATGTCTTGGAGAATGGGTATCATGCTTGGTAAAATGATCCAAACAGATGCATTCAGACAGTGGCAAAAACAATATGTAACAATTTGAGGATGGCACAGGACCTGGTGGTGTTTCATTCTGTTGTGCATAGGGTCGCTCTGAGTCCCAACCAACTCTATAGCACCTAACAACAGGCCGCAGCTGCTTTTCAGGAACTCTATTCAGACGTCTATGAGTCAGATCCAACTCGATGGTGCTTTAACACTTTATCAACAGGTCACAACTACATCATTATTCACTTTCCAAAGGAAACTGCTTTAAGTTATGTTTTCAAATGACATAACTCATGCTGGCATGCCGGGGTCTGCCCTCGACATAGTTGTGTTGTTCACGAGTGTTTGGTTCACGAGGAGGAGAGATCCAGCGGCGATAGGGATAGCGAAAGAATACACAGAAAAACAGAAGAAAGGAGACAATGAGGCACCCCAAAGCCAGGGTGGATACATCACTGGTGGGCAGGCTTGGGACTACAGGCATCATGGCCTCTGCAGGCAGCAACTCACTGCCCTGCAATCTTTACTGCATGCCTTCCAATCCGTAATGCACTGCAATCATTACTGCATGCCTTCCAACCAGTAATGCACACCTGGGGAGGCTCGGGCCTCTGCTTTATTCAGGGGAGGAGCTTCACACCAAGCGGGGAGGGATCTTTACAGAAGAAGAATGGTATTATTCAGACAAGACAATCTTTAAGATAAATTAAGCCAGTAAACCTTACTTAAACCAATATTCCTTTCTTCCTTACTGGGTTTAACCTTCACTTGGATCAAACTGTTTGAACCCAGCGTGGTCTGAGGGCCAGGGCATTGTCCCCATTGTCCTTAATCCTGTATTCCCAGAATTTACCGCTCCACCCCAAGTGAATATACCCCAGGCAGTTCCTCTCCAGAGCCTCCCTGCTTAATCCCAGTAAACCTGTCATTGTTCGTCCTCTGAGGAAGTTTTACTGCTTTGGTTCTAGGGGGAAAATCTTGACCTTAGAAACTTAGGGGAATATTGCATTTCTCTGTGGACATCCAGGGCTCATGTTTGGAATTAAATAAACATGACTAAACAATTTGATGAAAAGCAATTTGCTATTAACTGCCAAGTGGCTAGATCTGTTACACTCAGGCCTATAGGGCCTCGAACCTCTGCACAGTCAGCAACACTGGCATATTTTCAAGAATATTGTGATCCTGAATTCAGCTCAATCATAAAAGGAACAAAAAAGTTTTCATGGTTTCTCAGGATTAAATGGAAATAAAATTAGTACCAAAGTTTTCATGTAAGATATGTTTATAAATAAAAAGGGGGAAGAATGGAAGGCTTTGGCATGGGCCTCTGATTTCTCAACACATCATTATATAGCATATATGGATCACCTCCATTGATAAGAATGTTGTTTATTGGAAACAGTCGTTGGAGAAGGATGTCATGCTGGGTAGGGTGGAGGGTCAGAGAAAAAGAGGAAGACCCCCAAAGAGATGGATCAGCCAGGTGGCATCACTGGTGGACTCAAGTGTGGCAGCGGTGGTGAGGTTGGCCCAGGATCGAACATTGTTTCGTTCTGCTGTGCATGGGGTCGCTATGAGTCGGTTCCGACTCGATGGCACCTGACAACAACAACAACAACAACAATGGATCACCTGGTTAGAGACAAGTGGTAGAAACTTCATTTACTTTTATTTCCCCACACCTACCTGAAATTATTTTCTGGAAACTTAACATCTTTGATGCTTTCGTTTCCTACAAAATTTTTTCTTTTTTCTTCTAACCATGACTATTTATGTCATATTAAAAGTATTTTAAATCATTTTAATTGAGACTGTATGAACTAATGGACTTCTGGTGTGGTGCTGTGGGCTAATGCGTCAGCCTGCAAAGTCGTTCAAACTGCAAGGTCGGTGGTTCAAACTTACCAGCTTCTCCTTGGAAACTCTATACAGCAACGTTATGGGTCAGAATTGACTCAACGGCACTTAAAAACAGCAACATATGAATAGATGGAGTCCTGGTGTGGCACTGTAGGTTAAGCACTAGACTGTTAACCACAAGGTTGGCAGTTCAAATCCATCAGCTGCTCCTCCAAAACCCTATAGAGGGTCTCCATTAATCGAAATTCACACAACAGCACTTAACAACAGCACCATCAAGTAATACAAAACTTTCTAATTATCTCTTATTATCAGTGATCATTCCTTCCCATGAGATAGTAAGGATTTTGGTTCCACTTAAAGTAGTTCATCTATCATCTTCTGGAAAAGATTGAAAATGGCTAAAGTAGTTGTTTTTCTTGTTAGGAACAACTCCAGAAATATGTTGTCATTATTGGAATAGTGCAAAAAAAAAAAAAAAAATGTACTTTTTCATTAACATGATAATTTATCCAATAAAATTTTCCTTTATCTTGGAATTGGAAGAGTCCTATGAACACTATTAATAAGACTCGATGGCATTAATAAGAAATAGACTGTAAATTGAGGATCTGAATTATGGAAGTAATTCATCTTTCCATCATGATATCTATCTAATTACAGATAGTTATCAATTCCATCTATTTTTATAAAGGTTAAATTTCTAAATTATGCTTGTCTAACCAGTGATGTGAGGAGTTCTGGTAATGTGTTGTTATTGTCAAGTGCCGTCGAGTCGATTCTGGTAATGTAGTGGGTTACAAATTGAGCTTCTAACTGCAAGGTCAGCAGTTTGAATCCACCACCAGCTCCACAGGAGAAAGATGAGGCTTTCTGCTCCTATAAAGGATTCACAACCTCAGAAACCCTATACAGAGTCGCTATGAGTTGGAGTCTGTCAAGTTCATAGGGCAGTGTGCCCTGGACTTTGAGACCTGATCCAATGTCAAAAAGAGACAGGACTAGCAAACCTTATTTTCTTTCAAAGCAAGATAAAGATCAGTAGACCAAAATCTTCAGAAAATAACTATGTTTTTTATAGCAAAGAACATTCCCAGAATAGTGAGAACAGGTCTACATTGAGAGTAAATGCAGACCCATTAGAGTCAGGGATTTGAGCACTAAATACAGTTTTCTCTTCCTGGTTCCAGATGCCCACCCCCAGGGGCAAAGCTGATGCCACACTTCACTGTTATGTCTCAATAAAGGGAAAGAATATTTATTTGATTTTTAGTAAAGGGGTGCAGGTTTCTCAGAAATAGGGTGCTACTCCTTCCTGGTGCTATTTTCTCTGATTGGCTATTTTCTCCACTTGGTGGTTTGGCCCTTAAGATTCTTTCCCTTTGTAGTTGGTAGTTTTTCTCACACTTGGTATTATTTTCTCTAACTTGGTTTCAGATCCTGCTTCCTTTCTGATATATGTGGGCTCTTGATATGCTAACTGATATCCTAATCTGCCCCCTTCTTCTTACTCTGTACCTGTCAGAACTTACTTAACAGCACTTAAGCACCACAAGCAAGCACAAGTAACCAGTCTTGTTGTGGAGCTGTAGTGTAAGCACTGGACTGCTAACCAGAAGGTTGACAGTTCAAACCCACCAGCTGCTCTTCAGAAACACTAGATAGAGTACTTTTGGCATCCACTAGAGAGCACTTAACAACAATAACAGCAAACCATTAACCAGCTGCTCTTGAGTCAATTCTGACTTACAAAAACTCTCTGGGAACTTTGCTCCATAGGATTTTCAGTGGCTAATTTTTCTGATGTGGATTACCAGACTTTTCTTCCAAGATGACTCTGAGTAGATGCAACTTCCAAACTTTCAGCTAGTAGCAAAAGACATTAACTATTTCCACCACCCAGCATCTGGGTATCTCCAATTTGAAATTTTGGGGGTGACAAGAATTTAACTTGACTTCTCATCACTCCTTAAATAAATTTTTAAAGATAGGGAAACCATGTTGAAAAAGGCATTTAAGAAAGACAGAGTGGAGGGGGAAATGGCACCAAAAAAAGAAACCTCTGAAATAAAAAAGAAAGAAAGAAAAATACATAACCCTGTCCAGAGAAAATGAAACAAGCCAAGGCATTTAGATGGAATGCTAGCTGGCCAAGAAATACAAAACCAAAGAGGTATTGGTCTGGTGGGGCAGAGCTCACTGGATCACACTACAACCTTTTAACACTCAGAGTGATGAGAATATTTACAAAGTTTTCTCGATCAGTGATTCTGATATTTAAATCCATTGAATCTATTCTCTCCTCATGTTTTTAAATAAAAGCTAAATGAGCCCTTGGTTCCATTAGATTAAATAAGATATAGTATAAATATTTTAACACTAAAATATTGAGATTTTTAATGAATCTAGTTATAATGCACGATCAGAAAAAAAAAAACATGGTAGAAATAATACTAATAAGGTACAACATGTAGTATTTAAAAATCAAGAAAACTGCTCACTTATTATTAATATAATTTTGCAAGAAAGAACTGGTCATCTCAAACTGCAGTACATCTTAAAATAGTGTGCAGGAAAACACATGGCCTTGCCCAGAGAAAAGAATGAAACTTGTTCTTCAGCTTCACTCACAAATTAATAGGAGTGATTCTCCACATGACAATATCATCATAATTTATTTTTGTTTAAATTAAGCAAAATAATCTTAATTTCTTATCAAATTGAGTTTTTCCCCGTGGTCTTCATTTCAGAGAACTTTAGTATCTCAAAATATGTATGTGTGAATTTAGATGTTGAAGATAAAGTGATTAGGAATAAACATTTTTACTCTTGAATTTTGATTGATCATTCAGTAAACTCAAACTATTAAAAGCAAGTGTGCATTATATTATTAAGAAACAAACTAAGCCAGTCGTAGATACTGGAAATAAAGAGTGAAATTAGATATTGATATTATAAATTGAATATATGTCATTTTTAAGGATAATATTCTTAAAAATCACATTTACCATCAGAGCAGATAGATCAATTTAGAACAGTCAATGAACAAATTGAAAATAAAACAGATTTTCTACTGAAATTCTACAGGAAATGCCAACAGTGACATTGAGCTTTATAACTTTATCAATGTCCTTATTTGAAGTGAAGACTTAAATTATACTATAAAAGGTTTAAGAAGTTCGGTGGTCCACTAATAAATGTCCAATCTCTAGCTTCCAGGGGAAATTTATTAAAGTTCTAATTTGTTGCTCTTGTTTTTAGGTACCATTGAGTCTTTTATGACTCATAGAAGTCCTAGGTACAATGGAAACACTGTCCAGTCCTGTGCCAATTTCACTATTATCACTATGCTTGAGCCCATTATTGTAACCACTCTGTCAATGCATTGCATTGAGGTGGCTCCCCCTTTTTGCTGATCCTCTCTACTAAGCATGATGTCCTTCTCGAGGGACTGGTCCCTCCGGATAACATATCCAAAGTTCATGAATCTAAGTCTCACCATCCTTGCTTCAAGGAAGCACTCTGTACTTTTTCCAAAACTGATGTGTTTGCTTTTCTAGCACTCCGTGGTATAGTTAATATTCTTTGTTAGTATGGTAATTCAAAGGCATCAGTTCTTCTTTGGTCTTTCCTATTCATCATCCAGCTTTCGCATGCCAGTGAAATGATTGAAAATATCATGGCTTCAGTCAAGAGCATCTTAATCCTCAAAGTGATATCTTTACTTTTTAAATCTTTAAAGAGATCTTTGGTAGCAAATTTGCCCAATTCAATATACATTTGATTTTTTGCTGTTTACAAAGGTGTTGATTGTGGGTACAAGTAAAATTAAATCCTTGACAACTTTATTCTTTTATTTGTGCATCATAATGTTGCTTATTGATCCAGCTGTGAGGAATTTTGTTTTCTTTATGTTATATATGTTACACACACAATTTTTCTGATTTTAAAATCAGAATTTTATTAGTAGCATTTTCCAGTTTTCTGTCACAAATTTCCTGGCTCCCACTGTTATCAATTTCAAGCTATCAGCAAGAAGTAACTGAACACAGAGTTAGGAAGAAATGTGCTACCTTGCTTCAAGTTCACCACTGAAGTTCCTCCTCATCATGTCTGTTGTTGTTGTTGTTGTTAAGTGCCATCGAATCAATTCTGACTCATAGAGACCCTGTATAGGATTACCAAGGAAAAGGTAGTGATCCTGAACCACCAACCTTGGGCTTCAAATGGACCTTGCAGTCCAGCACATTAACCCTCAACTTCACGTCATGTCGAGTGGTGCCGTGGATGCCGTGGAGTCGGTTCCAACTCATAGTGACTCTGTATAGGATTTCTGAAGCTGTAACTCTTCAGGGGAACAGAAAGACTCTTTCTTGCAAAGTACGGTTGGTAGTTTTGAACTTGAGGTTAGCAGCCTAACTCATAACCACTACGCTACAACATCTCCTTGCATCATGTATTGATCTCTAAATCTGAAAGTGAGGTAAAAGCAAGAATAACCCTCTAGCTGCAAAGTTCAAATTTTATATACTTAATTACCATGATGATTGTTTTTACTGGTAAAGAAAACAAGGGAATTTTCTTTGTACCTTTAAATGAGGCACCAGGAGACACTGAAATCTGTAGAATATGATATGGATCCCATTGTGCATGAATTAAATAGTGTAGTCTGAAGTAAAATCACAATTTTCTGATATTGTTTGATGGCTGAATGAAGGTTCCCTTGACGACTGCTCTGGTTAATCAAGGGTGTAAATGAATCTCTTGCTTCAGTAGTCCCCAGGAATCATCACAAATACTCTCTTTATACCTTGCTTCACAGAAAAAAAGGTCTTGTTGGTATCCGTGATTTAGTATTAAGTGGAAAACTAAATAAAATAATCTGAAACCAATGGCCATCTCATAATAATCCTCCAGAGACCAGCAGTCCTCAGACAATCATATATTAGAGGCCACAGAGCACCCTTCGTACATGCTGTGTGTATGGCCAACTTGCCCAACTTGTCGATGCTGTATACAAAACAAAGCAAAAATGCCTCACCATGCTTTTGGTGCATTTATATTGCTTTGGTTTGGCAGAGGACCTGATACTGTAGCTTTTGTTTATGATCCCTTTTTACACTGTTTTAGCATAGAGATTTACTGAGTTACACTGACAAACTCAAGAAATATGACTGTGTTGATCAGGCTATATGAAACCATTATACTTTTAAACAGTACTTTTCCTAAATGCAATCACATAGCCATGACAATCTCATTGGATACAGGAACTGGTAAGGAGAGCTGTTTGACCCTGCACAGTTATATCCATATTACTTGATGTATAATCATTTAAAAGCATTTTTCTGTGTATTCCTGTTACAAACAGGGACCTAAAGCAATTATACTATCAATTAGATCCTAAGTTAATCTTTGTGGGGATAAGATGCCTTTCTGTGCCTCCTTCTCTGTCATGTACCTTTACTGCCATCTGCTGATATTGAGTCTCTTGGCTGTGAGTTTCCCATCCCAGCTAGTCTCATGCAGAGTTGTCACAACTCACCTAAAAATTTTGGTTGAAAAGAAGTATCGTAGCTGCTGAAAACAGAATATAAACACTTTTAGTCCTAAGTCTAGCCTAAGAAGTTTCTTTCGAATTAAAGTCCCAGGATGGCACTTTATATGTATGTATTTTTGTGAATGTATAGTCATTCATTTCAGAGCAACAATTATTATTGGCTAGGAATGCAGTAGTTATTCATTTGGATATGCATTCAACAGTACTCTCTATTGCAAGTATTGCTACAAAGAAATTGCTTGTCTCTTCATTTTTCAAGTGTACCTCTGGTAAAGAAAAAAGTAAACCTACTAGTAAATGTAATTCATGCCCCCTTCTAAAATAAACAAGCTAGCATCATTGCTGGGTAATATCCAAGAAAAGAACATTTACATTTTGCACCTGTAAGAAAACATTTCATAACACCAATTATGTTTTAGTCCTTAGAAGCAATTGGTGTTGTTCCGTTCTGGTATGGTTAGACCATGACTTCAAAATTTCAAAACTCTGAATATACTGCAATTATGTATGAAGTATATTTGTGTATAGTACTACAACCATCCTTTAAAGCATTGAATTTTGTTATGGTTTAATACAATGACTCATAGAATTCCAAGACTTGACAAATCAAACATAGGTACTTCTGTTGTTGTTGCTAAGTACCATTGAGTTGATTCAGACTCATAGTGACCCTGTGCAGGGTTTCTGAGGAGCAGCTGGTGAGCTTGAATGGCTGACCTTGTGGCTCAAACCGACCTTGCAGTCCAGCATATTAACCCACAGTGCCACTTCCACTTTTCAAACATTATATCCTTTCTAGGGACTGGTCCTTCCTCATGACATGTCTAAAGTTCAAGAGGCAAAGTCTCGTCTTCCTTGCTTAGAAGGAGCTTTCTGACTACACTTCTTCCAAGACACATTTGTTTGTTCTTCTGGCTGTCTATTGGTTGGTTGGTTGGTTATATGCTGTGGAGTCGGTTCCAACTCACGCTGACCCTGTATAGGGTTTCTGAGGTTGCAAATATTTATGGGAGCAGAAAGCATCATCTTTCTCCTGCAGAACAGCTGGTAGTTTTGAACTGCTGACCTTACGGTTCACAGCCCAGTTCATTACCACTACACTACCAGAGAAGTCTAAGTACTTTCAAAATCAGTCACCAATACCATAATTCAAATGCATTGATTCTTAAGTAGTCTTACTTATTCATTTACCTTAGAGGGAGAAAAATTATACTTCCTATCTCTAGAGAGAGAGAAAAAAAAAAACCTTTACTTATGTATTTTTTATGTATACCACTGCAGGTGATGTGGCAGATGCATTGAAATGCCTCTAGCACAAAACAAACCTAAGGATGGAAAAAACCAAAGAAATAACTCCTTCCCAATTAGAATACTGCAAAATCATAAAGGCACTTCCAAATGGCTTAAGTTTTCTTCATTCTGCCTCTTCCAGATTAAGGATAGCTTAGAATCTATGTGGTCTTTCAAAGGCAAGGACTTGGTTTAACCTATAATTGTTGTGTTCTCTTTATAACGTAAAAAAAAGTGAAACTTCTGGTCAAGATGACTGTTTAACCTCATACTTTAAAACTCCTCTTCAGTGTCAAACACAGAAAAGATAGAGAAAAAAATTTAAATGCACATCTGAAAACATAAAGGCAGGTTCAAAAGCAGGATAAACATCTCCCTGGACAAGAAACAGAACAAAAATGCACAACAGTGAAAGAGCTCATGTTTTAAATCTGCAAAATACAGGTCTAGAAACAGGATGACAGCCAAGATTTCAGTTCATATAAAGGGAGAGTAAAAGAACTAAAAAATGATTGCTCCAGCAGAATTCTTGTGAAAGATGAAAATCAACGATTATTATTGTAGAGATGTTGATGTTAGCTGCCATCTCGTCAGCCACCACCTCATGCACATCTCCTGCACAATAGGATTGGGTCATTGTGACCCATAGGCCTTTCAGTGTCAGATTTTTCAGAAGTAGATCTTTAGGCCTTTCTTCTTTGTTTGTCTCAGTCTACAAGCTCAGCTGAAAGCTGCTCACTATTACCCAACATGCACTCCTCCACTAACAGACAGATGATGACTGTGCTTGGGGTACATTGGCTGAGACTGAAACCCAGGTTTTCAGCATAGACGGTGAAAATTCTCCCACTGCACCACCATTGTCCCCTCTCTCTCGGTCTATATATTGTTGCTGCTGTTATTAAGTGCTGTCTAGTCAGGTTCCAACCCACAGCGTCCCTGTATGGAGTTTCTGAGGAACAGCTGGTGAGCTTGAACTGCCCACCTTGTGGTTCAAACTGACTTTGCAGTCCAGAACATTAACCCACAGTGCCACACCAGAACTCCTTTCCTCTATATAGAGAGAGACATATAGTAAGAGATCTAGACAGAGAAAGAGACAGAGACTACAATCTGATATTTTGGTTTACAGCAAGTTGCCAGAGCAGGAGGATAATAGAATTGTATCAAAACTAGAACTGTACCAAGTATCCTTTATAGTCTGTGATCATACCTGTTATTGTTGTTGTTAAATGTCATTGAGTCAGTTATGACTCATAGTGACCCTATACAGAGTTTCTATGGAGTGGCTAGTGAGCGTGAACTGCAACTTTAAGGTTCAAACTGACCTTTCAGTCCAGCCCATTAACCCACTGTGACACACTAGTGACTGTTCTGCATTTATCTTCAATATTCCCATGAGACAGAACTTGAAAATAACCATCATCATAATATTCTGGGTTCTGCAAGAGAAAGATGCTTTCTGCTCCCGTGAAGATTTTAAAAGCCTCAGAAATGTTATACAGGTTGACTATGAGTTGGAACTGACTGGACAGCACATAACAACAACAACAAGATTCTAGTTAAGGTTTCAGAGGAGCAGGTAGAGGAAAGCCTCAAGCCACAAGCAATAGGGTTGAGTTAATTGAGATAGGAGTGAACACAGAAAAAGGAAACAGGAGAATGGGAGTAGGAAAAAAAGAGATGAACGAAAACACCTGCTCTGAATATGAGCCTGTACAGGCCAATACCAGAACACATTAAAACACTGAATACTTAGAAGGCAAACAAGCAAATTAACATCAATACCTAAAGGTTAAATAAATGTATGGCAATTTCTAAAAATACCTTCAAAGTAAGTATTTTTACGGTATTTGCTGTTGTTAGATGCTGTCGGGTCAGTTCTGATTTATAACAACCCTATGTACAATAGAGCAAAAAACTATGCCATTCTCTGTTATTATGTTTGAGCTCATTGCTGCTGCCACAATGTCAATCCATCTCACTGAAGGTCTTCCTCCTTTTTGCTGAACTCCACTTTTCAAGAGCTCTAGAGGAGCTCAGGTAGCATAGTGGTTACGAATCGGGCTGCGAACCTTAAGGTCAGCAGTTCGAAACTACCAGCCGCTCCGCAGGAGAAAGATGAGGTTTTCTACTCCCGTAAAGATTTACACCCTCGGAAACCCTATACAGGGTCGCTATGGGTCGGAACTGACTCGATGGCACTTAACAACAACAACATCCTTTTCTAGGGACAGGTCCTTTCTGATGACATGTCCAAAGTACAAGAGACAAAGTCTTATCATCATTCCTTAGAAGGAGCATTCTGACTACACTTATTCCAAGGCAATTTTTTTGTTCTTCTGGCCATCTATGGTACTTTCAAAATCCCTCACCAACACCATAATTCAAATGCATTGATTCTTAACTAGTCTGCCTTATCCATTGTCCAGCTTCCACATGCACATGAGGCAATTGAAAAGATAATAGTTTGGGTCAAGTGCACGTTAGTGCTCAGAGTGACATCTTTGCATGTGGAAGATTTGCCTAATTTAATACATCTTTTGATTTCTTGACTGCTGCTTCCATGAGGATTGATTGTTGATCCAAGTAAAATGAAATCTTTGACAACTTCAATCTTTTCTCCATTATCATTATGTTAATTATTGGATCAGTAGTGAGGATTTTCTATTTCTTTACGATGATGTTCAATCTAAACTGAAGACTATAGTCTTTGATCTTCATCAGCAAGTACTTTAAGTCCCCTTCACTTCCAGAAAGCAAAGTAGTACTATCTGCATAGCACACGTTGTTAATGAGTCTTCCTTCAATCCTGATGCCATGTTCTTCATATAATTCAGCTTCTCTAATTATTTGCTCAGATAACAGATTGAATAAGTATGATGAAAGAACACAACCCTGACCCACACATTTGCTGATTTTGAACCATTCTGTATCCTCTTGTTCTGTTTGAACGACTGCCTCTTGGTGTGTTTAATGGTTCCTTATGAGCACAATTAAGTGTTCTGGAATTCTCATTCTTTGTAAAGTTATCTGTAGTTTGTCATGATCCACACAAATGAATACTTTTGCTTAGTCAATAAAATGCCTTTGCTTAGTCAAGTAAACATCATTCTGTATTCTCTGTTTTAATCTAAGATCCATCTGACAACACCAATGATATTTCTTGTTACACATTCTCTTCTGCACCCAGCTTGAATTTCTGGAAGCTCCCTGTCAGTGTACTGCTGCGACCATTTTTTAATTTTCTTCAGCAAAATTTTACTTGCATGTGATATCAGTGATATTGTTCCATATTCTGTTTTATCACCTTTCTTTGAAATGGGTACAAATATGAATCTCTTCCCATTGTTTGGTGAGGTCACTTTCTTCCAAATTTCTTAGCATGGATGAGTGAGCGTAGAACATTTCAATTTATAAGCCATCAATTCCTGGAGCCTTGTTTTTTACCAATGCCTCATTGAAACTTGGATTCTTCCTTCAATAACATTGGTTCTGATCATATATTATCTTCTGAAATAATTGAACCTTGACCAAGTCTTTTTGGTACAGTTATTCTGTATATTCCCTCCATTCTTTTTTGATATTTCCTGCATCATTCAATATTTCTCCCCTGTTGTTATTGTTAAGTGTGGTCGCATTGGTTTTGACTCATAGGATTTCCAAGGAGTGATTGGTAGGTTTGAACCACTGACCTACTGGTTAGCAGCCCAATGTTTATCCTACTGCACCTTCAATAATGCAACCTAAGGCTTGACTTTTTCCTTCAGTTCTTTAAGCTTGAGAAATGCTGAGAATGCTATTCCCTTCGGCTTTCCAAGTCTAAGTCATTGAACATTTTAGAACCTAGAAAGCATAAATGAAGGAATAGCTATCATTTCTAAAGAGAAATGATAAAATCAAAATATTCATTAATTAAATAAAACAATAAGTATTAAAAAGATTTGAAACCTTGGTAATAAAAAAGTATATTCAAAAAAATTAATTTTAATAGACAGGATAAACTCTTGTCTGTATGCTGAGCAAATAATCTGAGAAGCTGAATTATATGAAGGAAAAAAGTGACTTCAGGATTGAAGGAAGATTTATTAACACCATGTGATTTGCAGATAATACAACCTTGCTTTCCGGAAGTAAAGAGGACTTAAAATACTTTCTTATAAAGATCAAAGATCACAGCCTTCAGTACAGGTTGTACCTCAATGTAAAAAAAACAAAAATCCTCACCACAGGACCAATAAATAACATCAATATATTTATTTATTGTTAAATATATTTATCAATATTGAGAAGATTGAAGTTGCCAAAGACTTCATTTTTCTTGCACCCACAATCAATGCTCATGTAAACAGAAGTCAACAAATAAAACAATGAATTGCAGGCATTAGGCAAATCTGCTGCAAAAAGATTTTTTAAAGTGTTCAAGAACAAATGCATCAATTTGAGGACTAAGGTACACCTGACCCAAGCCACCTCATATGCATGTGAAGTTATGATAATGAATAAGGAAGATGATAGAAGAATTGATGCATTCAAAGTATGGTGTTGGACAACCAGAAGAATAAACAAATCTATATTGTTAGAAGTTCAGTCAGAATGTTCCTTAGAAGCCAGGATGGTGAAACTTCTCTGTCATACTTTGGATATGTTATCAGGAGGGACCAGTCCCTGAAGAAGGACATCATGCTTGTTAAAATGGAGATCAACAAAAAAGAGGAAAACCACCAATGACATGGATTGACATAGTGGCAAAAACAATGAGCTCAATCATAACAATTGTGAGGATGACATAGAATGAGGCAGTGCTTCTTTCTGTTGTGCATAGGGTCACTATGAGTTGGAACCAATGCAGTGGCACCTAACAACAAAGGATTTTCAAAGTCTAATTTTTCAGAAATAGATTGCCAGGCCCTGGGTAGACTTAAACCTCCAACTTTTAGGTTGGAGTCTGACTGAGCATGTTAATCATTTCACCATCAAGGGGCTCCTTACTATCTATCTACAGATCCTCCTTATAAAAAGTATTATTAAATAGTTGTAATTAGCAAGAAGATAGATATGTGTACCTGGAATGAAGGCATGGAATTCAGGAAACAATAAACACAGAATGATCTTAAGAATATATTGCTGTCTACAAGAAACCAAAAGAGACCTGCAAAAATGGAAGAATGTTCCATGCTCTTAGATAGGAAGACTTAACATTGAGAAAATGTCAATACTGCCCAGAGCAATTTGCACATATAATGCAAACCCAATCCAGATTCCAACGACACTCTTCAAAGTGATGGAAAAAACAATTACAAACTTTATATGGAAAGGAAAGTGACCCAGGTTAAGCAAGTAATAATAAGGTTGGAAACCTTTCACTCCCTGATTTCAAAATTTATTACACAGCTACAGTGGTCAAAACAGCTTGGTACTGGTACAATGAAAGATACATTGATCAATGAAGCAGAATCTAGAATTCAGAAATAAACACATCCACACACAACCAATTGATTTTCGAAAAAGTGCCTAAATATATTGCATGGGGAGGTGATAGATTCTTCAACAGATGGTGCTGGCAGAACTGGAAAGCAATATGCAAAAGACTGAAACAAGACCTTTACCAAACACCTTATACAAAAACCAGGATTAAAGACCTAAATGTGAATCCCAGAATTATAAAAGCCAACAATGAAAAATAGGGACAAATGTGAGGTCTCTAATTCAGGGCATACACAGACTACCAAACATTTTGAAAAGTATACAAACAAAAATTGACAAAATAGATGGTTGGGACATACTAAAAATTAAAAACGTATGTGCACCAAAAGAGTGAAAAGGGAACCCACAGAATGGGAAAAATCTTTTGCAACAACACATCAGACAAGGGACTCATCTCTAAAATATATAGGAAACTACAACATTTCTACAAGAAAAAGACAAATAACCCAATTAAAAAATGGGCACAAGACATGGACAGACACTTCACCAAGGAGGAACCAGTCAGCCAACAAACAAGTGAAGAAATGTTCACAATCACTAGTCATTAGAGAGATGCAAATCAAAACAACAATGAGATATCATCTCACACCAGCAATAAAAGCAAAAATTAAATTAAAAAAAAAAAAGTCGAGGACAATAAATGCTGGCAAGGATGTGGAAAGACTGGGACACTACTGGAGTGCTGATGGGATTGCAAAATGGTCCAACCTCTCTGAAAAGCAATATGGCATTTCCTCAGAAGGTTGGAAACAGAAATACCTTATGATCCAGCAATTCCTCTACTTGGTGTTTAGCCACAAGAAATATGAGCCATAACACGAATAGATAATATGCAAACCAATTTTCATAGCAGCACTATTTGCACTAGCAAAATGATGTAGACAGCCTAAATGCCCATCAATTGAAGAATGGATAAACAAACTGTGGTACCTACACATGGAATATTATGCTACCTTAAAGAATAACAAGGAAGCTGCAAACCACCCCATAACATGTGTGAACCTTGAGGACATTATACTGAGTGAAATTAGTCAGTCACAAAAGGAGAAATACTGCATAGGACCACTATTGTAAAAGACTAAGAAAAAGAACCCATTCTAAAAGGGGAGGGGAAGTTCTTTGCTGGTTACTGGGATGTGGGGAGGGGGGTGAAAGGAGGGAGGAAAAGATGGAGCAGAGGGGGCTAAGGAATAGACACAGGATAGCTTGGGTGCTGTGGTGGGGGGGAGCAATACACAAGAAGGGGGAGGGGAATGGAAGTTCAAGGTAGATGGGAGAACAGTTAGGCAGGTTTGCATGGACTAAGTAGGACAGAGGTAAATAATGATGTATGCACAACCTTGGAACAACAGGATTCTGGGATACAGGAATTTAGACATGGTTTGAATGGTTTAAAGGGGCGGGGGGGGCGGGATGTTAATATGCTCGGCTGTCTTTTGAATCTTGGTTTCCCTTGCAACCCACTGTAAAATAGACACTGGAAGGCAGAGAAAGGAATAGCCAGAAACATCGCCACAGAAAGCTTGTAAATCTGTCTTATGCCTATAACTGATTGGAATACCTAAAATGGGGCTACAATTTGCCCAGTGAAGGAGGCTTCCTGCGAAACCTTTACATTGCATAAGACCATAGGTGGAATCCTGAAAAGCATCCAGAATCTTCTGAGGTGGGTAGTCTCGACTTGAAAGGACAAGCAGACCAGGCTGGAGTGGCTAGAAGAACAGAAAATACTTCTTGAAAGAAACACCAACAGGGAAAATACAAAACAATAGCTGCAGTCTGACTGACTACTACAAGAACAAGCACATTATTTGCCCTGGAAACATCAAGGCAAGTGGTCAGGTCCCATCAGGGCAAACCCCCTTCCAAGACTAAGACTCAAGATGACCACACAAGCAGGCATGCGGTCTCTCTGGTGACCACATTGATCGATAAGGGGAAGTGAGGGGAAAGCAATGAAGCAGCAAGCTAAGCCCTACCACGTTCAATAGACTCCTGTGAACCCAGGTAGAGATCTGGTTGGCCAGCAGTGTGGCAAGACTTGGGGACTCCTCGTCCAGAGGCAGTGACAGAGCCACAGAGGACTAGAGTGGAAAGTGAAGCGTCCAGCTGATAAGAAGAGAGGGGATATGCACAAGAACACCCACACTTGCAGATAGTAACCAATTGACCTGACTTCAATAGCTGGATGATCAGAACTTGACTAGAATAAAGAAGAGGGGAAAAAGAGTAATCTGATACAATTCAATGAACTTGACCTACACCTATGGATGCAGTAGCTCAAAACAGGGAGCAAATCTTTACAGCGAGGATAATTCTCACCTCCTCCATACACTGAGTAGACAGGGAAAAGCAACTTAGACATTGTTGTTTTTGTTGTCAGGTGCCATCGAGTCGGAACTGACTCTTAGCGACCCCATGCACAGCAGAATGAAGCAATGTCCGATCCTGAGCCAACCTCACCACCGCTGCCACACTTGAGTCCGTCAATTATGCCACCTGGCCAATCCATCTCGTTAGGGGTCTTCCTCTTTTTCTCTGACCCTCCACCTTACCCAGCATGACATCCTTCTCCA
>NW_006408537.1:13953596-13995651 GCF_000296735.1 Chrysochloris asiatica | reverse complement strand
GCCTCACTTTCTTGAAAGACGTTGGCTACACAAAATGGGGGAGGGGAGGCTACAAAGGCAAGAAGTGACTGGCTTACAAGCTTTCCAGAGGGAGCCTAGATCCAGAGGACACGAAGGAAGGTAGAATCTCCACTGAGTAGTATCCAATCTGTCCGGGTGGGGCTGATGAAAGGAGATGGGGATAAGACTCTTGTGGTAAAATAGTGAATAATTGCTATCAAGACTGACTGAGAGGGTTGGAAATGTAAAAGTAGATGTTTTGTAGCAAAAGTGGGGGAGTGACTGACTTTGAAGTCCAGGAGTGGAGTCCCTGGGACCATCAAGGGAGAAGAGCAGAGTGCAGGACCCTACCCAGAGAAATAGTGATGCCAGAGATAGAGGCAGAAACAATGATGTAGAGAGCTGGAGCAGCTGGGGACTCTAGGCCCAGAGAGGGAGAGGGGCTGTATGCTGATAACTGAGGGGCAGGCTTGCGGGGTATACCTTTGGTTATTTGATGATGCATGGAGTGGATTGTAATCATGGCAATGAAATGATATACGATAGGATGAATGTAAAGCTAATATTCTCCCATGTAAACTATAACATATTTCACAATAAAAACTTTAAAAAAGAATATATTGCTATATAAATGGCATGGCAAAGTCATATGACCTCCTCTAACTTCACAAAAGGAAAGAAGTATCAAAATCAATAGCCCAAGGTTAATCCCTGTAAAGTGGAAAAAACATGCCTCCACTCTCCAAACTTTTTGCCTATTCTGACAAAAAGTATACCTCCCATGGCACTCTACTCTGCTGGGTTTAATAATTAGTTACAATAACCACATAGAACTTACAGACAATACTCATAAAAATGGGGTTTATTAGGGAAAGTAACAGGTTACAATTCAAAATCAGAAGTGACTCAGAATACAATTTTCAGTCAGGATAGGTTCTTCTCAACAATGCCTCACTATGGCCCTATACCTTTCAGCCATACAGTCCCTTGGCCTCTCTCTTTACAGACAAGTATTACAAAGCTCCTTTAGCTTTGCCAATAAGTGCCCAGAGGCACCCCCATTCCAACAGTAAGCCTCCACATGATGGCACTCAGCTATAGTTCTGTAGGCAGCAAACTTAGCTCTACCAAGTACTCCTAAAAACACCACACTCTCTCAGCAAGTCTCCTACAAAAAGACACTCTGCTTTCTCACTCTATAGGTCTAGGACCCCAAGGCACCATTTTCTATTGGTGTCCTTCCAGTCTCCTGCTTTTCTCCTACCTAGTTCTGGTGCCACCATTTCTCTGACATTGCTTTTTGCTATCTCTTGCTATTTCAGCAAGATGTTACATATCTCTCCTTCTCCTGGGCCAAGGAAGCTCAGAACAGGGATCCCAGGTCCAAAGGATACACTCTAATCCTAGCTGCCCTTTCTTGGTGGCAATGAGATATCCTGTTCACCACTGGGATGGCTCATTTTAAGCCTTTGTGATGGCAAAACTGACTAATGAAAGGGTTCTGTGATAGCTAATGTTCTGTAACAATTTGGCTGGACCAGGATTCTTAGTGGTTTGGTAGTTAAGACATAGAACTCTTCCAGATGAGATCTAATATAATGTTATCACTCTATGATTTGATCTGATGTGACCAATCCTCAGCTGATGTAATTATTCTGTGTTGTAAATCCTCACCTCTATGATGCTAATGAGATCAGATGCAACCTACAGGATTGAGTATATATTGAATCAATCTCTTTTGAGACATAAAGGCTACAGAATTGAGCAGAGAAAGAGGGAGCTACTACCATCAAGACAGAAAAATCAACAGTGAAGTATGTCCTTTGGACCTAAGGTCCTAGCACTATAAAGTTCCTAGATCCAGGGGAAGATTGATACCAAGACAATGGAGAACACCTAGGAATATTGGGCCTGCAGATGCTGAAAGAAATAAGGATCTTTCCCCAGATCCAACAAAAAAAAAAAAAAAAAAATGACTTCCCCTAGAGCTGGCAGTCTAAATTTGGACTTCTAGACTCATAAACTGTGAGAGAATAAATTTCTGGTTGTTAAAGCCATCCACTTGTATAGTATTTCTATTATAACAGCATTAGACAACTAAGACAGGTTCTATACACCTATTTGCTTAGTCCCACCCTCACAGTGGCTGCAATAGTGGGCTCAGGCATAGCAACTATGAGTCTAAGCTGATTATTAGCACCTAAAAACAACAACCACCACCAACCCCCCACAAGGGTACTATGCAACCTATTTACATTAGTAGCAAGTTATCCAATCCCTTTTTTGGAACAAAAGCACCTCACATTTGCATAGTCCTATGGCATAAGCAACCTAACCATAAGGTCATCAGTTCAAACCCACCAGCTGTTCTTTGTAAACCCCTTATAGGGTTGCTATGAGACAAGAGAAGGAGCCCTAGTAGCCAAGTAGGTTACAAACTGGACTGTGAACTGCCACATCAGCAGTTTGAATCTACTAGTCTCTCTGAGAGGAAAGCTGAGACTTTCTGATCTTATAAAGACTTACACCCTCATAAAACCTAACTATATGGCGAACTAACCAATCCCAGCTTTAAAGTCCTACTATAGGATAAGCACTCAATCACAAGGTTGGTTTGAACTGCAAGGTCAGTGGTTCACACTCACCATGTGCTTCTCAGAAACTCTATACAGGGTCACAATGGATCAGAACTGACTCGACGGCATTTAACAACAACGCAACTTATTTGCATGGTCCCACCCAAACATTTGGTGGGAATTAAGAAGACATTGGCTAGAAAGCCATACGAAGTAAATTCAAGGTACCACGTTATCTTTTTCTATTTTGCATATATATCTTTCCATGTAATTAGACATTATTTTATAACTCCAATTTAAGTATTGAGTAGCATTCAGTTATATAAAGGTGCTCAATTTAATTAACTAATCTACTCTCCAGTATTTATATTTCTACATCCTTTCCCTTGGTTTTCAATACCATAAACTTTCCATTTGTGCAGGATTTTCTCTTCATTTACAAATATATTGTGTTTTCTGAATCAAAATATTCTTTCATATATTGCTTAACATTCCTGAAGACTATCAACTTAAAGAACAAGTATGTCAAGGACACCAAAATCTACAAGTTTCATTAAATTTACTGTTTAAAATAATGCAACTTGAGTATTTGATTTTTAAATCCATTACATGCAATATTAGTAGAAGTAGATGAACACTTCAACTTGATTGTGTAATTTATTTTCATAAAAATCTCTTTAGAGATCCCTGTCTAGTCAGCAAATAATTGCTTTAACTTGGATTTTAATATTAGCACTGAATGATTTATGTACATTAAATAATGTAATTCTCACTAACCATTTATGAGCTAAGAATGATTATCTCCCTTCAGTGGATAATCACACTTCAGGGAAGAAAGGTTAAGTAGTTTGCCTAAGACCACTCAGCCAGTCAATGGATTATCTCAAAATATGATCCTTGAATCTTTAAATCATTAGACTTGGCTGGTCTCAGCAATATTTGAGAGACATAAGGGATATATACTTAAGTTTTTCCTACAAAGATTTATGTGGCATAATATCTAACTTGTTTATAGATTTTTTTGTTTGTTTCTTATGATATAATTTGGTCTATAAGCAAATATGAGACATACAAAAATAAATGTGATAGGAATCTACATGTGGAAAATATCTGGTAGGATCAGAATATCTGTTTCCAAAATAGCACACAAACTAAACAGGCAATAGAGTAAAAAAATTGGTGAAATTTTCAGGAGAAGAAAAGGAGGAGGTAAAAAAAAAAAAAAATTGTAAATATTAGACTCCTTTTATAGAACTGCAGCTCAGACTTCAACAAGCTCTTAATGAAACAAACAAAGAAGGTCTTATTATTTAATAATAACAATGTGCATACTCCTTGAAAACTATTCCCTCCATCTCCGGCATAAACCATCCATATATTTGACCTGGCAATATTTCCCATCATAGTAAATGAACTTCAATGCCCTTGCAATACATAGTTCATACAAATGGGAAAGTGTTTGAGTTGTTCCTTGAATCTAAGACATGTTTAACATTTTGAAATGTGATTTGAATACTCTCTTGGAACTATACTTACTCGAATAGAGTATGTTTTATGGGATGGAACATATCTGATTCTATTTCTAGGTAAGGTATAAAAAGAAAATTTGCACAGATATGACTGCTGTCCTTTTGGAGAAGATAGAAAAGAGGAGTACAGTTGGATTCTTTTCCATTCAACTTAATCTACAATTTTATTTTTATTAAAAACAAACAAACAGATTATTTAACCATTATTTGTTTAATAAAACTGACTTTGTTTTTCAGGGAAGTGACCAACTAATTCCAATTTGTCAGGAATTTACCAAGTTTTGGCAGTAAATATCCTGCAAGCCAGGAAGCCCTTCAATCCCAGGCAAATTGATTGTTTGGAATTGAAAATATAAAATTTACGTGTCCAAAATTCATAAAATACAAATAAGCACAAAAGAGAATTAAAATCACCCACATTCCCATCATGCAAAGATAGCCATGTTGATGTTAATGAATATACTTCAAATATTGTCTGTATGGAATAGACAGTGCAACATAATGCCATTACAAATGGCAAGTGGTAAGGTAGTATCTTTTCAATATTTTCTTTTAAAATGTTAAATAAACTATTTCCAAATATGCCAAGCATTTATGTGTACCTTTTCATATGATTGTGTCATTCAACAAACTCTGATATTTTTACATTTGTACATTGACCATTTCTGCTATTCATTCTACAAATTCCTTTAACCTATACTTTTCTTTATCTCTGAAACACAGTACCAGCCAGTACATTAGTGGCATGCTTTCTGATAACTATCAGAGTGTAATCTCACTGCACAGGGGTATGAAGTCTTTCATTTCTTATTCTATTTCTATTTTCCCTGCAGGCCAGGGAGGGGCGTTTTCCACTCAGGGAGTTTAGCATCATTCAGCATTAATGTTTCTTGTGCAGGAATCTCCTACTTGACTGAGGCCACATGTCAACCACAATTATCACTTAAGATTTATCAGTACTTACATATATATATGCATGTGCTTTGTTGTAATTGTTATCAAGTCGATAACGACCCATAGCAACCCTGTATAGGGTTTCCAAGGAGCAGCTGGTAAGTTTGACCCACTGACCTTGCAGTCAAGTGGCATATATATATATATAGAGAGAGAGATAAAGCCGTGGTGATGCTGTAGGATACACACTGGACTGCTATACATAAAGATCTTATTTTGGGGGGTGCCCATAGACAGCTAACTTTCTGAGAGCATCTTTGGTCCTGATTTAAAGTCAGGAAGGAAAATAAAATGGGGTGTTAGAAAAAAAAAATTTTTCTTTTATCTATCCGAACATGTTCACACTTGGTTGAGGATGTATTTCAAGATTATTGTGATCCAGAAAGTGCCTCTCCTATTGAAGAAGTACTTACCATTCATGTGTGAGAAGTGACTCTGTTCTTGCCAATAACACATGCAATAATAACCCTTTCTGTTTTACTTCTAGCTACACAGTGCCGGTTGGCAGCCCTAGTGCTGCCTGTATGATTGAAATGACTGCAGATGGAAATCCTCCAATACAAAAGAAAAATACAGCATCGTCCCATGCCTCTCAGGGAGTTATGCAAATATTCAGCTTCTAACATTATTAATTATGGTCACAATATTTCAGATAAATACTTGTTTTCAAGTTATTAAGTGCTACTATTTCTTTATTGAACACATTCCTTAAAAAATCTCTTAAGAAAGCATCAAGAAATTCATAGCTGATACTTTAGGCATAATTAAACATACTTAATGTTGCCTGTCATTATAAAAATTTTATTAAATCTAGCAATAAATTGATTTTCTTGTTACATTTTGGCTGTAATATATTGCACTTGATTTGAAAAAAAAAAAAATCTCAGGAATAGAAAAAGATCAGAAGATACAACATGGTACTTAAACATTATTTAAAAGCCCATTCTCAGTTTTCTAGATTTGATATCGCAAATTCTTCTTAGAAACCTAGAATGAAGCTAAATTGAAAAAAGAGAAGAGTCTACCTACCCTCCAGAGACTAGGCAATTGGCTAAATTCTTTTAATTTTCAAGATGTGGTTGCTTGCATGCTACTTGATATGACTACAGCAATACATTTAATATAAAGAATCCCTGGTTCATTTGATCATCATGGAGAGTTAATCTGTCTAATGAGAGCGCCGAATTGCTAATTTTAGGACACATTAAAGCTTGCAGTGTGCACTGCCCTAATGATTTGAAAATTTCATTTTACTTCCATTTACTTCTACACAGTCTCTCTTTATTTTTTTTAACTTTTTCATTTGAATTTTGTGAAGGTTTACACAGAAGTCTTACATTAAATAAATCATACACTTTGCTTCATCTTAATAATTGCAATTCCCTCTATGTAACAACAATTTTTCTACTTCTTCCCTGTGGTTCTTATTTACATTTTACCCTCTTTCCCTTCCCTTCTCAACTTTGTCCTTAGTTAAATTTTGCCCTATTGGTCTTGAATGACAGCCCATTCCATTGTAAGCATACCTTACTAATCGGGCTGCGAACCTTAAGGTCAGCGGTTCGAAACTACCAGCAGCTCCGCGGGAGAAAGATGAGGCTTTCTACTCCCGTAAGGATTTACACCCTCGGAAACCCCGTACAGGGTCGCTATGGGTCGGAACCGACTCGAAGGCACTTAACAACAACAACATACTTATCTGGAGTCCTGGTGTGGAGCTGTGAGTTAATGCGCCAGACTGCAAAGCTGTGTGAACTGCAAGATTCAAGCTCACCAGCTACTAGCTCCTCGGAAACTCTATACAGGGTCGCTATAGGTCGGAACCGACTCAACGGCACTTAGAACAACAACATATGCCTATCTGAACTCCTAGTGTGATGCTGTAGGATCAGCACTAGACTGTGAACCCACCAGCTACTCCTTGGAAACACTATACAGGGTCTCTATGAGTTGGAATCGACTCAACAGCACTTAACAACAATATACCTATCTACTATTTGGACACAAGGGGTGAGTTCCAGATGTGAAGGGTAGTCAAGAGCCATAATTTCAGGGTCCTCCGGTCTCTTTCTGATGAGAAAATCTGATCTCTTTTTATAATTTTGAGTTTTGTTCACAGTTTTTCCCACACTATTGGAACCTTCTGATGTGATTCCTTTTAGAGCAGTTTATAGTGGTAGCCAGGCACCATCTATTTCTTCTGGTCTCAAAGTCATGGTGACAGATGTTCAATTGTTCCTCTGGCCTATTGGACTAGTTGATTCCAAACATCTTCAAATTTTCATCACTCTTTTTTGTTCTGTAAATTGAAACACCAATAGTTACACCTTAAATGACCACTTGTGAGCTTTTAAGATCTCAGTCTCTTCTATATTATCTCTTATTAAGTATACATAGGCATTCAAAAGAACCTCATAGCAAACATCTAATATTTGCATATGCACATTGTGCTTTTCAACCATTATTTCATCTGATTTTCACAAGAATTTTCCAAAGTATGAATGATTACCTCCTTTCTATGGTACTTCATTGTGTTCATGACCAAGAGGCAGGTATTGGAACAGAACAAGGGATACTGAAGGGTATAAAACCAGGAAAGGTGTGTGTCAGGGTTGTACCATTTCACCATACTCATTCATAATCTGTATATTAAGCAAATAATCCGAGAAGATGGACTATATGAAGAAGACCATAGCATCAGGCTAAGAAGAAGACTCATTAACAACCTGTGACATGCAGATGACACCATCTTGCTTGCTGAAAGTGAAGAGGACTTGAAATATTTACTGATGAAGAACAAAGATTACAGTCTTCAGGTTGTATTACACAACAATATTAAAACAAATATCCTCACAACTAGACCATTAAATAACATCATGATAAATGTAGAAAAGATAGAAGTTGTCAAATACTTCATTTTGCTTGGATCCACAATCAACACTCATGCAAACAGCAGTCAATAAATCAAATGACATATTGTATTAGGCAAACTGCTACAAAAGACCTCTTTAAAGCAAATATGTCACTTTGAGGACTAAGGTGCACCTGACCTAAGCCATGGTATTTTCAGTCATCTCATGTGCATGTGAAAGTTGGACAATGAATAAGGAAAACCAGAGATGAATCAATGCATTTGAATTATGGTATCCAAGAAGAACATTAAGAGTACTATGGACTGACAAATGAAACAAGCAAATTTGTCTTGGAAGAAGTACTCCCTAGAAGTACTTAGAAGTATTCCCAGAGTACTTAGAAGTATTCCTAGAAGCAAGGATAGGAGACTTCATCTCTCATAGTTCAGACATGTTGTCAGGAGAAACGAGTCCCTTGAGTAGGACATCATGGTTGGCAAAGTGGAGGGTCAGTGAAAAGGAGGAAGACATCAATGAGATAGATTGATGCAGTAGCAACAATAGACATAACATAACAACAACTGTAAGCATGGTGCAGCTCTGGGCAATGTTTTGCTCTGCTTTGCATTGGGTCATTGTGAGTCAAAACTCACTCAATAGTGCCTAACAACAACAACAACATGGCTGGGAAATACAAATTGAACCTAAATGACTAGTTGAGTTGTGAGATGATATCAGGGACTTAATACACGAAAAAAAGCAAAAAGTATCCAAAAGACAGTAAGGAAAAAACAAAATGGATGTCTCAGAGAAGACTCAGAAATTTATTCTTGAATATAGAGTAGCTACCGTGACTTGAAGAGATGAAGAAGTAACAGACGTAAACAGAAGATTTCAAAGGGTGACTCAAGAAGACAAAGTAAAGTATTGTAATGAAATATACAAAGACCTGTCGTCAGAAAATCAAAAGGGAAGAACACACTTGGCATTTCTCATACTGAAAGAATTGAAACAAAATTCAAGCCTCAAATTGAAATATTAAAGGATTCTGGAGCAAAATATTAAACAATTCAGGCAGTATCAAAAAAGATGGAAGGAATACAAAGAGTCATGATGCCAAAAAGAATTTGTTGACATTCAACCATTTCAGAAGGTAATATATGATCAAGAATTGATGATACTGAAGGAAGAAGTCCAAATTGCACTGAAGATTTTTGCTAAAAACAAGTCACCAGGAATTAACGGAACACCAATTGAGGTATTTCAACAAATTAATGTAATACTGGAAGGATACATTCATGTATGCCTAGAAATTTGGAAGACAGCTAACTGGTCAATTGAATGGAAGAGACCCATATCTGTGCCCATTCAAAAAAAATATGATCCAACAAAATGTGCAAATTTTCAAAAATATCATTAATATAACCCCCAAATGAAGATTTGCTGAAGATAAGTCAAAAAGAGTTGCAACAGGGAACTGCCAGAATACAAGTCAGATTCAGAAGAGGCTGTGAAAGGAGAGATATCGTTGATGTCATGTTGCTGATGGATATTGGCTGAAAGCATAGAACACTAGAAGGATGTTTACCTCGGTTTTAATGACTATGTAAAGGCATTTGTGTGGATTACAGCAAATTATATATAATATTGTAAGGAATTAGAATTCCAGAATACTTAATTGTGCTTATGCAGAACACAATTGTACTCATGTTCTGTTTGCAGAATAAGGGGGAACTACATAGTTTAAATCAGGAAAGGTATGTGTCAGAGTTGTATCCTTTTACCATACCTATTCAAATAGTATGCTGAGCAATTAATCTGAGAAAAAACTACATGAAGAATGTGGCATAAACATTAGAGAAAGATTCATTTAAAACCTGTGCTATAAAGATGACACAACCTTGCTTTCTGAAAAGAAAGAAGATTTGATGTACTTACTGATGAAAAAATTTAAAAATACAATCTGCAGTATGGAATACATCTCAATGTAAACAAAATAAAACTACTTACCACTAGAACAAAAAACAATATCCTAATAAATTGAGAAATTTTTGAAGTTGTCAAGGATTTCATTATATTTGGATCTACAATAAGCACTCATGGAAGCAGCCATCAAGAAATCAGACATATTATATTGGGTACATCTGCTTCAAAATAATTCTTTAAGTGTTAAAAAGCAAAGCTGCCACTCTGGGAACTAAAGTACACCTGCCCCAACCTATGCTTTTCATATGCACCTCATATGCAAGGGAAACTTGAACACTGAATAAGAGAGACTGAAGCAGAATTGGTGCATTTGAAGTACGGTATTGGCAAGGAATATTGAATATACCATGAACCACCAGAAAATGGAACAAATCCATCTTGGAAGAAGTACATACAGAATGCTTCTTATAAATAAAGATGGTGAGACTTAATCTCATGTTGTTGTTGTTGTTGTTGTTAGGTGCCATTGAGTCAGTACCAACTCATAGCGACCTTATGCACAGCAGAATGAAACACTGCCTAATCCTGGGCCAACCTCACTACTGTTGCCACGCTTGAGTCCATAAGATGCTGTCACTTGGACAATCTATCTCATTGGGGGGGCTTCCTCTTTTTCTCTGACCCTCCACCTTACCAAACATGATATCCTTCTCCAATGACTGCTCCCTCCTGACAATATGTCCGAAGTATGAGAGACGAAGTTTGGCCATCTTGGCCTCCATGTAGTTTGAATATAATATCAGAGGGATCAATCCCTGGAGGACATAAAACTTGGTAAAGTAGAGAGGGTCAGTGCAAATGAGGAAGACCCTCAAGGATTTGGCTTATCACAGTGACAGCAACATTAGGCTCAAACATAGGAAGAATTTTGAGAATGGAGCAAGATCAGGCAGTGCTTTGTTCTGTTGTGCATAAAATTTGTTTTGAGTTGAAATCAACTAGATGGCACCTAATAATAATGGCCGAGGAAATGGAATATCAGCGTTATCCAAATTTCATAGTGATTAGAAATGAGACTTGAATCCAAGTTTTCTGATTCCCAGCACTTTAATTATTCCTTTACAACACACAATCTCTTTATCATTCATTTGCTACAGCAACAGGGTCAAGATAGTTGGAATGGATTGTCAAATTAGAAATAAATCTTTTTCATATTAAAAAAAAAAATGTCATGTAGAGTACAGATTGGCCAAATATTTAGATTCAATACATGGATTATCCAATGATAGAAAACATATAAAACATTCATAGTGAGAAATTCAATATGAAGTATTTAATGTAATTATAATTAACTTCTGCAGCCATTCATTTTTTATATTAAAAACTTAATATTTTCCGATACATAACATGTAATGTATGTATCTACTAATTAATAGACATTAAGGAATCCTATCTACTAAATCACATTCAACAAGAAATTGAATTTACAAGGAGTCCTGGTGTGGTTCTGAGAGTTAATGAACGGGACTGCAACGTCAGTGGTTCAAGCTCACCAGCCACTCCTGGAAAACCCTATAGAGGGTAACTATGAGTCAGAAGTGACTCAACAGCACTTAACAACAACAACAGCTATGGAATCTAAGGAGCCCCGAGTTAGGATCTGAACTGCTAACTGCAAGATCTACAGTTCAAGTGCACAAACAGCTCCAGGAGAAATCTGTAAAGAGTTACAGTCTCAGAAACCTTATACAGAGTTGCTAGGAGTCAGAAGCCATTACATGGCAGTGAGATTTGGGTTTCTTGCCATCAACTCTGAGAGAATAAAAAATGATGAGGCCCTATCATAAAATAATATAGTTTTATAAATCTGTACTTCCATGTATTTTCATGTTTCTGTTGTTAGGTGTGTAGAGTGGCTCAGATTCATAGCTGCCCTGTATAGCATTTCCAAGGAGCAGCTGGTGGGTTTGAACCACCGAACTTGAAGTTAGCAATCCAGTTCCTATCCTATAGCAACATATCAAAACTCTACAGATAATCATACTACAGGGCAAAGCAAACAGGCAAGGATTGGAGAGGGTGAGAAGGGAGACAGAGAGTAAGAAGAATAGAAAGAAATGGGAAAAAAAGAGGCAGGCAGAGAGAGAGAAATCATTTAACTGTAGATGGATGGAGGTTGAGATAAATACTGCTTCTGCTTTTCTATCCTTTTCACTTACTGTCTCTGAACAGTTATTGACAATTTAAGCCTAATTCACATAGGAAGGACCACTGGTGGTACCGTAAGATAAGCATAGGATTGCTAATCACAAAGTGGACAATTCAAACCCACCAGCCACTCCATGAAAGATGATGTTTTCTGCTACCATTAAGATTTACAGCCTCACAAACCCTATACAGGGTCGCTATGAGTTGAAGTCCACTTGACAGCACATCACCATCATCACCACCAAAATTTTAGGAGTGCTGTGATTCTGTAGAACAAGCCCTGGAAGGTGAACCACAAGGTTGGTGGTTTGAGCCCACTATCCATTCCAAGGGAGAAAGATAAGACTTTCCACTCCTACAAAGATTTACAACCTCGGAAACCCAGTCCAGGGCGGCTATGAGTCATAATCTACTCGACAGCACTTAACAACAGCAATCTATATTTTATAGCATCAAAGTCTTTTAACTTCAGACTTGAAGAGATAAAATAAGACTATACATTTCATCAATATATCATTATAGAAATGTACGTACTACTCCAACATCTAAATTTAAATGAAAACAAAAAATCAGAATTGGAGCAGCTTCCTATCTTCTGATTTTAGAAGTCATCTTCCCTTAAGCCCATCTTCTTATTTTATTCCTAGGTACTACACAATGTCAAAAACACTGAGAAGAAAGGGAATGTTCATTTCACTCTTGTCAAGTGTGAAGTCCTTTCCCCTCAGTTACCATTCAGATGTTTCATTATCCTGATAATTCCTCCTTGATTGTCCATGTCTGTTCTCTGTGGTTTTACCTTGTAAGATCATATCTTGATGTCAGACTCTATTCCCAAAGTCTGGTTCACAAGGAGTTATTAGAAAAGACTTATTTTTAAAGACCTGTCTCCTTAGGAATGATTATACACACAAAAGGCAGTTCTTGGATAATTGTGAGTCTGGGGATAGAGTTAGTCAACCATTTTAACGGTTATCTCTGTGCAGTCAACAGGAGCTGCTTTTTAAGACATTTCAGGGCTCCAACTAAGCATGAGCCTCAGATCAGAAAAAATACAAGAGCCATTTACTTTCATTGTTTGGGTGTTTTTTAATAGTCTAATAAATCATAGATATCTCTATAGACGTCTTCTCAGATCTGCCTACTGCTGACAGAAGAGGAGGGTGTTCTTCCATCCTCTATCAGTTTTGTGCTAAAACTGCACATTGTCAAAGCAGTGAGAGGTTTGCTGTACCAAGTGTGTGATCAATACACAAAGACATCGGAGGTACTCCAGAGAGGAAGGTCACAGACTTGGATACACCAAGTCTGCAGATTTATGATAGATCACAATTGCTCTTAGCAGTGGGGTGCTTATCTTAGCTAATAAAAGAGCTCAGCTGATAGTTGGCTAGAATAATTAATATAAACTGACTTAGCGTATGAAAAATAAAGGATGTGAAAACAAACAGACACATTCATGTTATGCATGAGGACTCTATTGATATACCTTGAAACCTTTAGCTACCTTTCACTCCACTACTTCTAAAAGTTATCACTTTCTGGGACTAAGACTGGAAATACTCAGGAAAGAAGTTTAAAAAATGATCTTAAGAACAGTGTCTGGGTCATTGAAAAAAGAACAAGAGCTCACACACAGAGTTAGCTTGACCTAGTGGAGGCCATGGAGATGATTTGGTGTTCCTAGAATTAAACATGTTCCTGTTCTCTAAAGCACATTCACATCAAACCAGTACATATTAGCATAAATGTTAAGTGATATTACTGGGTTTTTCCCAGAGTCTCTTCTTCCTAGACTCCTAACGTACTTAGCTTAATTTTTGAATTCTTGAAATTATGGCTATTTTATCTGTCCCTGGTGTTGTACTGCTGGATAATGCGCTGGATTGCATGGTCAGTCTGAACTGAAAGGTCGGTGGTTCAAAACCACCAGCTACACCTCCAAAACTCTATATAGGGTTGCTATGGGCCAGGAGTGACTCAACATCACTTAACCACAACAACAACCAGCTTAAATATTTTGGGGGCATTAGTCTGGGAGATTTGAGAGTAGTCTGAGGGCAGAGATACCAGTGGTGCAATACATACAAATAGTACATCTCTCTGTCATATGTCTACTGACCCTGAGGAGTAGGGGCCCATTACAAGTCAATCTAGTCTTCAATAGTAGCTCATGAATTCTTATTGAGGAGAATTGCAGTTTATGTATAACTAAATTATGAGGAATCAATTACATATTTCCAAGGGGTAGTTATATAAAGCATGTGTATAGATAACCATTCTGGTCAATGAGTATAAACTTGACAATAAGCATAAGATGTGTTGTCTCAGTTAGCATCAGTTTCCTTTTGACTCTCATAGTGATACATTTCAGCACAGAGGATGGTTCTGGAGTTTTTGTACACTGTGGCCTCGAAATTTGTGCTTTATCTGGTGCTACACACTGACAGCTCAGATAGCGTAGTGGTTACGAATCGCTCTGTGAACCGCAAGGTCAGCAGTTTGAAACTACCAGCTGTTCCACAAGAGAAAGATGAGGCGCTCTGCTCCCGTAAAGATTTATAGCCTCAGAAACCCTGTACAGGGCCGTTATGAGTCGGAACCAACTCCACGGCACACAGCCACCACCACACACTGACAAAATAGGATTCCATCCCAAAATGAGTGGAAAAATGTAGATGTGTTGAAATTACTGGTAACTAGCACACTGGTCTCCAATGTGATGCCTGAAGGATTTCCAAGGGCAATTTAGATTCTATGAAAGGTTCATCTCATACCCAGACTTTAGAACTAACTCTCATGTAAGATGTGGCTCTGATGTATTGTCCAAATGAAGGTAGATCAAGGACCCAATTTTACACAGAGAGTCCCTTTTTTCTACTATTAATTGTTCATAAATGGGCTGTTTGCCTTTGAGATGACCTGGCTTCTTTATGTCTTGTCAAAACAGAAGCCCTTTCTTGATCCAGTTTTTGGGATAAAAGGTGAATAAAGGAACTGAATATAATCTAAGCTAACTTCTACTTCTAATACATATTTGTCTTCATCTTTTTGGGAAAAACTGAATAGATGTTAAAATGTAACATTTCCAGCTTTCTAATGGGAGTCCTGGTTTGGCAGTGTAAGATAAGCACTGGACTGTTAGCCACAAGGTTCGTGGTCCAAATCCACTAACTGCTCCTTGGAAGCCCTATTGCAGGATCCTTGGGAGTCGGAAGGACAGTTAACAACAACAACAATATGCAAGCACAATAAATTGTACTCTTGTTACAATATTTCAAATACAATATATCTAATTAACATGGTTCTTTATTTATTTATCAGTTACATATTTGAAATGCAAACCCGTGAATTTAAAGATATGTTTTAAAAGTAATCAATCAACAAGTTTTGTTGAATGCCCATTTTTGTGTGTGTTAAATTATATTAGATATTGTGGGAGAAGCAAGATACATTTTCTAAAGTAGCTCATACTACCACCTAGGACAATGGACAAAACTAGCCACCAACTTTAAAGCTTATAATCACAGAACAATATATTCCAGGTCTTCCCCACACAATATGACAACACCTTATAACGGACATTTTGTTGTTATTTTCCTACAGATCTATTTTGATTCAATGTACCTTAGCCATAACCTTGAAAATATTAAAATCCATAAGAATGAGGACCTTATTTATGGGTTCAAAGGCTACATTTGAGAATTTCAAGTAAATAACAAAGAATTCTTCATCCTTGATGAAGCACACAATGTGGAAAGAATACTGAGAACTGCCATGTCCCTAGGTGTGTTCATCATCCATGCCATAACAACAGCACATGTACCAGGCTGGTATTAGCACACTAATCTCCAACCTATAGTGCTGCTGTTGCTGTTGTTAGTTGCTGTCAAGTCAATTTCCACTCATGGAGACCCAGTGAATGCAGAATAGAATAGATCCATAGAGTTTTCAATGCTGTGACTTTTGAAAGCAAAATCACCAGGCTTGTCTTCCAAGGCACCCCACTTGAGTGGGTTTGAATCATGAGACTAATAGTTGAATGCTTAACTAAAGTATTTATGTTTCCTATATTATATGACTCCATATTCTTAAAACAGGACTCCAGGTGTGGCAGTGTGTGTTAATGAGCTGGACTGCAAAGTCGGTTTGAACTGCAAGGTTGGTGGTTCAAACTCTACAGCCGCTCCTAAGAAACCCTACACAGGGTTAGGTCAGAACCAACTCAACAGCACTTGACAACAACAATGACAATTCTTAAAACAACAAAAGTCAGCAGCATTGTCATTTTGGTAATGGAAAAGAAAGGACTGGGACCCCAGGACTTTTTTTATGTATTACCTTTAGGATACACCAGCCGCTTCTCAGACACCCTATGCAAGGTCACTGTGAGTCAGAACTGACTCGACGGCACTTAAGAACAACATATGATACACATATTGTGTAGGATATTTTTTTGCTCCCAACAACTTATGTAACATACATACATTGAAAAAAGATTTTCAGACTCTGAAAATAACTAGATTTAAGTAGGCCTGTCTTTAGCAATGTCAAATAGATTCAAATTTAAGTTTACCTGGATATTCTTACTTTTTAGGAAATATTATTAAGAAGTTAGTACTAGTGTGAGTCAAAAATTATCCACACTGCAATTATATTAAAACTTGTATTTACTGTACTGTCTTATCAGCATTTTCTGTTCAAGGTCACTGCTATGCAGGTATGAATATGGACATCTGCAAACAAAATTTGGACCAATACTCAAAGAAAAATAAAGGTTTCTTTTTTTAAAAAAAAATTTAAAAAGCATCATTAGTTATGAAACATGAAATCATCACTATGAGCATCAGAATAAACAGCAGTGACTGGGATGAAAATATCATCAATCACCCATCAAGATAAAGTTCAAAAGTCAACCATCAGCTGGAAAATGTATATTTACAGCTTCCTGGGATTCTCAAGGACCAGTGTTAGAAAACTTTTAAGAAAAAGGATCAACAATCAACAGTGCTCATTACAGTGAGATGCTCACTGAACAACTGAAGACTTATCTTCAGATTAAACACAAAACTACTATCCAAGGGTATTGTGATCTTACATGACAATGCACATCCACACACCTCTGCCCACACTGTTGACACTCTGCAAAACTTCATTTTGAGATCTCCAAGTATCCACCCTATAGTTCTGATCTTGTTCCATCCGATTTTCACCTGTTTGGTCCCCTGAAAACAGCTTTCGAGGATGAAGACTTACCTCTGATGAAGAAGTAAAGATAGCAGTGTATTTCTAGTTCACAGTTCAGCATAAAACATTTTTAATAAGGAACTAAGAAAGCTTGTTGGCATATGCATAAAGTATATCAAAAAGCAAAGAGATTGTGTCCAACAATAATGATGTATTTGTCTTTCCTAAGAGTTGATTAAAATAAATTCCTCAGTCAGAGTTTTTAATCTCAGAGTTTTTACACAGAAAATTTTTAAAGCCCTCTCATATTTCTTCTTTTATTAGCAATTCTATATACACTTTTCCTCCTTGAAGTAAAGATTCATCATGCTTGTAAGCTTAAGAAGATCTTAATTAAAATTACTTTCTGCTCCACTAAAATGTCTTAAGTGAATTGACCCCAAGAGACTCTCATTTGGACAGTGTAGAACATATTCCCAAATTTCTTCAGTCCTCTGAGAAATCATGATTTCAGGGCTGCAAATGATGCCAGAATGGAAGCTAAAGCATGTACAGATGCATTTATAATAGCTTCAGCTTAAAAATTGACCAAATCTCACAGGAAGTATTTTAATTAATTCACCTCACTGTCTCCAAGGGGCAAGCCATCAACTAGTTAATGACTCTGTGAAAGTAAACCTCTATAAACATAGTGCAGAAATGATGAAAATTCAATTAAGAAGGCAAGACAGGAAATGGCAGGCAGAGATGGGTTCTAAAGTTAGTCACTGAAATAGGAGGAAAAAGGAAAGAAAAACTAAATAACAAAGACAAGAAACAGAGGAATGGACAGGTATGATAAAGTCAAGGTGATATATTCACCAGGCAATCACAGACCAACAGCAATAAATTTGAAGAAAAAGCATGGTTTAATGGAAAAGGACAAATCTGCACTTAGGGTGTTGGGAAGCTGGCTTCACCTTTGTTTCTGATTCATTGTATCTTAATATGTGCCTGGGTGTATACACTTACAAAACAACAGCAAGATATTTAATATAGGAAAATGTAGCAAATACAAATTTAAATAATTTTAAAAGAAAGTGAACTTGGAAGGAAGAGCAAAAATAATCTTCTTAGCCATCGTCACTTTTCTAGAGAAAATACAAGCAAGTCTTTGTTCAGAAAGTGCTCTATTTTATAACTGGATTTTATTAAAAAATGAAGCAATACAAAAATTATCCAGGTAGATTTCTAACCCTTGGCATTCTCCAGAAGAACTTGCAGCTTTTCTAAGTGAGCTAGAAACAAGAAAAATCTCTTCTATGGCTTTGCTAATATCTGAAATACTGTATTTTTTCAAACTAAATAAATATTTGCAATGACCCTCTTCCCTTAACTAAACAATAGGAATGACAAGAAAGGTGTTTCTTCCTTTCTGTACTGGGTGGGCAGACTCTGGTGATCCCTGTGATAATCCCCTGCTGGAGTTTATATCCATGTATGAATTCCTCCCATTGAGTGTGAATGGAACCTGTGACTTGCTTTTAATCAATAGGATGTAGCAAGGTTGATGGAATGACACTAAATTACATAGGAGTATGAATTCCTTCTTGTAAGAAGATTCTCTCTTGGCTTTGATGAAGCACACAGTAATTTTGGAGAGGCTCATATGCTAAGGCACTGAGAGTGGTCTTCAGATCACCAACTAAGCTCTAATGGCAACCTACGGCCTACAGCAGGCAAAACAGTCTTATAAGAGCAATAAACCAAATTCTACACACAATTTCAACTTGGAAATAGATTGTCTCCAAACCCTGAGCTGAGATTCCAACCCTGACCAACATCTTGACTGCAGTCTGTGAGACTCACACAGAGGAACTCCGAACCCTGCAAACTGTGAGATAATAAATAAGTGTTGTTTTAAACTGCTAAGTTTCAGGTAATATTGTTATACAGCAGTAAAAATTGAATGCACACTCTAATTTTCTGCAAACATGTCTAACATTACCAACTTAGAGAGAAGAACATTAACTTATTGAACTACTGTAAATCAAGTATATATTAAATAAAATTAACCACTTATTTGCATGCAATTAAGGATCTACATATTGCTTCATATTTTTGTTGTTGTTACTGCTAAGTGCCATCAAGTTGGTTCCAAGTCACAGCAACCCTGTTCATGATTTCTGAGACTGTAAATCTCATCTTTCTCCCAAGGAGCAGCTGGTGGACTCGGACCATCAACCTTGTGGTGTGCAGTCCAGTGCTCATCCTACAGAGCCACCACACTTCTGCTTTCCATCTTAGTTACTTAGTTTTATTTGAAAAGAAAAAATGAAGATCATTGTAATGGTAACAATATAGGCAGTTCTAAGTTTAGAGTCCTGGTGTGGTGCTGTGGGTTAATGTGCTGGATTGCAAAGTCGGTTTCAACCTCAAGGTCGGTGGTTTAAGCTCACCAGCTGCTCTTCGGAAACCCTATACAGGGTCGCTATGGGTTGGAAATGACTAGATGGCACTTAACAACAACAACAACTTTGCTTATAGTTTCTGTTCACTTTCTTATATTTATTTCAACAAACATTGCCTAAAAGCCAACTAATAGGCAGAGAGTATGTGAAATAAAAATGAATAATCAAGACACCAGTCTTTCACACAAGCAATTTTCACTCTAATGTGGAAACTTGATCAAGTTCTTCAGGTCTTAGGGCCAATTTTGACAACATATATTGTGTATCCATCATTGTTCTTTCAATAAAACAGAAACCACTATAGCCAATTTGAGTAGTAACATTTTATATATAGGGAATTCAAGGTTTAAACAATTCTTGGAATGACTAAGAAAACAAAGGTGAGGGATGCCAACAGAGAATAACAGTTTGTTCTCCTGCTTTCCAATGGTACAAATAGCTCTCTTTGGAAATTTTTAACTATATGGGAAGGGAGGTTCTAAGATATGTGATTCAGAGAACATAGAAGAGGCTGAGTGATTCCCAGTTGACAACAAACATCTTTTGAGACAAGTGAAGTAACTCTGTTGTACACATTGTTCTGGTTTTTCAAATCCATTTCTCAACCTCTGCTCCAGAAAAACAAACTCCAGTGTCAACTGATTTGGACTGCATGGTTAAAATTTTCCAGATCTGTATGTGTCTTTTCATTGCTAGCCAAATGGAAACCTGTCAGCTATACATTTGGAGAGTAAAACATTGTTTCACACCCTATAAACAGCATGCTTGTTATCTCCATTGTCATTGCTGAACTACAAATTCTCTCTGTATTACTGTAGCCAGGACATACCTGTTCATGCCAACTATGACTTCTATTCCAATCACTTCCCTGAATTTTCCAAGAAAACAATACCTTGGAAACCAACTAGTTCCAAACACGCACACACAAAAATTGATCTCTCAACAGGACCATAAGAAAGACTTTTGTTGTTGTTGTTGTTAGGTGCCATTGAGTCAATACAGACTCATAGTAACCCTATGAACAACAAAACGAAGCATTGCCTGGTCCTGGGCCAACCTCACAATCGCTATGCCTGAGTCCATCGCTGCCACCACTGTGCCAATCCATCTTGTTGTGGGTCTTCCACTTTTGCTCTAAACCTCCACTTTACCAAGCATGATATCCTTCTCCAGTGACTGGTTCCTCCTGATAATATGTCCAAAGTATGAGAGATGAAGTCTGACCATCCTGGCCTCCAAGGACCACTCTGCTGTACTTCTCACAACACATATCTGTTCTTTTGGCAGTCCATGGTATTTTCTATATTTTCTTCCAACACCATAACTCAAACACATCAATTCTTCTATAGTCTTCTTTATTAATTGTCCAACTTTTGCATACATATGAGGTTATTGAAAATACCATGACTTGGGTCAGGCGCACCTTAGACCTCAAACTAACACTTTGCTCTTGATCACTTTAAAGAGGTCTTATGCAACAGATTTGTCTAATGCAATATGTCAATTATTTCTTGACTATTACTTCCATGAGTGTTCATAGTGGATCCAAGCAGAATAAAATCTTTGATCTTTTATTTAATCTTTTTTTCATTTATCATGATGTTATTTACTGGTCTAGTGTTGAGGATTTTTGTTTCCTTTACATTGAGGTGCAAGCCATAATGAAGGCTATGGTCTTTGATTTTCATCAGTAAGTATTTCAAGTCCCCTTCACTTTCAGCAAGCAAGATTGTATCATCAGCATATCACAAGTTGTTAATGAGTCTTCCTGAAAGCATATTCTTCTTCATATAATCCAGCTTCTTGGATTATTTGCTCAGCCTACAGACTGAATAAGTTTGGTGAAAGAACATAACCTTAGCACACCCTTTCCTGATTTTAAACCATTCCGTGTCCCTTTGCTCTGTTCAAACAACTGCCTCTTTGTCTATGTACAGATTCTTCATGGGCACAATTAAGTGTTCCAGAATATTCATATTTTACAACATTGCCCATAAATTGTCATGATCCATACAATCAAAAACTTTTGTGTAGTTATTAATAAAGCACAGATAAACATTTTTCTGATATTTTCTGCTTTTAGCCAAGACCAGTCTGATGTCAGCAATAATAGCACTCATTCCACATTGTCTTCTAAATCTAGCTTGAACCTCTGGAAATTCTTTATGATGTATGATTGCAGTCATTTTTATACTACTTTTAGTAAAACTTTACTCTCATGGGATATCAATTATATTGTCAGATGATTTCCGCATTCTGTTGGGTCACTTCTCTTTAGAATGTGCACAAATACAGATCTCTTACAGTCAGTGGGCCAGGTAGCTCTCTTCCAAATTTCTTGGCATGGATGAATGAGTGTCTTCTGTGTTGCTTGAGTTTGTTGAAAGATTTCAGTTTGAATTCCATCAATTCCCAGAGCCTTGTTCTGAGTCAGTGAACCTGGGACTGCTTTCAATACCATTGACTCTTAATCATATGCTACCTCTTGAAATGGTTGAACATGGACCATTCTTTTTGGCACAGGGAATCTGTATATTCCTTCTATCTTCTTTTGATGCTTTCTGCATCATTCAATATTTTGTTCATGGAATCATTCAATACCACAAGTCAAGATTTGAAATTTTTCTTCATTTCCTTCAGCTTAAGAAATGCTGAGCATCTTCTTCCCTTTTGGTTTTCTAACTCCAGGTCTTTGAACATTTTGTTACAATATTTAACTTTGTCTTATTGAGCTGACCTTTGAAATTTTCTGTTCAGCTATTGTACCTCCTCACTTTGGCAATTTACTTTAATATTTCTACACTGGAGAGCAAGTTCCAGAGTCTCTTTTGACATCCATTTTGGTCTTTTCCTTCTTTCTTGTCTTCTTAATGATCTTTTGCTTTCTTCCTGTATGATATTCTTGATGTCCTCCCACACCTCTTTTGGTCTTTGGTCCTTAGTGTCTAATGCATCAAATCTGTTTTTCAGACAATCTCTAAATTCAGGTAGGATATATTCTAGCTCATATTTTGGCTCTTATGGACTTGTTTTAATATTCTTCAGCTTCATCCTGAACTTACATATGAGCAATTGATGGTCTTTCCACAGTCTGTCCGTGGCCTTGATTTGGCTGATGGTATGGGTGCCTTTCCAAGGTCTCTTTCCACAGATGTAGTCAATTTGATTTCTGTGTATTCCACTTAGCAAGGTCTTTTTGTATTGAAGTCCTGGTGTGGCTCTGTGGGTTAATGGCCAGACTGCAAAGCCATTTGAACTGCAAGGTCAGCAGTTCAAGCTTGCCAGCTGCTCCTTGGAAACCCTATACTGGGTCGCTATGGGTCAGAACTGACTCGATGGTGCTTCACAGCAACTACAGTAGTCTTATATGTTGTTTTCAAAAGGTATTTGCAATACAGAAGTCATTGGTCTGGTAACATTCTATCATGCGATCTCCAACATCATTTCTAACATCAACGTAATATGTTCCAAAGACTGATTCTTCCTCTTTGTTTCCAACCTTTGCATTCCAATAGCCAGTAATTATCAATACATCTTGATAGCATATTTGATCAATTTCAGATTGAAGAAGTTGATATAATTCTTCAATTTCATCAGCACTGACTTTAGTGGTTGGTGTATAAATTTGAATAGTAGGGGTATTAACTGGTTCTCCCTGTAGGCCCATGGATATTATCCTATCACAGACAGCGTTGTACTTCATGACTGATCTTGAGATGTTCTTTTGATGATGAATGCAACACCATTCCTCTTCAATTTGTTGTTCCCAGAATAGTCAACCATGTGATTGTCAGATTCATAATGGCCATACCAGTCCATTCCAGCTCACTAATGCCTAGGATATCAATGTTTCCATTTCATTTTTGACAATTTCCAATTTTCTTAGATCCATACTTCATACATTCCATGTTCTGATTATTAATGAATGTTTAAAGCTGTTTCTCTTCATTTTGAGATGTGTCCCATCAGTAAATGAAGATCCTGAGGGCTTTACTACATTAGCATCATCATGGTCAACTCTACTTTGAGGAGGCAGCTCTTCCCCAGTTGCATTTTGAGTCCTTCCAACCTGAGGGGCTCATCTTCTGGCACTATATCTGACAATATTTTGCTGCTCTTCATCATGTTTCAATATTCAATAATCTGGTGATGACAGTGTTCCACTGCTATTCATAAGGTTTTCAATGACTAAATATTTAGAAGTAGTCTGTCTCTCCTTCTTCCTTGTCTGTCTTCATCTGGAAGTTCAGCTGAAGACTGAAAACCATGGGTGACCCTGATGATATTTAAAATACCCATGGCATAGCTTCCAGAATCACAGAACATACAAGCCACCATAGTAAGACAAACTGACAGATGAGTGCTGGAAGAAAAACTCTAGGGGGTCAGAAATTTGATATAAGAAAGAATAGACAGCTATAGGGCCACAGGGAAAATCATCAGAATTAGAATGCTCTTTTTCACTCTTCTGCATTCTGTCTAAAATATCAGTAGTTTGGGTAGTGGCATCCCAAATGAAAAACCAGAATATATACAGAATGAGGACATAGATTCCCAATGAAGTCATGAAGAACTTTAACATTTAGACCATGGTGGTGTTGGTTGTATGCTGTCAATTCAGTTCCATCTCATAGCAATCCTGTACAGGGTTTCTATGGAGCAACCACTGACCTTAAGATTAACTGTCTTTCCTAATCGAATAGCTCCACACTCAAACTCCCAGCAGCAGCAGTAGCAGCACAGTTAAGACATTTAGAGTTCAGTTGAAAAGTTTTGCAGCCAACGATAATCTAACAAAATTCAAATCAGTTTTTCAGTAAAAAAGACACTGTGCACATTTTCAAGGATGTTTTTATAGACGGAAAGTATAGCAACTAAGAAGAAGGGTTAAATATTTGAAGATATTTCTTGTTTCAATGTGTCATAAGGAATTCATCTGAAATCGGCTCTTTTTTCTTTTGGTATTTAGAGGACCTGGTGTGGCTCTGTGGGTCAATGTACCAGACTGCAAAACCATTTGAACTGCAAGGTCAAATCATGCCAAACCAAAAACCAACCCACTACCATAGAGTTGAGTCCAACTCAGAGTGACGATACAGGACAGAATAAAACTGCTAGAAGAGTTTCTGCAGTTACAAATCTTCACAGAAGAAGACTGCCTTATCCTTCGCCCTCTGATCAGTTTGTGTATATTCCAACTGCCAACCTTCACTTAGCAGCCCAATGCTTAACCTACTGCACCACACAAAACCAAAGAAAAACCTACTGGCATCTATTCAAGTTTGACTGGTGCAGTGGGTTAAGTATCGGGCTGCTTACCGAAAGGTTGATGGTTCAAATCCATGAGAGAAAGATAAAACTATCTGCTCCCTTAAAGATTTGCAGTCTTGGAAACACAATAGGGTCTTCATAAACTGGAAACTGTACCACAAGGGCTCCTCAAATGCCAGGTAGCTATTTCTGTAAATAAAATTTTATTGGAACACAGCTAATTCCATTTGTGTAATGGCTGCTTTTGCACTACAGTGGCAGAGTTGAGTCTAAAATATGGGGTATCTGACCCTTTACAGAAAAAGTTGAAAGTTTGTCAGTCTCTACCCTAGCACATGGAGGATAGCACATGTAGGTTAATAATGACTAAAATCTCTGAGACAAAAAGTAGATGTTCATTCACATATCACAAATACTAACTTTGAATATAGGATAAAAATATATATATTCCCATACACTTAGCTCCTCGAGAAATGAAGACTAAGTCTAAAATTAGTGTCTCAATAATTATTTGTCAGTGACATAAGTTTTTAGTGCAGTGGTTTTATGGAATATATTCCCAAACCTGATGATCCTTTTTAATTATTGTTTAACCTATTTTCAAACATCTGGCACAGAAAGCAGAAAGTTATTTAAATATTATCTATTTAATTTGCTAACCTTCCTATGCCCTTTTGGAAACAGCTTGTTCAAAGTCCAAAGAGATTTGGATACTCAGAATAACTCTCTGTATCACTTTTCTAAACTGAATTTCACTACATGCAATTTGGATTTCTCTGAAATGAGCAACCACAGGGGTTTGAAAATTCTAGCACAGACTTATAGCGAAATGAAAAAAGATTGGATACTGTCCAGAAACATGTGATGGTACTCAAAGCAGAATGACATTTGCTCAGTAAAGCTGCTAAAGTGTTACTTCGCTTAATACTTTTCAACATGAAATTTGTCTTCTTATAAGCAGATTACCTTTAAAGACAATGTAGCGACAGCACTTAATAACTCTGAATTTTATCAACCATGTTACTAAAATTAGCGACAATTGTGTTTATAAATAGATAGGAAGTGAGTTGTCAAAAGCATTAAGCCAGTTCAGATCCATTTTGTCATAACCAATGGAATGCTACAGCACAGTTTCTCTAGGTTTGTCTGTTGGGAAACTATACTACATCTTGTATTTCTATCACGGCTATGTGCTTACTGGGGGAAAGGGTTGTGACAGTTTTTTATGACCTACTCTGATTTATTCACCTTTATAAACCAAGTAAGGAACTCTGGTGGTATAGTGGGTTATGCATTGGGCTACTATCAGTAAGGTCAGGAATTCGAGTCTACCAGTTACCCTGTGGGAGAAAGATGAGGTTTTTTGCTATCATGAAAATTTACAGCCTTGGGAACCCTATACCGGGTTACTATGAGTTGGAACCTACTCCACAGCACTTAACAACAACTGCTGCTGCTGCATGCAGTCAAGTGGAATTTGACTCATTGCGACCCTGTATAAGGTTTCCGAGATTGTAAATCTTTACAGGAGCACAAAGCCTCATCTTATTCCAGCTGAACTGTTGTGGATTTGAACTGCTGAATTGCATGCTGTCCTGAATGCTAGAGGAAAAAAGGAGGGGCAGGGGAAGAGGGACTATCCAACCACATTTTAGATTAAAATTTAGAAGCTTACGTGATTCCATAGTTTAGTTGACTGGTCATTTGGGGTATTTATCTATGTAATCCATTTGTTGAAAGCAGTTAGACCTTCTTCATGAATTTACAGTGGAGAAAAAATGTGGTACCTTCTTCTAATTCCTCCCCATCTCTCCTCTGCTTCATTTCTCCATGTTGGGGCTCATTTGGAGCAGGAGGAGCTGGATTATAAAAGATGAAAAGGTTTTCTTATTAACTGCTACCATTTGCTGTCCAATGATTATGAATTTTGCTGTCTTGAAACTCAATGGCTTTCTTAATATTCAATGACTTTCTTGATAGAAACATGTGAGTCCTCACCAAGCCCTTTAAAAGGGACCACACCATACCCCAGTTGCCCGAGAGGGGATATGTTCTCTGGTTTGTCCTTCCTGAGATTTAAACTCTACAACTCCCTACCTGCTTGGGTCTACTGGTTTATCCTCAGACTTAAGGTAGAGGATCTCTACTCTTGCACTTGCCCTTTTAAAGGCTGGAATTTTCCAAGTATTGCAGTGGGTGGGTGGTTATAGATTTTTGTGGGATAGGTAAACACATTCCAATGAGAATCCTTGCAATCAGAAAGGATTTCCAACTAAGTATATCGTATAAAATGGAGCTCTGTGCAGAATAGAACTAGTCCATTGAATTTTCAGAAAGAAGATTGCCAGATCTGTCTTCTGAGGCACCTTCAGCTAATAGTAAAGCACTTAATCATTTGCTTCACTTAGGCCTCACACAATCTTACAAGTCTCATGGGCAGGGTTCTAAACAAGCCCAGTATGAAAGATTAATTTTCAAAAAGTTATACATATGACACTTGTACCTCATTACTTTTGCCACGCTTGAGCCCATCGATGCTGCCAATCCATCTCACTAGGGGTCTTCCTCTTTTTCTCTGACCCTCCACCTTACCAAACATGATATCCTTCTCCAGCGACTGGTCCCTTCCCCAATATGTCTGAAGTATGAGAGTGTAGCCATCCTGGCCTCCAAGGAGCACTCTGGCTGCACTTCTTCCAGCACAGATTTGTTGGTTCTTTTGGTAGCCCATGGCACTTTCAATATTCTCCTCCAACACCATAACTCAAGTGCATCAATTCTTCATAAAATTTATATAATCTTGATAAGTGTCATAGAGTCGGTTCTGACTCATAGCAACCCGGCATAGTGTCTCCAGGCTTTTAAAGCTTCATGGGAGTAGAAAGTTTCATCTTTCTCCCATGGAGCAGCTAGTGGACTTAAACCACCAACCTTGTGGTTAGCAGTCTAGTGCTTATCCTACAGATCTGTAGTGCTCCCTATCTGTGTCCTGTTGTTGTTGTTGTTGTTGTTGTTGTTGTTGTTGTTGTTAGGTGCCATTGAGTTGGTGCCAACTCATAGCCACCTTTTACACAGAAGAACAAAACACTGCCTGATCCTGGGCCAACCTCACTATCATTGCCACACTTGAGCCCATTGATGCTGCCACTTTGCCAATCCATCTCAAGGAGGGTCTTCCTCTTTTTTTCTGACCCTCCACCCTACCAAACATGATACCTTTCTCCAGCAACTGGTTCCTCCTGACAATATATCCGAAGTATGAAAGACAAAGTGTGGCCATCCTGGCCTCCAAAGAGCACTCTGGCTGCACTTCTTCCAACATAGATCTATTGGTTCTATTGGCAGCCCATGGCACTTTCAATATTCTCCTCAAACACCGTAACTCAAATTCTTCTACGATTTTCCTTATTCACTGTCCTGCTTTCCCATGCATATGAGGTTTTTGAAAATACTATGGCTTGGGTCAGGCGCACCTTAGTCTTCAAGCTGACATCTTGGCTCTTCAACACTTTAAAAAGGTCTTGTGCAGCAGATTGTCCCAATCAAAGGTAAATGGGAAGCCAACCAAAAGTACTTTCTTCTAGTGAGTTGCATAATTCTTGAGTAGAGATGTTGGGCATTCCTATGGTATGCTATTGAAAGAGCATGCTGTAATTGTTTTTGTCTTATTTACAAGTTTTACATAATATACCTGAACATCAGTCTCTTGAGTAGCCTAGGAAAAGGAGTTTTAGTTGCTCCAGTGCCACTCTGGAGGTGATTATAGCAAAATGGTACTTAGAAGTGGTCCCATTTTTAGTTGTTTTTTTGTTTGTTTTAATGATATAATAGACAAATATGTCTATTTTGTTAGTACAGGAAAACCCAAGTGTATTTTAGATCCCATGACTTAGGTAAAATATAATGCATTACAACAAAATATTTGTTTATCTTTTTAAAATTTGTATGCAATATCATTATTTCCAAATTATTTTATTCCAAGTCTGTTTGGTTAAAATGGAAATCAGGTGTCTTTGAGACCATTTCAGTCATCCCTTCTCTCATGCCACAATCATATATCAAGCATTTCTATGTTAAGCACTGTGTTGAGCATGAAATTTACAAAGATGAATAAGACACAGAACCATTTTCTACTAGTATGTACTCTTTTGGAGTCCTGGTGTGGTGTTATATGATAAGCACTGAATTGCAAGTTTCGTGATTCATATCCACCAGCTGCTCCTTCCAAACCATATACAGGGTCATTATGAGTCAGAATCGACCTAATGGCACTTAACAACAACAGCAACAACATGTACTCTTTCATTTATAACAATTTCAGCTTTGTAAAAAAATAGGAATGCAGAATAAAACCTGATTTTTTTTTTCATTAATGCATATAAAGTACAGTTTTAGGTTAAATCCACCTAGGCTTAACAATAACTTCTGTTTGTCATTTTTATCTTATTTTTTTCCTTCTTTCTACAGGTAGAAGGTATTGTGAAAGTGGATTGACGTGGGGTCATTTATTCTTGCTTGGAGAGTGTGACTGAAGCTACAGGGTTTTTAGTTCACTTATAAAAGTGGATCACATATTTGGAAAGCATAACTCTTACCAACGTAAGTGTCACAGGGTTCTTGGTAAAGTACAAATGCAGTCTAAATTGATTTTCTAACCATTTTTATTACTGCCATCCTTGAGTGTATCAACAAGGGCTGAGCATTTGTTTTTATAGTGCAGAAAGTATTTAGATCCTCAGCAATAAAGTCATGATTGCAAAGATAATTATAGTTCAATGATAAAAAAGAAATTTGTGTCATTTACTTCAAATTTGAAAAGTCTGTAAGAGTTAAAATTTTCAAGGTTTGAATAATCGAAAAGACCACTATCAAATTCCACAGATATTTTTACATCATATTTATGCAGCAAGGTCAAACAAGTAGGAGGGAAAAAATCTCATCTTCAATTTTCTCTACCCTTAGGTAATAATACATGGAGAACTCGTTTACCCTGATTGATCTTCCTGGGCATAAGAGACCTCTCTGGCTTATATCCCATCTGAATACTATCTTTCTTCTCTTTTCTTAGAGAATGCTAACAGTTTGGGGTTATTTCTCTCAACTTCAAAGAAAAAGCAAGCAAAATATGACCTGCTTATATGTTTCTCTTGACTGTTTTGCTTCCCTTCAAAAACCATTAATGGGGTTTTGTGGTTTTGTTTTGTTTTGTTTTGTTTTGTTTTGTTTAGAAGGGAATGATGTGTTAAAGTCTGTTTATTTTGTAACTAGAAACATTTATTTTAGTTTTAAATGACCATGACTATTTACATATTGCATCAGTGTGTCCAAAAAAAAAAGATTTGGTAAACTGTGTTAATCACTATGATTTTAACATATAATTGGACATGCCATTGTTAAAATTGTGTGAAAATTTTGACAAACCAAGTGAAAACAGAGCAAAGTTAAAGTGGGTATAAAATGTGAGATGTTTAGAATGCCTAATTGTTGCTTAAATTTACAAAAATGCCTAGAGCAAAGAGTTTAAATAAATAATTTGCTAAGGAAACAACCTGATCCATTTGTTTCTGCAGCAGACAACATTCCCAAGACTTACAGTTTGTTCCTGGCCCATTGGCTAGCATATTATGTACCTTACGAAAATTGCTTAGCCTTTCATTACAGGAAAATAAAGTAAAAATTGTTCCTACCTGTCTACCTAAATCTTGAGTGATTTAGAGTCAAACGCTGAAACTCAGCAAAGACTTGAGAGTATATAGACTAGATAGCAAAACACTGGAAATTAAATTTGGGTGTTATCTATTAATATTAAAATTCAGTAGTGCTTCAAGCAAATAATGTCCAGATGCTAAAACTGCTGCTGATTGTCATTGACCTAAAAATTATAAACTGCTGTCTTTGTCTTGGTAAATGATACATGGCATTATTCTAATGTGATTTTATCTTAAAATTATGTTAATACTTAAAATGTATTTAGAGCAAAGAGTTAGATTTCTGTTTAACAAATTAGAAAATGGGGTTTAAGTGGGTTAAAAGATTTTTACAGTCAGCACTGATATTAGAGACAAAGCTAAATTGCAGATTTCTGGACTCGAAGTTAATGTTTTCTGTCCTAAGCACTATAAAATAAATAAACTATTTACTCCATCCACAAAAACAAAACAACCAAAAATGTCAGTTGTGCAATTAAATGCTTTAGTAACTATTTTCATAGTTCTCTGATTTAGAAATCACGTTTAAGGGATATTGTTGTTGTTAAGCGCCGTCGAGTCAGCTCTGACTCACAGTGGATCACTATAGGGTTTTCAAGGAGCAACTGACATGTTTGAACCTCCAATCTGTGGTTTGCAGTCCAGTGCTTATCCAACAGTGCCACATCATGACTTCATAGTTATGGGATAAGCTATTTATAAAAATTATAGCCTTGAAAAAAAACATTCATCGATGGTTACTAGGGGTGGGAAGGAAGGGAGAATAATTTAGTGACTAGATGGCTGTTGTTGTTAAGTGCCATCAAGTTGATTCCAACCCGTAGCTGCCCTGTATAGGGTTTCCAAGGAGCAGCTGGTGAGCTTGAACTGCCAACCTTGCAGTTCAAAATGCAGTCTGGTGCATTAACCCACAGTGCCATACTAGATGGTAGACACATATTAATTTGGGTGACAGAAAGGACAATATACTAAAAAGGAAGGTTGGCAGAAGAATGATGAAAACAGGTGAAGACACAGGGAGGTATGCAAGGGCTAAAAAGAATAGAGGTAAATAGTGTTATTTTCACAACCTTGGAACAACAGTGCTCTATGGGTAGATACATGAACAGAGAGACAAGCTGAATGGGTATGGGAGGAAAAGTGGGAGTACACTCACCAATATAAAAGGATGTGAAAGAGGATATTTGTATATAGGTATTTACTTTTGCTGCAAACACAACTATGGATGTGGTAGTGCATACAGCAGGCAAAATGATAAAAAAAACTTCTTAGATATATCAAACATCTTAAGGTAATAAGCTGCTGGGCCTGGGGGCTCAGGGCCGTTTTCTTAGGAAACACCATATTCAATTGGCATAACATAGTCCACAAAGACAATGTTCTACATTCTACTTTGGTGAGTAGAGTCTGGGATATTAAAAGCTTGTGAGTAGCCATCTAATGTGCAGCTATTGGTCTGTCAATATGCAGAAACAAGAGTCATGAGAATTGAAGATGTTTGGTATCAATTAGCCAAGTGGACTAATGGAACATGTAAACATCAGTTTCCACAACTCTGAGACCCAAAGAGCTAGGTGGTGTCCAGCTACTAATACCAACTGCTCTGAAAAGTATCACATTAGAAGTCCCACACTGAATGGGAGAAAACGTGGAACAAAATTCAAAATTATCAAAAAAAATACCAGACTTACTGGTCAGGAAGAGATTCGAGGAACCTGAAATGTAACTCACCCTGGTATCACAATTTTCAATCAAGCAATGGTAGGTATATAGGGGATATGCGCACCACGGAATAGTCAATCATTCAAAATCAAAGGGCAACATGTACCTAAGGAAAAAATTGAGAAGCGATGGAAAGGAGGGTGGGAACTGAAACAGGAAGCACAGGGAGAAAGCTGAGTCACTATTGTTGCATGGAGGGAATTGCAATCATTGAGATGAAACAAACTGTACGATTTGTCAAATGTAAAGCTGATGATCTTGTCTGTAATCTTTCACTAAATTCACAATAAAAAGTTTAAAATTAAATTATAGCCTTAACATGATGAATCAATCAAGAGCTCTGTGTTTACACTCTACTCTTAGGCATGCCACCAGTCATATCTGGGTCTCACTTTCAGCATATGTGTAAAAAGAAGGTTGAACTAGGCTTTATGAATAGGCAAAACCAAGATATACAAAGCATTATTCCTAAGATAAAAAAATATACATATGTGTGGTGGTGGTGTTTTTATTGTTTGTTGTTGTTATGTACTGTAGAGTCAATTCTGACCCATAGCAACTCTGTATAGGGCTTCTGAGGAACAGCTGGTGAGCTTGAACCGCCGACCTTGCAGTTCAAATGGCTTTGCAGTCTGACACATTAACCCACCGTGGTTTTTATTGTTAGATGCCTTAAGTCATTTCCGACTCATAGCACAATAGAACAATACACTGTCTGCTCCTGAGCCATCCTCACTATTGTTGTTACATTTGAGCCCATTGTTTTTGACACTGTATCATATCCATCTTGTTGGAGGGCTTCTCCTTTTTCATTGACCATACACTTTTCCAGGCATGTTCTCATTCTACAGGGACTGGTCCGTTGTAATAATATGTCCAAATTACAAGAGACAAAGTCCTGTCATCCTGACCTCTAAAGAGCATTCTGACTGCACTTCTTCCAAGACATATTTGTTTGCTCTTTTGAAGGTTTCTGGTACTTTAAATATCCTTTTCAAATACCATAATTCAAATGCATCAATTCTTCTATGGTCTTCCCTATTGTTTGTTCAGCTGTCACATGCATATGAGTCTATTGAAAATATCATGGCTTGGGTCAGGGACACCTTAGTCCTCAAACTGGTATCTTTGCTCTTTAACACTTTAAAGAGGTGTTTTGTATTAAATTTGCATAATGCAAAACATCTTTTATTTCTTAATGGCTGCTTCTATGAGTGTTGATTGTAGGTCCATGCAAAATGAAATCTTTGACAATCTTTTCTCCATTTATCATATTATTTATTATTTTAATTGTGTGTGTGCAGTAGTGGGGAAAATTCTAAAACAAATCTGTAAAATGCCATGTACCCCATTCTCCATCTTGCTTAATGGATTTTAACTTGCTAAAGAATTCTTGAAGAAAAGAACTTATTTTACCTTACTTAATTAACAGAAGTTTATAAAGTTATATAATTCCCCCCAAAAAAAACATTTTTTTCCCAATAATCTCTATTAACATAATATAGACCACTCGCTTTCTAACAAACAGTACATAGGAATGTTGCCCTAGGTAATATAAACAAGATCCAATGAGTGACTTTTTTTCTTTTTTAAAAGATTTCCAAAGCAGGAAATTAAACTACAAATGTGAAAATATTTTGAGTTTAGTATTCTTTACTTCCAAGAATTTTTCCTTCATACACAGCTTAACTGCCCTAGGCTTCGGGATAGGCAGGATTTTTTCTTTGTTTGCTTGTTTCTCCTAGATTAATAGGCTTTGTGGCAAACACAGTTTAGATGCAGTAGAACTGACAGAAAATCATGCTCAGCATCGGAATTCATTGTCAAGGTAGGAAATTATCTAGTTGTTAGATCTATATGATAGCATTATACCTAAAAATGTATCTGGCTAACCAGAGAATACCAGGATACTAGAAAAATGTTTATGCATGTTAACCTGCATTTTATTGATCACACAAAGGCATTTAGCTATGTAGATCATAAAAAATTAAGAATAGCATTAAGCCTGGGAATTCCAGAACATCGCATTGTGTTCATGCAGAACCTAAAGCTGCTAAAATTGGTGTAAATTGCATTGTCATATAAAGCATCTTTGTCTTGGAACAGGCAAAAAGAGATTACTTGCATGTTCTTGCAAAGCTATTCTCCAATGCTGGGCTTGGTATTTTGGTCTATTTTAAAACTTGGTAAGGACAGAAGTTAACTTGTAGATGTTTGTCAGGTAAAGATGAGAATAATTTCTTTCCAGGAAAAAATAATAAAAATACTAAAGTCCAGGGTCCTGTTGAACATGAACCTACTTTTAATAATAAAGGAATCTTAATATTGCTTATAAAACACTCTGAATTAATTTAACATCTTACTGATCTCATTAATTACCAAGTTGAATAAAATTCTAATATGTGTTCATTTTAGATTTGCATGAGAGTCATGATTTATTTACTAGTACGAAAATTTTAATTTATCAGTACTGTTTGTTGGTCTGCTTTCCTTTTCCCCATCATTTTTAAATAAAAGAACATGATTAAAATAAAGACTAAGTTCATGTCTCAAGTGCGGAAGCAGTAACAATGGAGAAGAAAGACAATGTCACTGCTCTTCCTTGGGGAGGGGGCATATCCTCTTTTCCACCAGCAAGATTGTGCCATCATTCCAAAGATATTGTGTCCTGGGGGCCAGTGTCAGTTTCATAGATTTACAGCCAGTGCTTGATGCTTACTACTATGTGGCCACCATCTTGAAATTGCTAAAATTTTATCTTTGAATTCAGGATTGTAAATGCAGTCCCACTGGATAGCAGAGCATGAGCCAGGGGCTTGGAGCATAAGGAACCTGCTGTTCCAGCTTGCATCATCTCTCTTGCATCACCAGATCTACAGTATAAATTCTCGATCACGTGCTCTCCATCCCCATGCAGTGACCCTCAACACTCTCAGTCTCACAAAGAGTGTAAGGTTCAGACATGACACATATGCTATCTAACCACTAAAAGCAGGGTAGGGCCCCAGGTACTTGTGAGAGTCTATACTCATTCTTTGAGTATCCTTATGTCTGATGAAGTATGGCATTGTAGTTCTTGTTAGGTGCTATCGAATTGGTAATGATCATAGTGACCCTATGCACTGCCTAGTCCTGTGCCAACCTCACATCGTTGCTACATTTGTGTCCATTGCTGCTGCCACTGTGCCAATCCATCTTGTTGGAGTTCTTCCTCTTTTTCTCTGACCCTCCAAACATGATATTCTTCTCCAGGGACTAGTCCCTCCTGACAATATGTCCGAAGTATGAGAGATGAAGTCTGGCCATCCTGGTTTATAGGGAGCATTATGGCTATACTTCTTCCAACACAGATTGGTTTGTTCTTTAGGCAGTTCATGGTACTTTTAATATTCTCCTCCAACACTATAGCTCAAATGCATCAATTTTTTTATGGCCTTCCTTATTCATTGTCCAACTTTCACATACATATTAGGTTATTGAAAATACCATGGCATGGGTCAGGTGCACCTCGAACTGATATCTTTGTTTTTGAACACTTTAAAGGGGTCTTTTGCTGCAGATTTGTCTAATGCAATACGTCGTTTGATTTCTTGACTGCCGTTTCCATGAGTGTTGGTGGTTGATCTGAGCAAAATGAAGTCTTTGACAACTTCAATCTTTTCTCCATTGATATGGATGTTTTCATTGGTCCAGTAGTGAGGATTATTGTTTTCTTTACATTAAGGTGCAACCCATACTGACGGCTGCGGTCTTTGATCTTCATCAGTAAGTATCTTAAGTCCTCTTCACTTTCAGCAAGAAAGGCTGTATTATCTGCATTTCGTGGGTTGTTAATGAGTCTTTCTCCTATCTTAATGCCACATTCTTCTTCATATAATTCAGTTTCTTTGATTATTTGCTCAGCATATAGATTATGCTGAGCATACAGATTATCTCACAAGTACTCTCACCAGGTACTTCTGAGAGTTGGCACTCATTCTTTAAATATCCTTATGCCTGATGAAATAGGACCTGCTGTTAAGTGTCATTAAGTCAGTTCCAACCCAACCCTGTGTAGAGTTTCCGAGGATTGGTGGAGAACTTGACCTGCTGACCTTGAGGTTCAAATCAATTTTGCAGTCCAGCATATTAACCCAGAGCACCATACGAGTGCCACACCAATACAGCATTGTTGTTGTTGTTATGTGCCGTGGAGTCTGCTCCAACTCATAGCGACCCTATACAGGGTTTCCGAGGCTGTAAATCTTTACGGGAGCAGAAAGCCTCATTGTTCTCTCGTGGAACAGCTGGTAGTTTCGAACTGCTGACCTTGCGCAGTTCGCAGCACATTAACCCAGAGCACCATACCATTACCACACCAATACAGCATAGCAAATATAAAATATCATGACAGGTAATGATTGAACAATATGACAAATATAAGTAATGTCATTGAACTGCATATGCAATAATTATAGAAATGGCAAATGTTTTGTTATCCATCTACTTACCACAGTTTTTTTTTAATTGAAAAAAACAATCAGTGGGAGCAGAGAAGGAGAAAGAAACATAGAGGGAAAGAAGACAGAAGAAGAGACAGCAGAAATCAAAGGGAAAAGCTTATTTACTGCTTTTTTAATAAAGAGCTTCACATTTTTATTTTCAACTGGGCCTCAAAATTCATGTAGCTTATCCTATTAAGGTAAAAAGTAAAGTGTTCAAAGACACGGCTAGTTTGGGTCCAATCCCCCCGTAGTAAAAGAGCAACACAGATACAGATAGCCAACAAACATGTGCCAAGGTTTTCTATTTATTACTGCCCTTCAAGTCTTTGTTTTATTCTTATCATATGTGTGCTTACTGTTGTTGTTAAGTGCTAAGAGGACAAAATAAATCCCAATATTATTGCCGGAAGTTATTTATAGATTCCATAACAATTATAGGCTGTATACAGAATGTTTTCATTCTCTATTAGTTCACCTGAAGAAAGTCATTAGGATAATGAGTGTCCAGAATTTATACCCTAGAATTATATAAATGAGAATTCCTCATGCTTTCCTTTGAACCCAGACTCATAATAGCCAGATTGAGAATACCTTTAAATTTGTTTTTTCTAAGGTTTTCGCTAATGTTTCCATTTCTGGATTTGGTATTTCTAGACAAAGAAATATTCATCTTTAGGTGAGCTCAGCAAACATGCAGAGAGGTCACCTACTATGTTCCAGTCCTTTTACAAGACATAAAAATAAAATAAATAATTCATGATCCCTGCATGGAAGATGCTTAAGGAGGATGCGAACACAGCAATATAATGTTGTTGTTAAATTCCGTTGAGTCAGTTCCAACTCATAGCAGTCCCATATAGAGTTTCCAAGGAGTGACCTGTGAGTTTGAACTGCCGGGCTTGTGGTTCAAATCGACCTTTGTACCTGTGCTTACCCGGCAGCACCACATCAGGACTCTACAATTTAAGATGCTTTTGTTAAATAATGCACATATTGATGTTCTAGTGAAAACTATATCACCATGAAACTCTTCAGCATTAGCTTACTATATGTAGAAGCACATGAGCTTCATATTGTGCACCTTTACAGCAAACTAAATTTTAACATAAGTAAATATTGCATGTTACTTATATATAACCAAAAAGTTAATATAATATAGACTTAGTTTTCATATATTCTCTCCAAGTTTTTCTCCTGTTCAATTTGCATTACTGACTAAAACATCTAAAACTGCCATGTAAGGAAAAAATCCAATGAAATTTCAGAACTGCCTAACATGGCTGACTGGAGACTTAATAGTGGTGAACATCATCATTTCTGAGCCTGTCTTGGGGAGCTTTTTACTGTAAGGAAGACTGAAGTTTATCAGGGGTCATCTGGCAGGAGAGATTTTTATTAGAGTTTTGAGAAACCTCTGAAATATTCTGCCTTCACCTTTCCAGCCTTGTAGAACAGGGGACTGAAGATCGCATAGCTAATATTCAAACTGAAATTGGACCACATAGATATGAGAAATCACCTTGACATCAAAGGTTATCCATCTCCCCACACTTGCTTTTCCTGCTCAAATCTCAATTCCATAGGTGCTTTTATTCTTCAGTTCACTTTTTGGAATAAGAAAGAAAGAGAAAAAATGCTTCCAAGCATACCCTTGTGCTTTTATCCTATTAGATGCATCTTTAAATCCAGCTGCAATCATTTTGGTGTTGCTCAAATGTAAACAAATAAACCACAGGCAAGGCAACAAAATAAAGAATTTTAATTGCTCTTGAAAGTATTCTTGTGTGAGCTACCATTTCTTTATATAAAAACTAAAGCCCTCTTCCAATCCTTGCATCCATGTATTTTTCAGATATATTCATGAGGCTTTTCAGAGAATATTCCTAGAAAAAGGAGAGAAATGCCAAACTAAAATAGTCACAAATAGTCTTCTATAAATATAGATGACAAGTACAGAAAGCACATACAGCTCCTTGGTAGGACGTGCTCCTTTTATGATTATTAGTGAAAGCAGAGTAAAAATATTGTATTAATTATCCCATGGCAGTAACTAAATTGACAGTTATGAAAGTTCAATCTTGTATAACCTAAAACCAAGCTGCAAAAGTCAACTTTATCAAATGCTACTGAATGATTTTTTTTCAACTTGTTCTGCCCCTTGAAAGCTATGCAATTCTAGGGAACTCACTTCACCTCTCAAATCCTGAGTTTCTTGCTTGTAAGATGGAGGAGATACAGTATCCACTGAGCTTACTCCCTGGAGCTGTAAGAGGCTAAAATAAAACAGTGTGTGGAAGTGCTTTAAATTGCAAAGCATTATTCAAATGCAAAGGCATTTTGTTAGATAGTATCAGGATGTTGAGCAAGGGAGAATATGAAGACTCTTTTTGATTTGAACAAGCAGGTTCTATACTGCCCTTGGGAAATAATTACAGATTTTCCATGTTTCCAAAATACTCATTGTTGTTGTTAGTTGCCATCGGAGTCCATACCAACTCATAGTGATCCTATGCACAGCAGAACAAAACATTGCCCGTTCCTGGATCAACCTCACAATTGTTGCCACACTTGAGTCCATAGATGCTGCCACCTGGCCAATCCATCTCACTGGGGGGTCTTCCTCTTTTTCTCTATTGGACCAAACATGATACTCTTCTCCAGCGACTGGTCCTGACAATATGTCCAAAGTATGATAGATGAAGTTTGGCCATCCTGGCCTCCAAGGAGCACTCTGGCTGCACTTCTTCCAACACAGACCTCTTAGTTCTTTTGGCAGCACTTTCAATATTCTCCTCCAACACCATAACGCAAATGTGTCGATTCTTCTACAGTCTTCCTTATTCACTGTCCAGCTTTCACATGCATATGAGGTTATTGAAAATACCATGGCTTGGGTCAGGCGCACCTTAGTCTGACATCTTTGCTCTTCAACAGTTGAAAAAGGTCTTGTGCAGCAGATTTGCCTAATGCAATACATCATTTGATTTCTTGACTGCTGCTTCCATGAGTGTTGATAGTTGATCCAAGAAGAATTTGACAACTTCAATTTTTTCTCCATTGATAAGAATGTTGTTTATTGGTCCAGTGGTGAGGATTTTTGTTTTCTTTACATTGAGATGTAATCCATACCGATAGAAGTATTCAAATAGTGAAAATCAGAACACTAAAACATGGTGACTTGATCAAAAATTCAAAAAACTCTCAAGCCTTGCTTACTACTGACTTGTGTCAGACTCACATTCATGCCTTTGATGCAAATATTCAAAAGAACTTAAATCTTATGATGTTATCACATTGGGTAGCATTGCAATGTCCGAAGCATGAGAGACATTAACTTACTGCCTCTCTCTCTCCTCCAGGAAAAACATACTATATCACCATACAAGAATTCTTAAAACAGAACCTATTTTCTATTAGCACCACATGGATTACTTCTAGACTCTTTCCAGATAACTCAGTGGGAAGAATAAAGTAGTTATAAAAATACATAGCATAATTGATTACCTACTTTATCCTATTTACTCTATAAGCGTTGTCTCATTTAATCTTTACAAGAATGCTATAATGTCCATGTTATGGTTGTCTCCAATGTAGAAATAGAGAAGCTAAGGCACAGAGGAGTTAACAAATCTACCCAAAGTCACAACAATGGTGACAGTGGGTTTAAAGCTCAAGCAATCTGCTCAGTCTCTGGTCTACTTCATCATCTTCTACTGCATACTACATACAATGGAATAGACAGTTACTGAAGTTGATGTTGGCTTTGGCAGCTACCACTTTTTAAGTACTTTACTATATGTTTCATGCATGGTGCTGAACACTTTAATTAATTCAGTAGCTGATGTTCATTTTTTATGTGTTACAACACTTTTTTAACAAGTAAAGAGCTGAAGTTCAGAAATCTTAGAAAAAGTGGTGTAAATTGCTTAGCTAGGATTTTATCCCAAGTATATTTGAATCCTGGTGTGGCTTTGTAGAATTAGCATTGAATTTCCAACCACAAGGTCAGCAGTTCAAATCCATCAGCTGCTCCTCAGAAACACTAGACAGGGTCACCGTGAGTCAAAAACTAACTCAAAACATTTAACAATAATAACATGGTTGAATCCTACTTCCAATGTTTTTTCAAAAAAGTTATGATGAATTTTCATGATCTTTTTCACATGGTATTAATGATATTTTCTATTACAGGTTCCATTCTCTAGGTCCAACTCATTCCCTCTTCCTTGCTATTGGCTTTGAGGAGATTACAGCTATTCAACATATCTTACAACCACCAAAAGAAAATATGTTGATATAGAGTTCATTTCAACTCATGATGAGCCCATGTGTATCAGAATAGAACTGTGCTCTAGAGAATCGTCAATAGTGGATTTTTTCAGAAATAAATCACCAGAACTTTCGTTGAGGGCTCTCTGGATAGACTTGTACTGCCAGTCTTTCAGTTAGCAGACTAGGGCATTAAATATTTGTATCACCCAGGGACCCCCAAAGCAGGTCCAAAAGCCAACCTACAACGCTTTGTTTTTCGTAGCTGTCCAAGTGAATCAATTCAAGAGACACAACCATCTATTCAGCTTCACAAGCTGTTTGTATGCATTTATTTTGCAGGTCTTCAGGATTACTAGTTGATTCTTATGAGAGAAAAAAAAAAAAAAAATTTGGTACCTAGGAACTTGATAAGGGGTAAGCCTTCCCTGTTCATCAAAAATAAAATACATTTTGCATCTGTGAAATGTTCTGTTGAAAGTGAAAGCAAACTATTTACACTTAAAAATAAGTATTATAGCACTGTCTTATAATAAAATGCTGTCTCTTAGAGGAAAAATAGAGCAAGAAAAAAATTCTACATGGGCATCGAATGGTCTTTTCTTCTGCCAGCTACAACAACAAAGATTGTGAAATGACAGAATCCTAGCATCATGGTTCTTACAGATGAACAAAATTTATCTCTAGCAGAATGTCTTCCAAAAAGAGCCCTACCCTAAACATAGTAAAGAGGAAGGGGTGGGGGATAGGTTTTAGTTGGCCAAAATCATTCTGTTAGCACAAAAGGTAGAGATGTTAAGCATTTATCTTTTTTTTTTTAATGTTTTTTTGTAAATTATGTGATAATTTACATGGGAGAACATTAGCTTTACATTCATCCTATCATATATATTTTCATTGTCATGGTTACAATCCCCTC
>NW_006408537.1:13950047-13952782 GCF_000296735.1 Chrysochloris asiatica | reverse complement strand
GGTTCACAGGAGTCTATCGAACATTGTAGGGCTTAGCTCGCAGATTCATTGCTGGTTTTCCCTCACTTCCCCTTATTGGTGATGAACGTGGGCACCATTCAGAGCATGTATTCACATTGAGTCTTAGTCTTAGAAGGGGGTTTGCCCTGAGGGAACCAAACCACTTGCCTTGATGTCTCCTGGGTGAGCAACTTGCTTGTTCTTGTTGTAATCAGTCGGTCTTCCAATATTGTTTTGTATTTTTCCTGTCACTCTTTCTTTCAGGGAGCGTCTTCTGTTCTTCTGGTCACTCCAGCTGGTCTGCTTGTACTTTCGAGTGGAGATTTCCCACCTCAGAAGATTCTGGATGCTGTTCAGGCTTCCACCTATGGTCTTATGTAATGCAGAGGCTCTGCAGGAAGCCTCTTTCACTGGGCAGGTTGTAAGCATTTATCTTTAAAATGTTAAAAAAGATGTTGTTGTTAGGTGTTGTTGACTTGGTTTCAACTCATAGTGACCCTGTGTACCACAGAATGAAATACTGCCCAGACCTGCCCCATTCCAAGAACCATTCCTGTTTGAGCATATTGTTGCAGACCCTGTCTGTGTCAATCCATCTTGTTGAGGGTCTTCCTTTTTCACTGATCCCCATATTGTGGCTTTCATTTAAAAAGGCAGTCAATTTAATCTCTATGGTCTCAGTTAAATTATTTTAGGGGTTAATAGAACTGAAGGTAGGAATATAAACTGGTTTATTCTAATAGGAATAACAGGTCCATGAAGCTAAGCTAAGCAAAATAGCAAATTATTCACTATGGTGGAAAGATTGCTTTTATTTCAGAAACCTGGCAGCCTTCCTTGCCATAAATATGACAGTAACTGCTTCACCCTACTGGCTGTGTTTTCCTTTTTCTATGGCTCTGTCTACTGTAGCCTGAAATTGTCACTTTACTTGGCTAACTGCTAAATCACTAGCAATAAAGAAGCTGGTTGTTGTTTTAATTGTACTAACAAGAGGAGAAGTATGAGAAGAAGAATTCATGTTTCAGTCTATTTGCCTTACAGTTTTGGATCCGTGTTCTGATTTATAGTATGATTTATACTGCTTCAAGACTCAGAGCTAAATTATAAAGTCTGCTTTCAGCTTCAACAAATTCTTTCTGGATCCTGCTGTGTTTCCCTTAATGGCAAGGACAAGTGGATTCCATCTGTAAGGAAGCATGTTTTGCATATGAACTACTACAATTCAGAAGACAATGCAGAAAAGAACAGCAATTCAACAATTTCTCTCCTTTTTTGTGCTTGCTTTTTTTTTGTCTTTTAAATTCTGAAGATGGAAATCAGTGAGTGACTTCAACAGAAACCTTTTGTTGTTGTTGTTGTGGACTGAACGAATAATTATTTGATCTGTTATATATGTATATACTTGAAAACAAAAACCCACTGCCTAATATAAATGTAACAGCAGGCTTTAAGATCTGAGCTAATATTGCTTAGACATGTCACCTTAAGAAACAGTAGGTTTCAATGAGCTGGTGATTTACACAAAACTCTTTACAGTCTCATTCCAGGCTTGTTTAGTCTGATGTGAATACAAGTTCACCCTAGCTGGAGAAAAGTCCACTGAGAATACATAAGTATTTCAATTTTACCTCAAATTAAAATGAGGTAGGGAATCAAACTTCTATTGAAAAAAACTAACAGTTATTGTTCTCTATATTGGCCCAAAGGTAGAACAATATTCTCTTTATATTCTGCTTCTCTAAACTGGATTTAATCGTCTGTCCACTAGGCAGAGTAACAAAAACAGTAATAACTTACTGCCACCTACAGATGGGAAATAAGTCTTTGAAAATGTCAGCAAGGAGCAAGAAAGTTGAACCTGCAGTTCACTCAAAAGACACACAGGTCTCACAACACAGATTATATAGGTGTTACATGCAAAAAATGCGCACTTCCCTACCATCAATAATTAGATTGTGATTGTAGCTATCAGATTTAAATAAAATTAGATCTATTGAAAAAGCAAATCCATGGTCTGTGGCAAGCCTGTGCAAACCTAAGAACCCACTGCCACCAAGGAAATTCTAACTCAAAACAACTCTATTAACAGAGTAGAACTGCCAAATAAGAGTCCCTATTTCTCATAATGCTGAGTCTTTATAGAAAGGAGGCCTGCTGCGGTAGTGTTGAAAGTGTTCAGCCACTAGCCAAAAGGCTAAAAGTTTGAAGTTACCAGTTAGTTGGCTTCCAAGAGATTGATCTCTGTGCCACTAAGGTTCCTCTGTGCCAATCTGTTAAAATAATTTACATATAAAATAAACTGTTAATCTGTTATGTCAGCTAGAGCTAGAATACTGCTTCTCAGCAATGTGAGCAAGCTGCCCTAGAAGCATGAGTAATGCCATGTTTGGGTTATTTTATTATTATTATTATTATTATTGCAGGATTGTACATGTAATAATAGTATTTACCTCTGTTGTCCTTAACAAGGTCTTCCTTTGCCTTAGTCATTTTGTGATGATCTCCCTCTAATTGTATTTGTTGTTGATAAGTGCCATCGAGTTGCTTTCCACTCATGTTGTTGTTGATGTTGTAAGGTGCCATCGAGTCAGAACCGACTCATAGCGACCCCATGCACAGCAGAACGAAACAATGTCCGATCCTGGGCCAACCACACTTGACGCCATCAATGATGTCACCTGGCTCATCCATCTCGTTGGGGGTCTTCCTCTTTTTCTCTGACCCTCCACCTT
>NW_006408537.1:13948022-13949623 GCF_000296735.1 Chrysochloris asiatica | reverse complement strand
AACCTCAATCTCTTCTCCATTGATAAGAATGCTGTTTATTGGTCCAGTGGTGAGGATTTTTGCTTTCTTTACATAGTGACCCTGTATAGGGTTTCCAAAGAGTGACTTGTGGGTTTGAACCACCAACTTTCCAATTAGCAGTTCAGTGTTTATCCTACAGAAATCCTTAATTGTATATTGGGTTATTATTTCTTGAGTCCTGGTATGGCTCTGTAGAATCAGCACTAGACTTAGAACCATGAGGTTAGCAGTTCAAGCCTACCAGCTGCTCCTTGGAAACCCTATACAGGGTTGCTATGAGTTGGAATCAATGCTACAGCACTTAACAAGTGCTTGAAACCACTCACCAGTAACTTTTTTTAGATTATGTTTTAAGTGTCTCTGTTCCCTTCCCCACATTCCTCAGTGCTCACTTGACTGTACATTTCTTTTCTCTTGGCTTATAATATTCTTAGACTTATTTTTTAGTCCATCTAGTCCTTTATTTTGTAAAATATGGAGAGACTCCTGTTCTCTTGCTTTGGGCACATCATCAAACAAGACCAATCTTTAGAAAAAGACATCATTTTTGTAAAGAGTCAGGAAAAATGAGGGAAGGCCTTCTTAAAGTGGATTGATACAATAGTTGCAACAATGGGCTTGGATTTATCCATCATTAATAGTAAGAATGGTGCCAAGATCAAGCAAAGTTTTGCTCTGCTATACATAAGGTCACTGTGAGTTAGAGCTCTGATTATTCTGTTAATTTTTAGAAATTTTTTCCAAAAAATTTGACAGAATATACCATGACATGTTTTGAAAAGTCATTGGAATTCACCTGAAAGTGAAAGACAATGGCTAAGGAGAGAGTCAGGTGCCTAGCAGGTTGACTTTGAACCAAATCTTTTAATATCCTGGTTAGATTTTCTCTCCTGTAAAAAAACGATAACAGCACATGTCTTACAGGAATGTCATCTTGTTTAAATGAATATATTTTAAATGTTCAGCACAGGGTCTGGCACATGGAAAACACTGAATAAGTGCAAGCTCTATTAGTGTGTAGGATATGCACTGAACTGCAAATTGCAAGAACAGCTCCTAGGTTTTAACTACTTAAACCCACCAGCTGCTCGTCGGAAGCCCTATATAGGGTCACTATGAGTCAGAACCATCTTGACAGCACTTAACAACAATAATACAGATTGATGAATGAAGCTGACAATGAGAGATGAAATTCTTTGCCTTACCCGATGCTCTCAGTATTAATGTTCATAAAAGCTTAATAAAGAATATATCAGTAACAAATTTTTACATTTAAATGTTTTAAATTTAATTATCTGTTCCTAAGTCATTGCATTTCTCAAGCTGGGGGAACTGAAGAAAAAATTCAAGCCTTGACTTTCGTTATTGAAAGATTCTCTGGGCAAATTAGTGAATGATGCAGAGGGCATCAAGAAAAGATGGAAGAAACCACAGAGTCATTGTGCCAAAAGGAAATGGTTGATGTTCAACCATTTCAAGAGATACCATTTGAACAAGAGCCAATGGTACTCAGGGAGGAAGTCCAAAGTGCATTGAAAGAATTGGCAAAGAACAAGGCACCAGGAATTGATGGAATAAAA
>NW_006408537.1:13931290-13946642 GCF_000296735.1 Chrysochloris asiatica | reverse complement strand
TCTGCTGTGCATGGGGTTGCTATGAGTCAGTTCTGACTTGATGGCCCCTGACAACAACAACAACAACAAGTCATTGCAACAAATGTATATGGACCTAAAATTTTAAATAAGGGCATATTATATGTCACATACCATAGTAAGAGATTTAGCTTCATTGTACCCACCTACAAAGAAGATCCAGCACTTTAGAAACTCAGAAAGTTAGACAACTTCCCCATAGCCAATAAATTGGGATCAGAGACCAGATGTACACAACAAAACCAGGATTTTTCTACTGGAGCACATAGCGTCTGTCAAGTTAAAGGCAGAGAAAGGCAGGAGTCCAATTTCAGGGTCCACAGTAATTAATTCAATTATGTCCGTTAGAAACACTTTTCTGTACATCAACTTGTTTACTACATCTCTGTTTCATCTTTCCATGAGTATGGGAGGTCCTTCTTGTCTATTAAACATTGAAATTCCTCAGGACTATTCCAGTTCAATCTCACCAGCTGCTCCTCGAAAACGCTATACAGAGTCACTATGGGTCGGAATCAACTCAACAGCACTTAACAACAATTCCTATTCCTTATCTCATCATGCTTTATGCCCTATCCCTAGATTATTCTATCCATTCCTATAGCTCAAAATGCCACCTATTGCTTACAATGCCTATTTCTGTTTCTCATTCCACAAGCCAATTGTCAACTCAAGTTAGCTGAAAGTCACACATAGAGTTTTCCATCTTCAGTGAATAGTAGAACCATATTCCCAGATAACTAAAACAGAAGTCTAAGAGTAATTCTGGATTTCCTCTTTCTCTCATGCCTGCTTCAATTTCAATCCAGTGTTAAATCCATTCCATTCACCATCCATACAATATCAAAATTCTGCACACTTTTCTCTATATCAACTGCCATAAACCAAGTCCAGATCATCTACCTCAACAACTGAAACAGGTCCTAAATTGTCTCCCCAACTCCCAACTTGCCACCCTACCACAGATTAAGTTTAAATAAAAATAAAAATGCAATTTTTCATCTCTCTCTGTTCATTGCTCTTTCACAAGAAGAACCATCACTGTGCTCATTGTAGAAAGGAATCTATTAAATTTTGGGAACTAGTAAAATTTTAAGACAGTGATTTTGTAATGCTAACTGGTGGTGGTGGTGGTGGTGGTGAGGTTCTGTATAGGCAGTTTCGACTCATAGCACCCTCTACAGGGTTTTGGTGGCTATAAATCTTTATGGGAGCAGAAAGCCGTATCTTTCTCTTGTGAAATGGATAGTAGATTCAAATTGCTGACTTTGCAATGCACAGCTGGATGCACAGAAAAGTGTGTTTCTAATTGACCTAATTGAGCTAATTACTGCAGATCCCAAAATTGGATTCTTGTCCTTCTCTATCATTAACTTGTAAGCTGTGTGCTCCAGTAGAGAAGTTCTGGTTTTGGTGTCATGTTGGATGAGCGAACAGCCCAACTTATAACCAATTATGCTACCAGGTATCCTTAGAGTCTTTACTGGGGCCTCATTATACAGCATGATTCTTTGAGTCAGCCCATCTCCCCTTGTTGTTGTTAAGTGCCGTTGAGTCAGTTCCGACCCATAGTGACCCTGTATAGGGTTTCCAAAGAGTGACTGGTGAGCTTGAACCACCAACCTTGCAGTTCAAACAGCTTTGCAGTCTGGCGCATTAACCCACAGCGCCACACCAGGACTCCCCTTAGATGACCTGATATCATAAGGTAGTATTTCCAGTGTGCCCAGCTCCACCTGAGTGATCTCATTAACATAAACCCTTAGGTGTGGTCTGGAGGCTTCAGCATGGATAGCAGCTACTGGGGAAGTCACAAGGTTTGGGGGTTATATTTCAGGAACCAAGGACAAAGAACAAATTATTTGGATTAAGTTAATGTAAACTCTACAGCTGCTCTTCACAATCTGTATTTATATTATTATTTCTCTTTTTTTTGATTATAAGCCTATTCTGTAGACTGCCAGTTTCATGGGACTGGAACCATACCTCTTTTATTCACAATGTATCCCCAGCACTGAACGCAGGTCTGGCTTGTTAATTGACTAAATGAATGAATTAGATTAGTTGGTAATGATAATAAATTGGATTTCCCACATTAACACATTAATTAGGGTATTAACCATGGTCAAAGAGGACATCCCAAGATATACAAACATCTTGAAAAATCTTGACCTTAACAAGAAAGGAATCGAGTAGGTCAGTTTAGAGTCTACAGTTTATGTCCCTCCGTGAGCAGCACTGACTTCAGTAGAAAAGTTAGCATCATCATACCATATGCAAGATTTCTCTCCATGTGTCATAATTTTATTTTATGGTAACTATAAATTGCAGATAAAACTGACTTTGTATTTTAAAACAGAAATTTCCCATTGAATATTGGAGAATAACTCTTGCTTTCACACAATGACTTTGTAGGAAGTTCAGGTATTTATACAGCCAGAGAGCAATACTCTAGAACTCCTGGTTGCTTTTCTTCTAAAAGACCATGACCACTCGTACATATTTCCTTTGTTTATACATATATTTAAAACTCCTTGGATATATGGAATAAAAATTATTTAAATTATGACTTTGAGAAATCACTGAAGAATCTTTAAGTGGTAATATAGCATATACAGTATTATAACAAGTACAAGATTTTCTTAATTTTTACATCTGTTTCTGACATGAAGAATTTGTCAAATTTATGCTTTTGAATAAATATTCTTCATTCATTGAACCTTGGAAAATAGATTCCACCTAACATGATTTCTTTATCTTGTCAGAAAACATTTTTTAGCTTCTATTATATAATAGAAGATAAAATGTGTCTCTTACCACAAGGAGGTCACAGTCGAGTAGATGAGAGGTATATCAGCAGACAATTAAATGGCATGTGTTAGGCACATTCTTATAGCTGTTGAATGAATAAATAAGTGAGTAGAAAGGGCACTGAAGGAAATATGTATGAGATAATAGCAAAAGGACATGCCTAACCTAGCCTGAGACCTGGAATTGAGAATATCTTCCTAGAAAAAGGGACCACTAAGATGAATATTTATGGATTTTTTTTTTAATGTTACCAAGGTGAAGAGAGGAGCTGCATGTACAAACATATGGAAGGAAGAGAATCTGGAGTGTTTGAGAACACAGAGAGAACTCACTATAGCAAGAGAGCAGAGCATATTTAGGAGAGACAAGAATTGAGATAGGCAAGGAATCAGAAGTCAGACTAATGAGTTTAGATTTTATGCTATAGCTGATGGGAGATAAAATAATTGTAAACATAAACACTTCTCTATTCTCACTTTTTCTCTTTGGATCTACCTATGTCTAAGTGTGGCCATAAATATGTCCTTAATTTCCATGACAATTAAGCACATTTGTATAGAATCTTCACTAGAAATATCATTTTAAATGTTCAACTAATTTAAGTTTATAAAAATCTCAAAGATATCTTAAATAGAAAATTGTCATCCTAGGATAACTCTGAAAATATAACAGATGAAACTGAAGATATAATAAATATGCCACACAAAGTAGAAAAAAATAGAAAGAAACACATATATAAGGATAAAGGTGGTTCAGTGTAGTCCCAGGTTCAACTCATGACCAATATGCCTCAAGAACAGGAACCACTCATCTGTCAGTGGAGGCTTGGTGCTGCTGTGATGCTGAGTGGGTTTCAGGTGAGATTATAGACTAAGAGTAGGACAAAAGTCCTGGTGATCTACTTCTGAAAATCAACTGATGAAAACCCTATGGATTACAATGGCCTGATACTGTTGTTCATTGGGTCTTCATGATTTGGGGACCCACTTGACAACAAACATATACATATATATCTAAGTATATATAGACATATATGTATGAAATTATAGAATGCCACATAAATACTCAAACAAAACAGATTGCCTCTTTTCACCAGTAAAGAACCAGTGTCTAGATCCTTGAATGTTACATACTTGTCCCTTGTTTGAAACTAAGTTAGTAGAACAGTCTTGATTGAAAATCAGATTCAAATTAGTTCTTCTTTAGAACCAAACCCAAAAAAAAAAAAAAAAGAAAGGAAGGGAGGAAGGAAAAGAAGAGAGGGGAAGAGAAAGAATGATGTGTATGATTTGACCCCTACAGTGGAAAACCAGGACAATGCTTTCCTTCAAGTTTCTGATCAGCCACTTGTCAGAAGTTACTTCTCTGCGGTGTCACTCACTCTCTTGGTACGGGAGGCAGGTGTCATTGTGGCTGACATTGTAAAGGGAAGTTACAGGATAAAGGAAAAGGCACTTGTCTCACATTTCTGAGAGACAAAGAAATGGAGAAGCATGTTCTCCTCCAGTGCACAAAAGGCAAAGATAAGTGCACATGCCATGAGGAAGCAATTGAGATCGAGAATTCATCTCTTGGGAGAAGAGGGAAGAAAAAGGCATATCCATCTTCACACAATGGCAACTTCTACAAAGATATGACAGAGCACAAGTGTTCTATGCAGTCAAGTATGATTAATAATGAAAGGAGAAGCCTGGAAGTTCTAAACCAATATAAAAGCAAGACATTTTCCATTTTCTTTTCGTCTTTGGGCTGTGCATGTGTGTTTAACATTGTTTTAATCAAGTGCTTGAAGCATTTCTTTTGCATCATTTAGTTCAGTGCATTTTTGCTCATGAGTCATTAGTACTGTATTTAATACTCCATTTTAATAAAACCTCAGAAGAGCATAATGTGAGTAAGAAAGGCACTTCCAAATGAACCTTCTTCAGAGGACTCATTACCGAAAACCGTGCTACATTGGCCTAAATAATGAATATGATATGCATGGCCCTCAGTATGAAATAGCTCTGTTTTCTCAACACTGATTTCATAGAAAAGAACTATATAATCAATCTCATGAAGCAGAAGAGTACAGTATAAAGTATAATCAAGGATAGCTTTTTGTCAGAGAACATTTTTTTCTTGACTAATTGCTGACTTCGCTATGTAGCAATAAGCAATATTCTTGCTTGTTATATAAACATTTAACATTTTAACACTGACCTTACTCGTGTGCAGGAAGTAATTGATGATTACAATAAGGAACAGCAAGAGTTTAGAACTTTGAATCATATTGAGTGAATATCAAAAACACATTTGGTCAGGATTCATAAACTAAAAACACATGCACATGCCTAATAGAAGACGTACAATTTTTAAACTATAAAACCATTTGTTCTATAAAGAAAAACAATTGTTTTCACTTGCTGAAAATCCTTACAAACATATTTTCAAACAATTCAAGATAAATTCATTAAAATGTATGCTTAAATTATAATTTTTAATAAAGGTATCTAATAGCAGTAAATGTCGTTTTCAAGAGACAATATAAAATAATTTTCTGTAAATGTAAATTATTATGTAAAGAAGGAGACCTGGTAATGTAGTGGTTACATGTTGGGCAGCTAACTGCAAGGTCAACAATTTGAATTCACGAGTCACTCCACAGAAGGAAGAAAAGGCTTTCTGCTCCCATAAGATCTACAGCATCAGAAACCATATATAGGGTAGCTGTAGCATAGTTGTTACTAATCGGGCTGTGAACCTTAAGGTCAGTAGTTTGAAACTACCAGCTGTTCCGCGGGAGAAAGATGAGGCTTTCTGCTCCCATAAAGATTTACAGCCTCGGAAACCCTTTACAGGGTCGCTATGAGTCGGAACCGACTTGACGGCACTTAACAACAACATGAGTCAGAACCACCACCCACCATTATGCAAAAAGGAGCCTTGATGACACTGTAGGATAAGCACTGGACTGCTAATTTTAAGGCTGGCAGTTGAAACCAACCAGCCACTCTCTGCAGGAGAGAGATGAGGCTTTCTGCTCGGATAACATTTTACAGGCTTAGAAACCCTATACCGGGTCACTATGATTCAGAATTGAATCCATGTCAGTGGATTTGGTTTACTATGTAATGGAGTCCTGGTAACACAGTGATTAAGTACTCAGCTGCTCAAACCCAGTAAAAGATTGGCTATTTGAACCCACCAGTCACTCCAGGGGAGAGATGGGGCAATCTGCTCCCATAAAGATTACAGCACTGGAATCTCTATAGGGAAGTTCTACTGTGTTCTATAGGGCCACTATGAGTTGGAATCATCAACTCAATAGCAATGCGTTTGTTTGGTTATATCATATGTACTTATAATAAATAATAGGGCATTTTTTAAGAATAAAAATAGCTAACACTGAGCATTTCTTAATGCTTTTCATCCATTGTTGTTGCTGTTGTTGAGTGCCATCGAGTAGGTTCTGACTCATAGTGACCCGTTATAGAGTTTCTGAGGAGTGGCTGGTGGGTTTGAACAAATTGCTGAGAATCATGGATTAGTCAAATTGGTACAGAACCTTAACCATCACAGCCAGCATTACTCATACCTCAGCATTCGTTACTGCCAGATATGCATTATAAAGGCAAATAATGGTCGGATAGTATAATTTTTACTGTTGTCATAAATGTGAAACATTGGATAAAGAGATCATCAATAAATGAGGCTGTTGCTGTGATTGGTGTTAACCCTCATGGAGTTAGGTCCAACTCATAGAAACCCTATATAATATTTCTGAGGCTGTAAATCTTTGTGCGAGCAGAAAGTCTCCTCTTTTCCCCAAGGAGTGGCTGGTGGACTCAAATCACTGACCTGGCCATTTGTAGAACAAGTCCAATGCTTATTCTACAGATGTAGAATACAGACAGGACTCAACTATACTTGAGTCCTGTCTGCTTGATTATGACTCATAGCGAAGCTGTAAAGGGTTTCAAAGAAGATAGTGACCATGCAGTACAGTGCTTATCCATAGGATCACACCAGGACTCCATATTACAGATGTTGCTGTTATTGTTAAGTGCCATAAAGTCGTTTCCAACTCATAGTGATCATAGTGACCCTGTATAGGGTTTCTAAGGAGCAGCTGATGGTTTTGAACTACCAACCTTATAGTTCGAAGACCAGTGCTGATCTTACTTAGTCCATTCTACAGATGTTGTTGTTGTTAAGTGCCATCGAATTGGTTCCAACTCATAGCAACCCTGTATAGGGTTTCCAAGGAATGGCTGGTAAGTTTGAACCGCTGACCTTGAGGTTCAAACCAACCTTACAGTCCATCACATTGGCCCTCAGTGCCACACTATCTAATAAGGAAGTTTTAAAAATATGAATAATACCTGCCAAGAACTCAAGGAAAACACAAACAGGATAAACCAAAACATGTAATATCCAAGAAAAATTCAAGAAAAAAATATCAAAATAAAGGTTGTTGTTGTTAGTTGCCATTAGGTCAATTCTGACTCAAATGACCCTATACACAACACAACAAAACACTGCCTAATTCCGCACCATCCTCACAATCATCATTATGCCTGAGCCTACTACTGCTGCCACTGTGTCAATCCATGTAATTGTTTGTGGTCCTCCTCTTTTTCACTGACCCGCCACTTCACTAAACATGGTGTCTTTCTTCAGGGACTAATCCTGCTTGATAATATGTCTGAAGTATAAGAGACAAAGTCTCACCATCCTGATCTTTAAGAAACATTTTGGTTGTTCTTATTCCAACATAGATTTGTTTGTTTTTCTTAAAGTCCATGTACTTTGAACATTCTTCTCAAACACCATAACTCAAATGCATCAGTTCTTCTACTGCCTGTTTTCCTTATTTATTGTTCAACTTTCACATTCATATGAGGCTATTGAAAATACCATGGTTTTGCTCAGGCACACCTTAGTCCTCAAAATGACATCTTTGTTCTTAACAAATTCAATCTTATCTCCATTTATCATGATGCTACTTATTGGTCCAGTGGTAAAGATTTTTGGTTTATTTACACTGAGGTGCAACCCACACTGAAAAGTCTGTGGTCTTTGATCTTCATCGGTAAAGTATTTTAAGTCCTCTTCACTTTCAGTAAGTAAAGTTGTATCCTCTTCATATCGCAGGTTGTTAATGAGTCTTCCTCTAATCCTGATATCACATTCTTCTTCATATCTGGTTTCTCAGATTATTTGCTTGACAATACAGACTAAATAAGTATGGTGAAAGAATACAACTTTGAAGCACACCCTTCCTGATTTTCAAGCACAGTGTTCCCTTGTCCTGTTTAAACAACTGCCTCTTGGTCTGTATTCAGGATCCTCATAAGCACAATTAAGTGTTTCAGCATATGCATTATTTGAACTATTATCTATAGTTTGTCATGATCCACACAGTCAAAAGACTTTGCATAGTCATTACGGCACAAGTAAACATTTTTCTGGTAATCTCTGCCTTCAACCAAGATCCATCTGACATCAGCAATGATATCCTTCATTCTACATTCTTATCTGAATCCAGGTTGAATCTTAGCAGTTCCCTGTCAATGCACAGATTCAGCTATTTTATGAATTTTCTTTAACAAAATTTTACTTGCATGTAGAATTCCAGATGATAAACACTAAAATTTCAGCAATCAATAATATACTAGAAGGACAATCGAATAGAATTGATTCAACTGAAGAGTGGACTGGTGAATTAAAAGACAAATCTCTTGACACCAAATTAATTACATGAGAAAAAAAGAATGAAGATAAAGAAAGAAAAACTAAGTACTACATGAGACACCATCAAGAATTTAAATGTATGTGTAATCAGAATTCAACAAGAGGCAATTGTTTTAAAAAAGGACCACAGAGAAAATTACCAAAAATTTGCTTAAATTAATAGTTAAGACTTTGTGTTAACTTGACTGGGTCAGGATTCTTAGTGGTTCAGCAGTCAAGACATAGTAATCTCCCATGATGACATCTAATATAATAAAATCAATATGCGATGAAATCTAATATGAGCACACAATTGAAAGGAAATTTCCTCAGGGTGTGTCCTGCTTCCAATCTATTGAAAGATGCATATAGATAAAATCTTAGCAGCTCACATCTACTAAAAATTTAATAATCTAGTCATCTCATCCCACTAAAATGGTGTATATATGCCACTTTTGTGTTCAACTTCAACATTTCAACCACATTTAAAAAGAAGTTACAACATAGATAGCTAAGACACACACATAGATTCATGTGGAATCCTGGTATGGCTCTGTTGGATAAAACACCAGACCAAAAGGTCAATTTGAACTGCAATGTCAGCAATTCAAACTCACCAGCTGCTCCTTGGAAACCCTATACAGGGTGGCTATGAGTTGGAACAGACTCAAGGGCACTTACCAACAACAACAACATATAACTCACGTATCCCATTTGAATTCATGAGTAAGCAGCACCATAGATTCAGTGTTTTCAAGCCCTCTTATGCCTTAATCTCACCCTGCTTACATAAACTATTTTTATTATTTAAAGAGCAAAACGCAATAAAAATATTATTCAATAATGCTGATTTTTTATTATTTAGCATAACAATCAGTTTAGAAAAATTGAGTATCTAGATCAGATTTATGAGGTTGCTTTGAAAAATGTAAAATTAAACATAAAACCCAATCAATCCAATGAGAATTGCCAAACTGTTTCCAGGGTATCTGAGATGTGGTATTCCAATCAGAGCACACAGCTGAAACTGAAGATCTGTGTCTAAACTCAACTTGAGAACTTAGTCAAATACTTCAAAACTCTCGATTTGAGAGTTTTCATTTGTAGAATTGGTAAGTGAAGTAGGTGTCCGAAGGCCCCTTTCCGCTGTAGAATTCTACATTTCTTGGGCTTACCTCCATTTAAGGAATCCCTGACTGGTACATACAGTTAAGTGCTTGGCAAGTAGCTCAAAGGTTGGCATTTTGAACACATCGAGAGTTTGTTCAAAGCAGACTTGGCCATCTGCTTTGACAAGGTCATAACCTTAAATGTCCTATGGAACAGTTCTACTCTCTCTGCACACATGGGATCCACATTAGTCAGAATCAACTCTGTGGCAACTAACAACAATAACCTAGATTTAACATTGAAATATAAAAGAACACTGAGTGGTAGGCAGAGCAGCAACCCAAAGTCCAAGGCTTCAGTTTCTATTCCGAGTCAGTTCTAACAAGCAATTGTTGCAAATCCTTACAAAGCCATTAGAAAATGATCTAACATGTTATGGTATTCTGAGCTATGAAGGTGGTGTTTACTTGTATAAGCCAATTCACCACACTTGATACATCGATGTTAACTCAAGTGAATAGTTTGGTGGAATTGAATGAATATTCAATTCAGTCAAAAGTTCAAACACAGCTTGTTGATACAGCATGAGATAGAAAGATTTCTTGCTATGGATGTCCAATTATGTCTAATTCCTTCATACAATTTAATTCTCCTTGATTTATTGACTATAAATTTGTAATCAATCCAGTAATTGTATTTTCTTGCCATGTGCAATAATTAAGAATATGTGCACATGCTTTTACGTATATGTAGTGAGGGATAGATAGAGCCATGGTGGTGTAAAGAGTTAAGTGCTTGTCTGCTAACCAAAAGGTTAGCAATGTGAACCCACCAAGTGGCCCCATGAGAGAAAGACCTGGATATCTGCTTCCTTCTGTAAAGATTACAGACAAGAGGTCAGTATGAATCAAAATGGACTCAATAGCCCCTAAACAACAACAGCAGTAGTGACGGATAAAAGATAGCTTTAAGGGCAGATGGGTTACTCTGAATCTTTTGTTGTTAACCTCCTAAACTTTACCTAAAAATGTTGTCTACATGGCCAAATCATGCCATTAAATAATTCAGGCAAAAACTGATTTGTTTCCATGTAACCAAAAATACAAATCATTAACACTGGGGGTTTTTTACTATGATAATAATACTTTTGATATTTAAATGTAGCTCTTTTAACTTCTTTATAAATTACCCAGCAAATTAAAACATGTCATCCCTTTACATATTTTGTAAAATGTTCAAGATGCATTAAAAGAAAAACTCTTATTTTGTCTCTACACTATATATGTGAAGCCACATAGAAAACTCATTTTTGCCATATTTGGGTAAGAACCAGATGCATTGCCTTAAAATTGACTATAAAGTATTTGCCTTTCCACTTTTTCTATTGCTTGTGTGTTAGGTTAGCCAAGATTCTTTTGACTACAGGAGACAGAATCCCAACTCAAACAAGCGTAAGCAAAAAGAGAATCATTATTTGTCTTTTATTAGAGAGTACCAGGCCTTAGCTGGGCCCTGCATCCATCTTCGTCTTAAATTTGCTTTTTTCTGGCTTCATTCTACAGCTTTTCTTCCAGGCTGCTAGTGAAAATGCTGTTGGTATTCTGGCAGGATGATTTTCACAATGTGTGGTTCAGGAATAAAAGAAAACCATTCTTCTTCTAAGCCATCGTTCCTTATCAGGCTTCTGTTGTTATTAATTGCCGTGTGTTAGTTCTGACTCACAGGACCCTGTATAGGGTTTCCGAGGACCTACTGGTATAGGGAAGCCTTTTATTGAAATATTGTTATGATCAGGTAGCTCTGATTGGCCAAACTGGGCTAGTGCTCATTCAAAGAGGTAGCTAAAGCCTGTAGCCTTAGAGTAGATTTCAATTCATAGCAATTGTATGCAGATTAGAACTGTGCTTCACAGAGTTTTTAATGCTGATTTTTTGTTAAGTAGATTGCCCAGCCTTTGTTACGAGGTGTCTTTGAATGAACTCAAACATCTGAAATCTTAGCAGCCAATAGATGGTACAAGGTAGCTGTTTGTACCATCCAGGGAGAGCAGACGGGAACCAGGAGGGAAACTACATATGTAGTCCATCTATGGGCAAAAGAGTAATTTGATTGAGTGACTATGTAAAGAATTCTGCTAAGAAATAAGAATCTCCCCCCTGAGAACTAGCCCACTACTGATATAGGAACAGTACAAGTTTGAAGCCCATTTAAATGTTTTTCATAAAAGCAAACAAACAAAAGCATTTTATTTAATTAATGCACTTTTAAGGTACAGTAGGACAGGTGCTAGAAGGCAAGGAAGCTTTGAACCACAAGGTCAGCAGTTTGAACTCACCAGCTGCTCCTCAGAAATCCTATACTGTGTCGATATGAGTCAGAATCGACTCGACAGCACTTACCAACAACAACAAATAAATTTAAACACTGAAACAATGTTTAAAAATTATTTATAATTTGTTTATATATGTCTTTTGTTAAAAAGAAAATTTGCTTTAATTAATACAAATTTATAATGTTCAGGTTTATACATACATGTAGTCCCCAATTTTCAATGTAGTCTAGTTGCAAGAAACACACTGGCTTTTTTGGTTTTTTGCACATTTTGTTAGTATTAAGCACTACATATGATGTTACAGCATGCAATTTGCCAATGTTATTATTCTCAGATGTTCACTCACAGATGTCCAAAAATGAGATTTATACAGATACTGATAATAAAAGGCAATAGTAATAAAAACTGAAAAAAAAGAAAACTTTTCCACTAATTGTTGTTGTTAAGTGCCATCGAGTGGAATCCGACCCATAGTGACCCTGTATGGGGTTTCTGAGGACCAGCTGGTGAGCTTGAACCACCAACCTTACAGTTCAAATGGCTTTGCAGTCTGGTGCAATAACCCACAGCATCACAATAGGAAAAAAATATGGTAAGACTGCACCCTGTTAAAAGTGGGAAGCTCTCAAGACCCAGAAAAACAAATTGTCCCATTTTGTTTTTCTTGTGAGAGTCTGACTCTCACAAGTTTCACTATATAGCTTCTTATATTCCTTCATACTTTATATTTCCATGCAGATTCAGGCTGAATAAACTCATTTGTGACTCTGACTCATTGATAACAACTACATCACTTGGCATTTTTGCATTTAATGCAAATCAAGCCAATCTAACTAATTTAACTTTAATTTAAATGACTAAACCTCCCAACTGCTCTAAAAGGGGTCACATTAGAAGGATAGAGTAAAGAGAATGTAGAACAAAACTCAAAATCACAGATTGAGAGAGACAGATGGAATCCCAAGACTATGGTCCTTAGTCACCCTTCAGATCTGGAACTGAACTCACCCCTGTGGCTTAATTTTCATCCAAGAGATAGATAGCAATGTTAGTGACAGATGCACAGCATAGAATGGTCAACCTTTTGAAATCAATAAGGCAGCATTTACCTAAGGATACAATTCAGAAGGGTGGAGAAAAGAAGAAGGAAAGGAAACAAGAAGCAAAGGGAGGAAGTGGGGTGAGTGATATTACATTGAGGAGATTGTAATCCCGATGAAAGAATCCAGATGAAAGGGAGTATATGATTTGTTGAATGTAAAACTGATGATTTGCTCTGTAAACCTCACTCGATTCACACACAAAAAGTTAAAAAAAATAATAATGAAATCCCAAATGTAAATGGATACCTAAGTAAATTAATTTGGGGTTTGATGTCATTGCTCCAGAAAATATTTGTACTGGAGATTATTTCATGTACCTGTCTTTTGTTGTTGCTCTTGTATGAATCAAATAATGGAACCAACTTTTTGTACCATTTTTTTTGCTAAGTTCATTGTTACAAATTGTAGAAAACAGTGATATTATTCCTAAGAAGCAAAACTGGTAAAAATATTTCTCATAAAAAAATTCCCAGCTCTGGTAGCATAGTGGTTATGAATCGGGCTGTGAACCTCAGGGTTAGCAGTTCGAAACCACCAGCTGTTCCGAGGGAGAAAGATGAGGCTTTCTGCTCCTGTAAAGATTTACAGCCTCGGAAACCCTGTACAGGGTCGCTATGAGTCGGAACCGACGCCACGGCACATAACAACAACAACAAACTCAGAAAAAGGCAATCTTAATTTTTCTTTTTTTCTTAATTTGTCAAAACTAAATTTTGAAACACTTTCTCACCTTGACATCTTTTACAAACAGTATGTTTTATTTTCCCAAAAACACTAAGGAAATTAGCGGAGGTAATAGGGATTTCTGTGTCTGTATCATACCTATAAAAATTTCACTTCACAAACTTGGTTTCTTGCTTAATCTCATTGCTCTAGTACCGTTAGAGTCTAACTTTGAAGGAGTAATTTTAGAGATGTTGAGCTTGAAAGGACTTTTGAAATATTTCATTTCTGAGCTGAGTCAAAAATAGGCATGTTTGTTAAAAAAAAAAAAAAAATCCCCTCACAAAGAAGCTTGTCTGGAAAAAGTATTCTTCAAAACTGTAGACATTTCTTTCAGCAGCCTCTGCTCCAATTCACAGAGTTTATTGTTCTGATCTCAGAGCTCAGTCCCCGCAGCTTGAATTTCTTTTCAAAATTGTTTAATGACTTTTAAGATGTGTTTCTTGCTAAGTCTTGTGAGCTTCTGGTGTCAATGTTTGCCTTTTGATTTCAGTTATTTAGTTCACTTTCGTGCTCCTAACCCTTGGTAAAACAAGGGCCAAAACTGCCTCTTTGTGAAATGTACGCTCATCTAGCTCAGGACTCCTAGGTGTATGTATGTATCTTAGGGGGGTTTTCTTACTAAATCCACTTGCTAAGTTTGTTAATTATTTTCATGTGGCAAACCCTTTGCCATAGTATTTTTGATAAAATAAATTTGTAACTCCCCAATGATGCAGATTTGACCAACTAACACATAAAACAACACATTGGGGAAAACAAATTAAGGGAAACCAAATCAGTACTTTATATGTTGTGATCACTTATAGATCACTTACATTTCTTGGTTCAACCAAGAGTATTAAATCATACTTCTATTTCTCTATCAAACTTAAGTGATTGAAGTAACTGTATTTAATAAAATAGCTTTTGGTTTCTCCATGTCCAGCTATTTGATCCCATCTGCAATTTAATAAAACCATGAGTAGTAATCAACTCTCCCTTCAATAGCAATGTGAGTTGGGTTTGGTTTAATAAAGTTGTGCTTTCTTAGTAGATGAAGCACATTCGCATGGTATTAACAACTCAGAAGTTCTTTTAATTATATTCCCCAGACAGCCACAGATTCTACACCAAGCTTCGCAACTACATGGTAAATTACTAACATCATCATTATTAAACAAGCAATTGCTGTAAGAATGGGTTGTTGTTGTTGTTAAGTGCCATAGAGTTGGTCCCTACCCATAAGGGCACTGTATAGTGTTCCTGAGGAGGGACTGGTAAATTTGAACCACCAACCTAGTGGATCAAATTGACTTTGTAGTCTTGGTCATTAACCCACAGCACCATTCCAGGACTCTATAAAAATGGGTTGCTGTTTTTAGGTGCCATTGAGTCAGTACTGACTCATAACAACCTTATGAACAACAGAATGAAACACTGCCCGATCCTGGACCAACCTCACTACTGTTGCCACTCTTGAGTGATTCAATGCTGCCAATTGGCCAATCTATCTTGTTGGTGGTCTTCCTCTTTTTCTCTGACTCTCTACCTTACCAAA
>NW_006408537.1:13921742-13929800 GCF_000296735.1 Chrysochloris asiatica | reverse complement strand
GACAGTGAATAAGGAAGACCATAGAAGAATTGATGCATTTGAGTTATGGTGTTGGAGGAGAATATTGAAAGTGCCATAGGCTGCCAAAAGAACCAATAGATCCGTTTTGGAATAAGTGCAGCCAGAGTGCTCCTTGGAGACCAAGATGGCCAAACTTCGTCTCTCATACTTCAGACATATTGTCAGAAGAGACCAGTCACTGGAGAAGGATATCATATTTGGTAAGGTGGAGGGTCAGAGAAAAAGAGGAAGACCCCTCAATGAGATGGATTGGCCAAAGTGGCAGCACTGATGGACTCAAGCATGGCAACAGTAGTGAGGTTGGCCCAGGATCATGTGTAGTGTTTTGTTCTGCTGTGCATAAGGTCATTATGAGTCAGTGCGGAATCGATGGCACCTAACAACAACTTCACTTTCAGCAAGCAAGTTTGTATCATCTGCATATCGCATGTTGTTGCTGTCTAATTAGTTGGATTTTCTGTTTCTCTTCTACTTTAAGGTCTCATTTTCAAGTGTGTAAGATTCAGAAACCTAATTTTATTGGCTTGGCCTGGAATTATCAATTGATTTAAAAATCTACATGTCTATGGTTAATTTTTGGATTCCTGGTATGAAGCTGTAGGATCAGCACTGGACTGCAAACCACAGGTCAGCAGTTCAAACCCACCAGCTGCTCCCTGGAAATTCTATACAAGGTCGCTATGAGTCTGAACCGACTCAATGGCACTTAGCAACATCAACAACAATGGTTGATTTATCAATCAGTTTGCAGGATAATTATTGTATATTTTGAAATAAGGGCAAGGGAACCTGATTACAGTGCTTCACATCGATCAATCTTTTATGGCAGCAAAAAAGGAGGGAGAAGAGTGGAATGGATTAAGAGAGGGAAATGTAAAATATACAGCACAATTCCTTTATCATCCAATCAAAACATATTAGTTCCTGTTTTCTTCTTCATTGTACCATTCCCTAAGGCAGAATATTGGGATTTGTAGCAAGTGTTTCTTTACGTGAAGAGGGGGAATAGGAAATTTGGATCTTAACAGTGCCTGATGTCAGTTCTGATAATATCACCCTTGATGTTGCTAACAATCACACTCGCCTCATTCCCAGTTGAACAAGGGTTTTATGTGTCTGTTTTCCTCATTTCTTGTGCACAGCCATATCTGATTCCCCTTTGTACGCCTGCAACTGTCTGTTCAAAACGCTTGCTAAATGGGACTGATTATTCTGTTAAACTGCCACTGCAAACTAATGTTCTACGGCTAGATACAGTCTTTCTCTGCTGGGCAGTACCTAGAGTAACACGGATTTGTCCTTTTTCAGTATTCCTTCCAGTACCTCAAAAACTTGAGTTGTCCCTTATCATCACACCATCACTTTTCTTCATTTACCTATCTTCACGACATGTTACAAATTCCCAGTTTGTTGCTTATTTTCCATTGATTTAATTTTAGATTGCTTTCTGGTGACATGAGGGAAGACACCTGAATTTCATCAGCAACATCACTCCAAATTACACTTTAGTGTATGTTACTTTGGAGAAGATTTCTTGTAGACTGCTAATAGCATCAAAAACGTATAAATCTTATTAATATCAAAGCAAGGAGACAGACCTTGAATCAACCACTTGGTAATATGTCTGTTATATAAAAGGTTCTGTTAGATGGATAAGTGAAACAGCAAGTGAATGAATGAACGAGCGAGTATATCTAAGGATTGTATGTCACAGATCATGCCTGATCATTGCCTGGTTTCAGATAAGCAGGAACATAGAAATAAAATGAAATCAAGTCTGGGACTTTAAGAAGACTCAGCATTTGAGTCTGAGAGAAAGCATATACAAAAGCCAAAACTTTATATATGAAGGCTTTAAACCAAAAACCCAAACGCATTGCCATTGAATCAGTTGCCACTCATAGTGACCCCAGAGGATAGAGTAGAACTGCCCCCACGGGGTTTCCAAGGTTGTCAAGCACTTAACAGCTGTGCCACCACAGCTCCCATATGAAGGCTTTCAAGACATATAAGCAATGGTGATTCCATAATGTAATCAATATCCAACTAGCAGAGATTCCACCACATATGATACAGAATGTTGTTGTTAAGTACATTTGCAATGGTTCTAACTCATAGGGACCCTGCATAGGGTTTTTGAAGAGCAGCAGGTAAGTTTGAGTCACTGACCTTGCAGTTACCAGTCCAGTGCTTATGCTACAGTGCCATAACTTGAAATTCTAAGTAAAGTCAATTCTTAAATGCATGTCAACTGGTGTATATTTATTGCCAGGGATTATTGTCAGTCACTAGTCAGGTCCCAGGTATATGGACAGACTCTCATCCCTGAAGGGGTTCAAGTTTAATGTCAAAGGGCTGTGATGGCTAAGCAGAGCTCCCGTCCTGAGGTACCACACAGTCTACTGAGAGGCACTTAGAATAAGATTAAAACTGAGTCTTGAGAATAAGGCAGAAGAACAACTATTAGAATGCAAGCTAAGGGTCAGAATATAGGAATTCAGTAAAAGGAGACATTTCCTCCAGCTTTATTGAACATTCAAGTTTGAAAGTTCAGAGGTAGGTGTGTTTCCAGGCACAGAGAACATCCCGAGTCTATCAATATCTGGCAGTGTGACTGAATATTAATGTGCTCAGCTGTTAACCAGAGTTTGGAGATTCAAACTCAACCAAAAGTATCTTAGAAGAAAGGCCTGGTGATGTGGTTCTGAAAAGTTACAGACAAGAAAACCCTATGGAGTCCAGTTCTACTCAGAAACACATGGGGTCACATGATTCGGAATCAACTCAATGGCAACTGGTTTGGTTTAGTTCATATAGTTGTTACTATTGAACATTGCAATTTCCAGGTAAATGCAAAAAGATAAGGAAGTAGAACAAGAAAGCATTTCATCCAATAACTACATTGGCAGGGGGCGGGCAAGCCGAATGAGTAGTTGTTGCTTGAGTTGGTTCCAACTCACAGCCTCAATGTGTAGTAGGAGCAATTAAAACAAAAAAGAAAAGAAGGCTGTTTGAGGTAAGAGACCCAGAAGACCACAGTGTCAGAAAACAAAGGAAAGGAACTTAAGGCAGAAGGAGAACATGCTTAATAGAAATAAGAGAGTATGAGTGATAAGAAGTGTTGTTGTGTTTGGGTCCTAAGAGTTTTTTGTGGCCCCCAAGAAAGTAGCTTTGATCAAGTAGAGACCATAGAAATCTGATTGTAGGGTGACACAGTGGCTTTGTTGTTATGTGCCGTAGAGTCAATTCTGATTCCCAGTGGCCCCATGAGGCAGAGTAAAACTGCTCCAAAGTGTTTCCTAGGTAGTAATTTTTATGGGAGCAAATCACCAGGTCTTTTCTCCCACAGAGCCTCAGATCTTTAGGTTAGCAGCCAAGCTCTTAATTGGTGAGCCACCAGGACTCCTGGCATAGTGAGTAGAGATGAGGAAATATGCGCTGGTGTAGCTAGCTTCTTTCTAAAGAATGGTGACGGTGAAAAGTACCTATTTTACATTGGCAGTGATTACTCCTTAAAAGGTCAATCGCAGGTAGACATTCAACGCAGATTACACCTGTTGTCACAAAATGACTGTAAGTGTGTCCATTTGTCAAATATAAGCATTTAAGAGATTACATTACTCACAATTCTCTGGCAAAGCAAAATTTTAGAATCAGGATCAAGAAAGCTGAGTTCATTTCTTATTAGTCCCCCACCCCCAGGACAAAAGAGGAGACCTGGTGTGGCACTGTAAGACAAGCACTAGACTGCTAACTGCAAGATCAGCAGTTCAAACTCATCAGTTGCTCCTTGGAAACCCTATAGAGGGTCACTATGAGTTACAACCAACCTAACAACAAGGGAAAAAAGCAGAAAAGCATATATTCATGTTCCTTTGTCAAACCTTGCTCAGCACATCTATTGCCTGCTCATTCATCTTAGCTTCTGTCTGTGATATTTTCTATTCCTCTTTAGGAGTTTGCTTTTCAGATCTCTGCTATCCAATTATTTTCTTTAAGTTCCTTAATAATAATTCTGAACAATTTGCAATAATCTTTTTGTAAAAGATAATTTACATTTTTCAAAAGATACTTGGATCAAATGAGATTCTCAAGTGTCCCGAGGTCACTAAAACACACATAAATAAATTGCCAACATTTTTATTTATCACAGAGCTGATAATCAGCATAATGTCTACTACGCCGTTTGATATTTATAAAAATCCAAATAGAAATTTACCTCAAACCTCACTACTAGGAAGGTACTTTCTGTTTCTTTTGTAATCTGATATGGTTGTTTTCTTTTAGAGAATGTGAATCTTATAAACATTATCCCATCCACTTTGAGTGCTAAAGAAGACAATTTATTACTTTAATAGTCATATAAAAGCAAATATTATTTATAAATCAATTTTATTTGCTATTTGAGGTCATGAAGTGCCCAGCTGGTATGGCACTGTAGAATTAGCACTGGACTGCTAACCACAAGGTCTGTGGTTCAAATCAAGCAGCCACTCTTCAGAAACCCTATACAGAGAGGGTTGCTATGAGTCAAAACCAACTTGAAGTCACTTAATAACAACACTAAGTTTTTAAAGTTCCCTAGTGGTGCAAACTGTTAACCAAACGATTCATGGTTCGAACTCACACAGTGACACTAGAGAAGAAAGCCCTACTAATCTATTTCTGTAAAGATTTACAGTCTAGGAAACCCTATGAAATAGTTCTACATGTCACTATAAGTCAAAATTGATTCAGTGGCACCCAACAACAAGAACAGGTAACCATTTACTGGTTATCAACTTTTTGAAGTTGTGTAAGGAGCTCTGGTAGTGTAGTGATTACAAATAGGGCTGTTACACCTCAAGGTCGGCAGTTCGAAACTACCAGCAGTTCCTCAGGAGAAAGATGAGGCTTTCTGCTCCCGTAAACATTTACAGCCTCGAAAACCCTGTGCAGGATCGCTATGGGTCGGAACCGACTCCACGGCACTTAACAACAACATTAGCAAAACACATAAAACTGAAATATGCTTTGAAAGCAAAATTTAAATGTGATGAACCTTGACACTTTAAAAAGAGTGGCTGCACTAACAGGAGGTAGGAATTTTCAGTAGGTACTAAGAAGAAGAAGGAACTCTGGTACCGTAGTGGTTACGAATTGGGCTGCGAACCTTAAAGTCAGCAGTTCGAAACTACCAGTTGTTCCATTGGAGAAAGATGAGGCTTTCTGTTCGCGTAAAGATCGACAACCTCGGAACCCCTGTACATGGTCGATATGAGTCGGAACTGACTCCAAGGCACGTCACCACCACCACCACTAAGGAGAAAAGAAGGAGTCAGGCATTAATACTAAAATCTAACAGACCAGGAAGGCAAGAGATAACTTACTAAGTTGGATGTGAAAAGAAACACTGATTTACGTCTATTCTCTAATAGTAGTCCTGGTGTGGAGCTGTGCGTTAATATGTTTGACTGCAAAATCGATTTGATCCATAAGGTTGATGGTTCAAACTCACCAGCTGCTCCTTGGAAACCCTATACAGGGTCACTATGAGTCAGAACCAACTCGACAGCACTTAACAACAACAATATTCTACAATGGTTCAAAGATAACTAATAGGTCAATAAAATTTGTGGTACAAATATTAGGAGAAAGTAGTTTAAATTTACTTTGGCGTCCTGGCTTGGCGCTGCAGGTTAATGCGCTGGAATGCAAACTTGACTTGAACCTCAAGGTCGGTGGTTTAAACTCATCAGCCACTCCTTGGAAACCCTATACAGGGTTGCTATGGGTCGGAACCAACTTGAAGGCTCATAACAACAACAAACTCCCTTTTTTAGTAGAGAAAGCAGAGATCATATCTGAACTCAACTATCCAGGAAAAGTTTTGTAATCATACAATATAAGCAGAAGAACTGAAAGCAACAGAAAAACCTGCTCCCTCCAGGAAATAGACATGCAAGTGGAAAGGATGGGATGAGGAAGTGTTATCTTTTATTATGAGTCTTTCTATTCTAATTGCATTTTTACCCTGTGTGCATGCAACTTTGATAAAATATTAAGTAGATATACAAAATTAATAATAATAATAGTAGATGACAGAACCCCCTCTTACTTTCCATCAAAGAGAAGATCAAACTGGTAGAGTCTGTGATTTTAGGATTTCAAGTTGTTCTGAAATTATCCTGAATTTATTTGTACAAATTTCGGGTTTAGCAACCTGGAGAAGCAAAAGATAAAGGGAAACTCATTCTTTTCAGTGTGTTCAGTCTTGAGATACGATGCCGTCTGACCTAAAGAAAGAGAAAGCTCCTCCAGTAGCTTTTTTTCCTGAGGACGTATCAGCTCTCTGAGTTGGAGGCATGTGAAAATCAAGAGCTATGACCAAATTAGTGGTTGACACAGACCCTGCAGACTGCAGTTTTCTTACAGTCTACTGATCACTACTTACTTGCTTTTGCTAGAGTCTCTGGGTTTTATTTCAGTAGAGAAGGACTTAGCTTGATCCAGTGAAAATCAGATTATAAACAGTTAACTTCCTCAAACTTGGTTTTCATTAAAATTCTTTTTAAATAACAAATCTGTAAATATCATTGATGACATACACTAAGATCCCATTTGACCCTCTCTACCTGCCTAGATAAATCTAGGCAATGTCTTTCCAGGAGACACAATAGCAGTTGGACATTCAAAGTTTCAACCAGCCTCAAATTACTACTGATGATCTTGTGGGCTTGTATAAATCATAAAACTGGCCCCCTGCTTCTCTGGATGAATTGAGCTCAGATATAAGAAGCTCTTCATTTAAAGACTGATTGCATTGTCAATGCTTTCTCATAAATTCCACTAGTGATTCCTGGAATGGGCTGGCTTCCTTGGTGGTTTTTGGTAATTGCATATCTCTGTAAGACTTTCAGTATCTCAGTAAGACTTCCAGGAGGCTTGATAGGGTATCATTAAGCTGGGTTCACTAATGTGTTAATCTAGAAACAACTAGAATTAGTGGGATTTTGAATTGTGACTGGCATTGAAATGTCAGGAGGAAATGTGTCCTTCAGCAGATGCTACTTGTCCTGGTGTGGTGCTATAGGCTACACACTGGACCACAAAGTCAGTTTGAACCACAAAGTTGGTGGTTCAAATCCACCAGCTGCTCCTTGTAAACCTTATATAGGGTTGCTATGATTCAGACCACCACTCCTATGTCAGTTTGTCATACTGTGATGGCTTGTGTGTAGTTATGATTCTGGAAGCTATGCCATTGGTATTTTAAATACCAGCCATGTCATGGATGGTAAAGAGGTTTCAGATGAACTTTCAGACTAAGACAAACCAGGAAGAAGGAGAGACGGATTACTTCTGAATATTTAGTCACTGAAAACCTTATGAATAACACTGAAACCCTGTCAGGTAGTATCAGAATATTGAATATTGAAATATGATGAAGAGCACCAGAATATTGTCAGATACAGTGCTGGAAGATGAGCCCCTCAGGCTAGAGGATATCAAAAGACAACTGGAGAAGATTTGGCTCCTCAAAGTATAAATGACTAATGATGTAAATGGAGTAAAGCCTAAGGGACCAAGGGACCTTCATTGGCTGATGGAACACAACTCAAAATAAGGAGAAACAGCTGTAAACAGCCATCAATAAGTGGAGCATGGAATGTACAAAGTATAAATCTAGCAAATTTGGAAATTGTCAAAAATGAGATAGAATGCATAAACATCAATATCCTAGGAATTAGTGAGATGAAATGGATTGGTATTGACCACTTTGAATCTGACAATCACATGGTTTACAATTTTGGGAATGACAAATTGAAGACGAATGGCATCATATTTATCATCAAAAGGTACATTTCAAGATCTGTCTAGAAGTATAATGCTGTCTGTGACAGGATAATATCCATACATCTACAAGGAAGACCTGGAGTCCTGGTGTGGTGCTGTAGGTTAATGTAGGCTAAGCAAGGTCAGTTTGAACCACAAGGTTGATGAATCAAACTCGCCAGTTGCTCCTCTGAAGCCCTATACAGGAGCACTATGAATCGG
>NW_006408537.1:13892011-13921417 GCF_000296735.1 Chrysochloris asiatica | reverse complement strand
GTCACTATGGGTCGGAACTGACTCGACGGCACTTAACAACAACAACAATAACAAAAGATAATTATGCACATAGACCTCACCAAATGAATATCCAGAAATCTAATTGACTACATCTGAGGAAAGAGACAGTGGAAAAGCTCCATAACATCAGCCAAGACAAGACCAGGGGCAGACTGTGGAACAGATCAGCAATTGCTTATATGCAAGTTCAGGCTGAAGCTGAAGAAAATTAAAATGAGTGCACAAGAGCCGAAATATAATACTGATGATATCCCACCTAAATTTAGAAATCATCTGAAGAACAGATTTGATGCACTCAACACTAATGACAAGACCAGAAAAGTTGTAGGAGGACATCAAGAACATCATACAAGAAGAAAGTAAAATGTTATTAAGAAGACAAGAAAGAAGGAAAAGACCAAAATGGATGTCAGATTAGACTCTGAAACTTGCTCTCCAGCATAGGAATGCTAAAATAAATAGAAGAAGTGAGGAGGTACAAGAGTTGAACAGAAATTTTCAAAGAGCAGCTCGAAAACACAAACTCAAATATTATAATGAAATGTGCAAAGACCTGGAGTTAGAAAAACAAATGAGAAGAACATGCTAAGTATTTCTCAAACTGAGGAAACTGAAGGAAAAAAAATCAAATCTTGACTTGAAATATTGAAGGATTCCATGGGCAAAGTATTGAATGATGGAGAAAGCATTAAAAGAAGATGGAAGAAATACAAAGAGTCACTGTACCAAAAAAATATAGTCGATGTTCAACCATTTCAAATGAGGTAGCATGCAATCAAGAGCCAATGATACTGAAGAGAGAAGTCCAAGTACATTGAAGCCATTGGCAAAGAACAAGACTCTGGGAATTGATGGAATACAAAGTGAAATTTTCAACAAACTGATGCGGCACTAGAGGTAGTCATTCATCTCTACCAAGAAATTTGCGAGACAGCTACCTAGCCAACTGATTGGAAGAGATCCATGTTTGTGGCCATTCCACAGAGAGAAGAACTAACAATGCAGAGACCACCAGACAATATTAATATTACATGCAAGTAATATGTTGCTAAAGATAATTCAAAAGCAGCTGTAACAATACATTGTCAGAAAACTGCCAAAGGTTCAAACCGGATTCAGACCAGAACATGGAAAGAGGGATATTATCGCTGACATCAGATGGATCTTGGCTGAAAGAAGAGAATACCAGAAAGATGTTTACCTGCATTTTATTGACTCTGCAAAGGCTTTCAGTTGTGTGGAAAATGACTAACTATGGACAACATTATGGAGAGTGAGTAAGTATTCCAGTACACTTAATTACACTCATGAGGGACTTGTTCATAGAGACCAAGAAGCAGTTGTTTGAACAGAACAAAGGAACACCTAATGGTTTAAAATTAGACAAGGTGTGCGCTAGGGTTGCATTCTTTCACTGTATTTGTTCAATCTATATGCTGAACAAATAATCTGAGAAACTGGATTATATGAAAAAGACATCAGGATTGGAAGAAGACTCACTAACAAGCTTGCATATGCAGATAATAAAACCTTCCTTGCTGAAAGTGAAGAGGGTTTAAAATACTTACTGATGAATATCGAAAACCAAAGCCTTTGGTATAGGTTGCAACTCAATGCAAAGAAAACAAAAATAGTCACCAATGTACCAATAAACAACGTTCATATAAACATAGAAAATACTGAAGTTGTCAAAGACTTCATTTTGCTCAGATCAACCATCAGCACTCATGGAAGTAGCAGTCAAGACATCAAATGCATTAGGTAAATCTGCTGCACAAGACCTCTTTAACATGTTCAAGTTCAAAGATGTCAGTTCGAGGACTTACGTGTGCCTGACTCAAGTCATGTTATTTTCAACAACCTTATATGCATGTGAAATTTGAACAATGAGTGAAGAGGACCATTGAAGAACTGATGTATTTGAGTTGTGGTATTGGAGGGGAATATTGAAAGTACCATGATCTGCCAAAAGAAAAAATAAATCTGTTGGAAGAAGTATAGCCAGAATGTTCCTTAGACGCCAGGATGGCCAGACTTCATCTCTCATACTTTGGACATATTATCAGGATGACCAGCCCCTGGAGAAGGACGTCATGATAGGGGAAGGTCAGTGAGAAAAAGGAATACCCCCAACGAGATGAATTGACACAGTGGCAGCAGCAATGGGTTCAGGTAAAGCAATGTTTATGAGGTCGGCACAGGACCAGGCAGTGTTTCGATATTGTGAGTCAGTACCAACTCAATGGCATCTAACAACAACATGTGTCAGACTTGATGGCCTTTAACAACAACAAATTGACCCCAAATTGGAACTCAGAAAGTGAAATGTTTACTGTCTAAGGTGCGATAGAATATATGCAAGCTCACTGTCAAGCTCACTTCTGTTCCCCTAACCCAGATGAAAGGTGAGCAACAATTGATGCCTATGATGCCCTCCCAATTTAAATCATTCATTCACTCAATGCAGTCACTGGGCACCTATGGTAGGCCCAGTGTTGTTACAAGCACTTGAAACATACATTGCAAAAAGCATTATCCTTATGGAGACTATTTTCTAATGCAGTCCTGAGCAATGAGAAGAGTGAGTTCTAGATCTTGTTTTTTCAGATGGGCACAAAGCTGATACTAGAAACAGTGACCCTCACTGTGGGAGAAACATAGAACATGACTGATGCAAAAAATCTATCGAATCCTTTTCTTTCTGTTAGTAATAATAGTTACTTTACGAGGGACACTGTCACTTTAAATTTTCAAAGCATTTTACATACAACAAAATTCATTTTCTCAATCTGTCTGTATTCTTATTATCACCATTTTACAGTGAGAAGGCAACACAGAGTAAGTGAGCTACATAGATTGCACAGCTCATCAGAGATCTAAGTTGTTTTCCACTATGCCACACTGACTTCCTGTTGTTGTTGTTGTTGTTGTTGTTGTTGCTAAGTGGAGTAGAGGCAGTTTCAACTCATAGCAACCCTGTATAGGGATTCCCAGAAGTGGATGGTGAACATAAACTGCTGACCTTGCAGTTCAAACCAACCTTGCGGTCCATTGCTTATCATCTAGTTCCAGACCATGAGACTTCAGTCGAAAATAAAAATACCAGTCTGAGCAACAAAAGAATAAAAGTACAGCCCATTAAATGTGAGACAAAGCATAGGTTTTTATTTAATTTTCAAGATGGAAGTGTCGTCTACAGCCATGGCTGAATAAGAACTCTAGCACCCCACAGCCTCCACGCTGAATAACAGAGCCACCCATGCCCATGCATTGTTTGAAGTACTCGCCACTCAGCATCTATCTCAGAAGCCTGGCTTCTGCTTAACCATCTCTTGTGCCAGACATTCTGCAGCAACTGGTTCCCATTTAGACACATTGATAATATGTCAGAGTTAAAGTTAAGGAGCTATTGGACATTTCTAACCAGAGAGGGATATACAATATTGAACTGAAGAAATGCCATTTCAGAAAATTCAGCTCAGTTACATTTGGTCCTCCAAGGGGAAAAGAAAAATAGGAAAATCTGTCTCAATTCAAGTGACATGTTTCCAGATCAGCAGAATTGCTAATTGCTTTATGATCATGACTTTTTAAAATTCCATAAGGCAAAGTAATAACAAATCTCCAAAGCTTGCCAGGTGCTTTGAGCATAGTTCATGAGCCAATGAGTAAGCATATCACTGCTTTAACTCTGACTTCATGTAAAGACCAGCTAACCCAAAGTCAGGAGACCTGAGCCCTAATCTCATTAAATGTCTTTTATTAAATTCATGACCCTGATCAGTAACATTGCATTTATAATCTTATTTTTTCAAAATAGCTCTTTGTCTGATGGTAACAACCCTTTTGTTCTGTTGATAAAACTGAGGCCCAAAAGTTTGAGTAACTTTCCCAATATTACACAGCTAGTAAGAGCATTTTGATGGAATAAAAATGAAATCTTTCAAGAAAGTCAGGCGGCACAGGAGACACTCACTCATCTCTGCCAAGAAATTTGAAAGATAACTATCTGGCCCATTGACTGGAAGAGATCCATATTTGTGCCCATTACAAAGAGAGGTGACCCAACGGAATGCGGAAATCATCAGACAATCTCTTTGATATCCATGAGAGTAAATTTTACTAAAGGTAATACAGAAACGGCTGCAATCATATATTGACAGAGAACTTCCAGACGTTCAAGCCGGATTCAGAAGAGGCTATAGAATGAGGGATAACATTGCTGATGTCCAGTGGATTGTGGCTGAAAGCAGAGAATATCAGAAAGATGTTTACCTTACCTGTGCTTTATTGACTATACAAAGGCTTTTGATTGTGTGGATCATGATAAGCTATGGACAACACTATAAAGTATGAGTATTCCGGAACACTTAATTGTGCTCATGAGGAATCTGTGCATGGACCAAGAGGCAGTTGTTCGAACAAAAAAACATGGGAACACTGAATGTTTTAAAATTATGAAAGGTGTGCGACAAGGTTGTATTCTTTCATCATATTTATTCAACCAATATGCTGAGCAAATCATCCGAGAAGCTGGGTTCTATGAAGAAAAATGTGGCATCAGGATTGGAAGAAGACTCATTAACAACCTGCGATATGCAGATGATACACACTTGCTTGCTGAAAGTGAAGGGAACTTAAAACATTTACTGAAGAAGATCAAAGAATACAGTCTTCGGTATGGATTACATCTCAATGTAAAGAAAACAAAAATCCTCACAAATTGACAATGTAAGAGCAGAGTCAAGATAAGATCTAAGTGTCTATGACTAAAAAGTTCATCCCTATTTTATTCATCTTTATCTGTTCACAATAAATTTGGCATTATGGTATCCTCCCATTCTTTCTTATTGTTGTTGTTGTTAAATGTCATTGAATCAGTCCTGACCCATAACGACCCTGTATAGGGTTTACAAGGAACAGCTGATGACCCTAAACGGCCAATCTTGCAGTTCAAATCAACTTTGCATAGTCCAGCACATTAACCCACAGCGCCACACCAGGACTCCAATCTTTCTCATTGTTGTTGTTGTTATAGGTGCCATTGAGTTGGTACCAACTCATAGCAACCCTAAGCACAAACAGAATGAAACACTGCCTGATCCTGGGCCAACCTCACAATTGTTACCACACTTCAGCCCAATGATGCTGCCACTTTGCCAATCCATCTCGTTGGGGGGTCTTCCTCTTTTTCTCTGACCTTCCACCTTACCAAACATGCTATCCTTCTCCAGACACTGGTCCCGCCTGACAATATGTCTGAAGTATGACAGACGAAGTTTGGCCATCCTGGTCTCCAAGGATAACTCTGGCTGTACTTCTTCCAACACAGATCTGTTGGTTCTTTTGGCAACCCATGGCACTTAACAATATTCTCCTCCAACACCATAACTCAAATGCATTCATTCTTCTATGGTATTCCTTATTCACTGTCCAGCTTCTGCATGCATATGAAGTTATTGAAAATACCATGGCTTGGGTCAGGCACACCTTAGTCCTCAAGCTGACATCTTTGCTCTTCAACAATTTAAAAAGGTCTTGTACAACAGATTTGCCTAATGTAATACATCGTTTGAGTACTTGACTGCTGCTTCCGTGAGTGTTGATAATTGATCCAAGAAGAATGAAGTCCTTGACAACTTCAATCTTTTCTCCGTTGATAAGAATGTTGTTTATTGGTGCAGTGGTGAGGATTTTTGTTTTCTTTACATTGAGATGCAATCCATACCAAAGGCTGTGGTCTTTGATCTTCATCAGTAAGTGTTTTTAGTTCTTTTTCACTTTCCCAAGCAAGTTTGTATCATCTGCATATCACAGTTTGTTAATGAGTCTTCCTCCAATCCTGATGCCACATTTTTCTTCATAGAACCCAGCTTCTCAGATTGTTTGCTCAGCATACAGGTTGAATAAGTATGGTGAAAGAATACAACCCTGCAGCACACCCTGCAGATGTTATAAGTCAAATGAGCAAATATTTATCTTTAACACTTCTCTGAATAAATCTACAAGTATTTATTTAAATCTTACTTATATTTAATAATAAGCTAAGTATTAATACTTATTAATGCCTGGTGTGGCACTGTATGATAAGCACTGGACTAGTAACCTGAAGATTGGCATTTCACACCCACCAGTCTCTCTCAGAAACTCTGTGCAGGGTTACTGTGAGTCAGAACGTACTCCCTGGCCCTTTTTTATTAATAAAAACATTAGATTAGAAAGTAAAAGTTTCAACCCCTACCCAAATGTAGGCTATTTTTACCATTGTCAATTTGTGCATAATGATAACATCAACAATAAATAACTTTCCTTGCATTTTTAGTGTACAGTATTTTAGGCAGCATTACAAAATAGGAGTATCATTAAATTAAACACTAAGCATCATCCATGGCTATTGCTATGAAGTTGTTACTATCATAGGCATCAACACTGACCTGGAAGCTGTGATTTAACTACTGGATTGTGAAGATCTCTACCCAAGTTCTCAACCTAGTTTCTTTTATAAGTCATTTTCCCTCACCATTCCTTCACCTTCTGCCTTTAATATAACAGAAAAAGAGTAGCCTGCTATTAGGCATATTGTTGAGATACTATAGCTCTGAGAGAGCCAGTACAGGGCATGCTGAGCCCATTAAATGCACTGTAGAAGTCCCAGGTGGTATTAATGTTTAACTTTTACATAGAGTATGCTAGAAGATGAACAACTGCTAAGAAAATAAAATGCAAAGACCTTTCCTGCTAGGCTATTATATTCTAAGGAGAAAAGACCAATTGTTTCCATTGTATAGCTGATCATAGCAGGTGGTAAGAATTCTTTCATTCTGTGATGTTTCTCTATGGTGATTGAAAGTTAAGGATATGATTGACTAGATTAATCCCCAAATTTCACAGAATATGGCTGGATATCTTAAAAGGTGGCAGTTAAAATGAACTTCAGAAGAATTATGTACCTGTTGACATGCTCATGCTGATAGGATGATCCATGTGGATAAAGTAAAATAACGGAGATACTAGATATGTGTGAAAATAATTGATTGCCAAATGGAAGCTACTACAGCTTCTATTTTATAGAGGCCAATAAAATGAATCTAATTTATTGAATTTTTATGTAAGAATGTTCATATGCACTGCCCAGGATAGGTAAAATGCACTTTTTTTTTCAAGTATAGGTTACATTTGTCTTGTAACTGGTTCTCGATGATGAAAAGGACAGATGACATTAGAACTTGAGAACATGAATAAACTGAAGAGCTGTCATCTTGTCTGCAAACATACATTTTATTGTAGGTATTTAACAACATTGCCCAGAAAATTTCCCCTTAGCATACATATTAGTGAATATGAATCTTTTGTTTAATCTCCACACAAATATCTTGAGGTAGCAAAGAAGAGGCAGGAAGAGTAAGTGGCCCAATGATATTCATCATATAAATTCTGATGCTTTGAGCTTCCAATGTTGTGTCAAAATCCAAAATATGCATATAGAATTTTTAGTCCTTTAGGTCCTCTGTCATCATTGTGAAGTACTAGTGAGTGACATCAGCAATACTCATTTCTTAGTTCCCCTGGCAAGCAAGCAATGGCAGCATTCGCCAAAGAATCAAAAGATGACCCCAAATATCTTCTCATATATCATTTGCTGCTCATTTTTGCTTGTTGTTATGGGTCAGAGGGAAAACATGCAAAGCTGAGAGCCTAAATTTCAGCACAAGACATCTAATTTGTTCCTTCCAGCTTGGTGATATGCAAATTACATAACCTCCTTGCTGAAAGTGAATAAGACTTGAAGTACTTATTGAAGATCAAAAACCATAGTCTTCAGTACAGATTACACTTCAGCAAATAGCAAACAAAAATCCTCACTACTGGCCCAATAAATAACATCATGATAAACTGAGAAAAGATTGAAGTTGTCAAGGATTTCATTTTACTTAGATCCACAATTAACACTTATGGAAGCAGCAATCATGAAACCAAACGACATATTGCATTGGGCAAATCTGCTGCAAACGAACTCTTTGAAATGTTAAAAACCAGACCAAGATATTTTCCACTGCCTCATATGCATGCTAAAGCTAGATAATTAATAAGAATATTGAAAAAGAATTTATACATTTGAATTATGAGTTGGTGAAGAATATCACACATACCATGGACTGTGAGAAGAATAAGCAAATCTGTCTTGGAGTCCTGTGTGGCATTGTAGGCTAAGCAAGGTCAGTTTGAACCACAAGGTTGATGAATCAAACTCGCCAGTTGCTCCTCTGAAGCCCTATACAGGAGCACTATGAATCGGAGCCAACTCGAAGGCACTTAACAACAACGGCAACAATTTTGAAAGCAGTACAGCCAGAATGTTCCTTAGAAGCAAGAATGGTGAGACTTCATGTCACATACTGTGGACTTCAGGAGGCTCCAGTCTCTGGAGAAGAACAACATGCTTGGGTCAGTGCGAATTAGGAAGAACTTCAACAAGCTAGATTGACACAGTGGCTGCAACTATGGGCTCTAGCATACAACTGTTAGGAGAAAAGCACAGAACTGGACAGTGTTTAATTCTGTTGCAGTTAGGGTGGCTATGAGTCGAAATCAACCCATGGGACCTAACAACAACAAAGTTTGGCCTTAGCGGAGCAAGTGTTGTAGAATCTTAGCAAGTAACCATTGACACAGATTGTCTGGTCTTGCCTTCATTACAAATTAGGAATCTGAGGCCCAATAGAGATCAATTTACTGCCCATAAGATTACAGAGGTTGTTAAAGGCTGATAACACTCGTATCAATAACAAAAATTATTCTGTCAATGTCACCTGAGTTCTCAGTTGCAACTTAATCTTGAAATACCTGCATTTACTACCAGGTAGTTTACAAACAGTGTTGACATCTCATAGTTTAAACAAAGGATTTTTAGCTAAAACACAGGGTAGAAATGATCATACATAAAATGTGTCTCTTGAGATTCACCACCTACAGGTGTAACCTCAAAATGTTTTTCTAGAATAAAAAATATTTTCTTTCTCCATGTAATACATTACAAAGGTAACTCTAAATGACTCACTTTGCATAAAGACTGGTAATAAACTGGGTTTTGACTTGACACAAGCCTAAACACAGAAATTATCACATTTTTTCATATCTTAGAACCTAAATACATGACCCAAGTCATTTTGAAAGAAGAAATACATTTTTTTAAAGAAGTGACTTGTAAAATAAATGAACTCAAAGTAATATAAGAGATGTTATTTATTTGTTGTATTTTATCTTTCTTAGCCTTTAAAATGGAATCCTGGTATGGCACTGTGGGGTAATACACTGGACTGCAAAGTCAGTTTGAATTGGCAGCTCAAACTCACCAGCCATACCTCAGAAACATTATACAGGGTTGCTATGGGTCTGAACCAATACAAGGGCACTTAACAACATCAACAAGCCTTTAAAAGACTCCTGGTGTGGCGCTGTAGGAACACCTCTAGACTGTGAACCACAAAGTCAGCAGTTCAAACCCATCATTTGTGCCTGGAAAACCCTCTACAGGGTCACTATGAGTCAGAACCGACTTGACAGCACATAACAACAACAACAACAAGCTTTTAAAGGAGTCCTGGTGTGGTGCTGTACGGTGAACACTGGACTACACGGTCGGTTCGAACCACAAGGTTGGTGGTTCAAACTCACCAATCACTCCTCAGAAACCCTAAACTGGGATAAAGCACAAGACAGCAAGGTCGGTTTGAACCACAAGGTTGGCAGTTCAAACTCACCAGCCGCTCATTGGAAACCCTGTACAGGGTCACTATGAGTCGAAACCCACTTGAAGGCACTTCACAACAACAACAACAAGTTTTTAAAAGGAGCCCTGATGGCACAACAGTCCATCAGTCGGTTGCTAACTGAAGGGTCCATGGTATAAACTGTCTCTGCAAGATTAATTTCAAGACATCTGCTTCCTTTGAGGTGCTGATGTTGTTGTAAGACTGAGTCCATTCCAATCAATAGGTTTCTAAGAGCAACTGTGGGTTTGAAATGTCAACCTTGCCATTAGCAGTCCCGTGCTTATCCTAGAGCACGCCACCATGCTCAATTTAGGAAATCCAATGGGTCACTACGAATTGAAAATCTATTTCATAGCACCCAACAAGCTTTTTTTTTTTGGGGGGGGGGGAGGGGAAGATATCCATGAACAGCAACATTCGACTGGTTATTAGATTGTATACCTACGGGCTAATAAGATCCAAGAAATTAAAGGAAATAATTCAATATTTAATGTCTTCTGGTATAAAGCACAGTATTTAATAAGGAATGTAAACAATATTTAAACAATGGTCTGTCCTCTTATCTTTTCAATGGCTTAAATAAGCAGCGTTATTTGCTGTTTTCTTTCCTAATTGCTGTTGTTGTTAAGTGCCAACAAGTTGGTTCTGACTCATAGGGATTCTGAGGAGTGCCTGGTGAGTTTGACCCCACTGACCTTGTGGTTCAAACTGACCTTGAGGTCAAGTGCTTATTCTCAGGGAATGAAACCTGCCATTTGAATTACCTTTGCTGTTGTTGCTGGTAAGTGTCTTTGAGTAAGCTCCAATTTATTTATAGTGACCCTGTTTACGGTTTCCTAGGCTTTAAATCTTCTAGAGAACAGAAAGCCTCAGTATGGTTCAGTACCACCGAAAAGATCATTTTCTAGCCATTTAACATGTTAGCTTGCTCTTTGCTACCACCTAGTGTACTGTTGCTGGTATAGCAAGTGTTTAAAAATGGCCTATTTGCATAAAATGTTCATGAAAAGAATTCTTGGTTTGTATACATGAATATTGCTTTCCTTTTTTGTTTTGTTTACTTTTGAAAACTATGCTATTTTATTTTCTATGCTCAGAGAATGGAAACAACGCACTCAAAATATTATTTGCCTAAAATAGGAAGACTTAGTGCTCTTGTAGCAAGCAGCATTTTTTTAACAGCCTTTCAGATTGATAAAGTATTACAGCTTTTTGATACATTGGTTATGTAAATTTAGTGAGCATAAGAGCTCTAAGGAGTTCCAGTTACCATTCAAGTGCCACTTATTTTACAGAGGAGGACACTGAGACCTGAGGGATAAAATGACTTATTCAAAGTCACAGAACAAGCTATTTGTCAAGACAGAGCTAGAAATGAGGTCAACTCCCAATTTAGAGCACCTTACATGATGCAGTAAGCTCTTCTGATTATGTGTCAGTTAGTTTTGTTTTTATTTTGTTACCCTTAGTTAGCTTTTAAGGAGCTCTGGCAGCACAGTGGGTTATGTAGTGGGTTGCTAACCTTAGGGTAAGCAGTGTGAGTCCACCAGGAACTCTGCAGGAGAAAAATAAGGATTTCTGCTCCCATAAAGAGTTACAGCCTTGGAAACCCTATACAGGGTTACTGTGAATTGGAATTGATGGCAAACAACTACCACCACCACCACTCCCAGTTAGCTTTACAAAATCACTATCCAAAAAGTTTACTAGTTCCCTAAATTGAACAGTTTTCTTTCCACAATGAGCCCAATCAATGATGGTTCTTCTTATGAAAGAGAAATTAACTAAGAGAGATGAAACATTGCATTCTTATTTTCATTGAAACTTATTCGATCATAACCCTTTTCTTTTCAGTTTCTCTCCTGAAACCTGAGGAATGAAGATATGCTAATAATCTGTGGTAATTACAGTTTATGCTAAATCAACTTTTTGATACTCTGAAATGAGAAGCTAGTATTGAATTCATTTAAAGTACTGTTATACTATGCATGGTTTAAAAGAAAGAAGTGTGCCCAAATTATTGTTGCTATAGGTGTCTTCGGTTTTGACTCATAGCGAACCCGAATAGGGTTTCCAAGAAGCTACTGGTAGGTGGAACCACCGACCATTCGGTTAACAGTCCAGTGTTTATCCTACAGCATCACACCAGAACTCCAAATCTGATAACTTAAAAAACTTGTCAACCCTACAAAATATACATGATAGAGAAAATAATAATAGAAAAATAACACTCAAATTCATTACTGTAACACCTTTGATTTCAAAAGAATACTTTTTTGTTTTATTTTGTTTTTTGGTCTTTATCAAGGCCTATCTTTTCCCTGCATTCCCACTGTAAGATACATAAATTAATGTTTCCATTCTGTGTTTGTTAAAACTTTTTCCATAATGTGAGCACAAATCTCTCTTCATTTGGTTTTCAAAAATCTGTACAGCTTCTTAGAAACAAAAAATTTGAAGTTCAAATGGACATTAAAACACCATCTAGTTCAATCGAATATTTCATATTTTATAAAAGAGGAAGCTGAAATCCACAGAGGCTCACAATAATTCATTGCTCCTATTGATTTCAAAAATGCCCCACATAATTTTTAAATTATATCTTTACATTCTTCCTGTAAGGAAGCCTTCGGTAAACGCTAAGTGCTGTTGTTGTTGTTATTAGGGGCTGTTGTTCTGTTTGAACAACTGTCTCATAGTCTATGTACAAGTTCTTCATAAATTAAGCATTCTGGAGTATTCATTCTTCACAATGCTATTCATAGCTTGTCATGGTCAACACAATTAAGAGCCTTTATGTAATCAATAAAGCACAGGTAACTACCATTTTAGTATTCTCTGCTTTCAGCCAAGATCCATATGACATCAGCAATGATATCCCTTGTTCCACATCCTCTTCTAAATCTGGCTTGAACCTCTGGAAGTTCTCTGTCAATGTATGGTTGCAGCCGTTTTTAAATTATCTTTACTAAAATTTTGCTTGAATGTGATATTAATAATGTTTTCCCATGATTTTTGTATTCCATTTGGTCACCTCACTTTGGAATGGGCACAAATATGAAACTCTTCCAGTCAGTCAGTCAGGTAGTTGTCTTCCAAATTTCATGGCATAGATGAGTGAGTGCCTCAAGTGCTGCATCAGTTTGTTGAAAGATTTCAATGTGTGTTCCATCAATTCCTGGTGGCTTTTTCTTTGGTGATGCCTTCAATGCACCTTGGACTTCTTCCTTCAATATCATTGAATCTTGACCTTTTCTTCTAAAAAAAAAAAAAGCTTTTATTGTGATTGAGTGATAGTTTACATGGTAGAACATCAGTTTTCACTCAACCAATTGTTTTTTGTTTTTTTGGGTTTTTTATGTACACAAAACACACAGGAATAAGTAATCATTTAAACAACCAAAGGGCATATTTTACAAGCCAGCCTCCTGTCCACCACCACATAGCCTAGAGTCCTCAGCTACTCTATCTCTCCATGCCATCACCTCTGTCTTCGGTATCACTGCTTCTCTGGTTAGGATCCCACATTCTGCTTTTCCCTCTTGCTGGCCCTGGGGTCCTCTGTTCCTGGAATGTAAGATTAACTACTCCTCGCTTTTTGTTACATATCTTCTACCTTTACAATTGTGAGAATTGCAATTAATCATGTTAACAACTACTCATTATTGAATCAAAAGAATCTTATCCCCATCTCCTTTTACCTGACCCATCTAGGCTTGATGAAAACAATTCAGTGGGGATTCTATTGTACACGCACACACACACACATGCTTTGAAACTAAACTCCTTCTTGAAAACTTGTAAGCCAGTCACTTTGTGCCTTTTTAGGCCCCCTCTCCCTCCATTTTAGGTAGCCAATGACTAAGTTGCCACTCCCTATCAGTCCTGCATGCAAAGGGGATAGGCTTGATCCTAGATGTGAAGACTCCTTCACTCTCAGTTGGTATTTTGAGCTACTACATCCATCAGCAAAGGTCAAGTTCATCAAATTGTTAGCAATTTACACTTGCTTCCTGTATCAAATTTCTTTATCTTCTTCTAGTCGAGTTCTGATGATCAAGCCATCCAAGCTAGGTCAAATGGGTACTATCTGCAAGTTTGGGCGTTCTTATGCACCTCCACCATCTTCATATCAGCTAGAGGTTTCACTCTCAGCTCTAGCCCCCAGTGGCTAGGTCAGTGTCCACGGGGTCAGGGGTTCCCAAGTTTCCCCAAACTTCGGCCCAACCAGTCCTTCTTCTCTCTCTCATCTCAAGGTCAACAGGAGTCTATGGAACATGGTCAAACTCAGTTCACATCTTCATTACTGCCTTTTCCCCATTTCCACTCACAAGTAGACCAGCTCAGTTACCAGCAAGCTTACAAGCCTGCTTGTGTGTCCCTTTTGAGTTTCAGTCTTGGAAGAGGGTTTGTCTTGAGGGTCTTTTCAGGGTTCCCAGGCGAACAGTTTGCTTGTTCTTGTAATAGCCAAACAGTCAGTTTTGGATTTTTTTTCCCTGTTGGTCTTTATTTCAAAAAATTATCTTCTATCCTTTCAAGTGGGAATGTCTTCTTAATAATCTTTTGCTTTCTTCGTGTATGATGTTATTGATTTCATCCCAAAACTACTCTGGTCTTTGATCATTAGTATCTAATGCACCAAATCTGTTCTTCAGATGGTCTCTAAATTTAGGTGGGATCTGTTCAAGGTCATATTTTGGCTCTTGTGGATTTTGTTTTAATTTTCTTAAGCTTCAGCCTGAATTTGCATATGAGCAATTGATGGTCTGTTCCACAGTCTGTCCCTGGCCCTGTTTTAGCTGATGATATGGAGTATTTTCACTGTCTCTTGTCACAGACATAGTCAATTTGATTTCTATGTTTTTCATCTGGTGAGGTCCATGTGTATAGTGATGCTTTATGTTGTTTTAAACAAGTATTCACAGTGGAGATTCAATGGTCTTACAAAATTCTATTATGTGATATCCAGCATAGTTTCTATCAACAAGATCATATTTACCAACTACTGATCCATCTTCTTTGTTTCCAAACTTTGCGTTCCAATCACCAGTAATTATCAATACATCTTGACTGAATCTTTGATCAATTTCAGTGAGTAGAAGTTGGTATAATTCTTCAACTTCATCATCACTTTTTTTAGTAGTTAGTGTATAAATTTGAATGATAATTTTATTAACTGGTCTTCCTTGTAGGCATATGGATATTATCCTATTACAGACAGCATTGTGTTTTAAGACAGATCTTGATATGTTCCTTTTGATGATGAATGTGACATCATTCCTCCTCAATTTATCATTCCCAATATAGTAAACCATGTGATTATCAAACTCAAAATGGCCAATGCCAGTTCATTTCAGTTCACTAATGCCTAGGATAAGGAGCTCTGGTAGTATAGTTGTTATGAATCAGGGTGCTAATCTCAAGGTCAGCAGTTTGAAACTATCAGGGGTTTCACAAGAGAAAGATGAGGGTTTCTGTTCCCATAAAGATTTACAGCATTGGAAACCCTATACAGGGTTTCAATGAGTCGGAGCTAACTCCACAGTACATAACCACCACCATCATCACCAATGCCTAAGATATTAATGTTTATGCATTCCATTTCATTTTTGACAACTTCCAATTTTCCTAGATTCATACTACATACATCCCATGTTCCAATTACTAGTGGATATTTACAGGTATTTCTTTTCATTTTGAGATGTGCCTCATCAGCAAATGAAGGTCCAAAAGGCTTTACTTCATTCATGTCATCACACTCAACTCTACTTTGAGGAGTCAGCTCTTCCTCAGTTGTATTTTGAGTGCCTTCCAACCTGAAAGGCTCATCTTCCATCACTATAACTGACAATATTCTGGTCCTCTTCATCATGTTTCAATATTCAATAGTCTGGTGCTGACAGTGTTCCACTGCTGTTTATAAGGTTTTCAGTGACTAAATATTCAGAAGTAGACCTTCTATCCTTCTTCCTAGTGTGTCTTCATATGGAAGATCAGCTGATTTCTGTCCACCTTGGGTGACCCTGCTGGTATTTAAAACACCTGTGGCATAGGCCCCAGAATCACAGCCAACAATCCACCACAGTATGACAAACTGACAGGTGAGTGGTAGTCTCTGTCCTATAGGTCACAATAAGTCAGAATCGATTAGAAGGCAGTGGGCTTGGATGGTTTTGTTTTTCTTTCTTTAAGACTTAGCTTGAAACCTTTTCTGATGCTTCATGGCTTGACTGAGAGTACCTTTCTGATTCCACATAGATCTGCAGATGAGCTTCCTAGTCATCTGCTCATCTACCACAAATAAAATATCTTCAGGACCAAGACTGTGCCTTATCCAGGTTGCTTCTCAGCAATTAACACAGTGCCTGTGTTATATGGTAGAGGCCCAATATTTATTTGCTAAATATAATTCATGGCAAAAGAAGCAAGAAATTACTGTATAAAATAGACCCACAACACAATATTCAAAATAACAATCAATGAATTTATACAAATAAACCACCCTAGATTTAGGATGCCATTGTCTGGTTTTTATAGCAACCAACTATAAAGATTTGAATCAGACTACGTATACAAATAAATCATATAATCTTATGCCATTATGTAGTACCAGATTGCAAAGGACGGCATGCAACTTACAATAAATGTTATCTAGCAATGTTTCCCATTGGTATTATTTATGCAACACTATTTCATCCACATTTTGCTTAGTTGCCAAAAATAATCTGCATCAGAGATTGCCTTGAGGTAATTCTTAAGCCTGAACAGCCTGGGACAGAGACACTCTAATACAGAGAATAACTGTTTATGCTCTAACTGGATCTCCTGAACAATATTCACAAAGAAGGCTGTGCAGAATTTTGAATACTTTCCTTCTTCAAGCATCTCTTATCTGAATAGTACCCAAAACTAATGCATGGTGCGTGCTTTGTTAAGGACTTGAAACCAGCAATAGGAAAAGAGCTGGAGAATCTATTTTCTCTTGTTTCCCACTGATAAGGCTCATTAAAGTAAATAGGAGTGAGGCATGCACACCAATGGGAGAATAGATCCCCAGGGTTCTGCCAACTCTAAAAATCGGACTCGTTATAAAAGCTGTGTAATTCAGCCTTTTGTGTAATCAACTTTATTGATTTTACCTTTATTGCCTCTTTCATGTCCGCTTTAATTTCAATTCCTGCCGTTTGACATTTGGAGCAAGTGATAATTTTAAGAACATTTTACCTACAATTTTGCTCTATATTCATTATAAAGCATGCATTTATCTAAACACACTATAAAATACAAAAGAAAAGGTAAGAATTGGAGTTGGGCAAGTGCAAATGCTGAAACTGAAGTTGAAGCTCTTGTTCTTTATCCTGTCGCTATTTCCTTTTGGCCCCAAAAGAGGAAAATCACAAAGCTTTCGGAGGCCTCCTGAACACAGTGTAGTTGTCTGAATACAGAACTGTTTGGAGTTGGCTTTGATCTAAATATTAAGGACTTAACCACTGTGAAAGCTGATTATGCAGCTTTATCTTTAGATGCCTTTATAAACCATTCTATCAGCCAACAACCTTGATCAACCAGTACATGTATACTCAGCCAATAATCGAGCTGCAGAAATGTGATCCTGAAATATGCTGTAAGATCCTAAAGTGTGGCCTCTAACATACACACACACACACATTGCATGGCATGCCTGTCTCAGATATGAGAGAATTTTATTACATTCAAAGACCTTAGATTGCAGTCTTGAATAATATACAAGACTAGACTCTTTCTTCTCTGCACTGCTAAATAATAATTCCTGACCTCCCAATTTAAGCATCACCTCTCTTGGTAGGCTTTTCTGACCTCTCACCACCCACTAGCTGGGATTAATTGTTTCTGCAGGATGAATCTATAGTACCTTTTCACCCTGCCCTTCTTGCTTTCCTGCTACTGCTTATTTAATCACCTTTCTTCCCTGCCAGCTCTTTGTGAACAATGGCAATGCCTATGTTTCATTCACACCACACACAATGCTATCATGGATTTTCTTTTTCTTTTTTTGGTTTAATTTGGGTAAGTATCCTTCGAAAACACAAAAGTTCCTAATTTTGACAAAGTCAAATTTATCTCTTTTTTTTTTTCACTTGTGTTCTTGGTGTTGTATCATGCATTACATGTTCAATACCTCTGAAATAAATTCAAGTATAAAATGATATCAAACAGGATGTCTGAAATGGTTGCACATGCTCTTCTACCTTCCTTCTCCTTTCTTTCCCTCCTCTCTCCAGCTCTCAAAACATGTAAATCCCCCAAATCATACCTTATTCCAGGGTTTATTACCAGTAGACATTGACTCATAAATATATTACTTCAGAGGAGGTACCTCTGGAGGTGTCTTTCAGTTAGTAGCCCAGTGTTTACTTTTGTTTGTGCCACCCAGGGATTTCCCTAGGCCTTCCTAATAAAAATATTTTAAAACCACTGCTGTCAACTCCTGTAGACCCCATATGTTACAGAGTAGAACTGTTCTGTAGGGGTCTCTTGGCTTTTCGCACAATGTTTAATGAATCGTTTAGCTGCCAACTGAAAGATCAACAGTTCAATCCCATCAACTGCCCTGCTTGAGAAAGATATGGCAGTCTGCTTCCCTAAAAATGTACAGTCTTGGAAATTCTCTGGAGCAGGTCTACTCTGTCCTATAGAAACACTTGGAGTCAGAATCAACTTGATGGGAATGGGTGCATCCTTACTAAAGCAGATTTCCAGATCTTTCTTTCATGGAACCACTCAGTCAAATTTCTGACCTTTAGGTTAACAGCTCATTGAAAACTACTTGCACCATCAAGACCTTGAGGGTTTGTTGTTGTTGTTAAGTGCCATGGAGTCAGGTCTGACTCATAGCAACCCTGTATAAGGTTTCTGAGGAGTAGACAGTGAGTTTGAACCACCGACCTTGCAGTCCAATGCTTATTCTACAGTGCCACACCAAGTCTCCCTGAGGGCTTGTTGTTGTTGTTGTTGTTAAGTGCCATCGAGTCGTTTCCAAGCCATAGCGACCCTGTATAGGGTTTCCAAGGAGAAGCTGGTGAGCTTGAATTGCTGACCTTGCAGTTCAAACAGCTTTGCAGTCTGGCACATTAACCCACAGCACCACACCAGGACTCCTCAAACAAACTTAGACCTGCATGAATAGTACTGACAAAAACAAAAACAACCTTGGACTTTCTGAGTATCTTTAGATTGTGCTATTGTAATTATTAATTAATGTCTTTTCTCTTCCATTAAACTATTAGTTCCTTGGGGACTATGTAGATATTAATTCATCATTACACACACCTAGCATATTGTTGTTGTTGTTAAGTGCCATGGAGTCAGGTCTGACTCATAGCAACCCTTTAAACGGCTTCTGAGGAGTGGCTGGTAAGTTTGAACCAGTGACCTTGTGGTTCAAACCAACGTTGTGGTCCAGTGCATTAGTCTACAACACCACACCAGGATTCCACCAGCACATAGTAGATGCTCAATAAATATTTGCTATTTATTGAGGAAACTAGAAAAGATCATGCTAGCCAAGCACACACTATTTGTTTGGCGCTTTTCACAGAAACTACTATATTACTGATTTGTAAATATGGAATTGTAAAGCATAATGAAAACTCCAATTAGTTCAATGAATAATGAAATTTTTTCTAAGGAAAAGTAATATTTTTATGCATTCTGAAATTTTTTTAATCTATCCCAGACAGTACCTTTAGATAAGGGAGAAAAAGGTGATCATAGTATCACAATAGGAATAAATTAGGGTCATGGATATAGCCCAAAGTTTTGATAATTTTTAGTCTTGCTGTTCAAAGCTTATCTAATGTGATGTAAAAGACCAAGTAAATAAATAAATGAATGGAAAATATTGTGAATAAATCCCAAGCCAAGATGGCTATCGGTGGGAGTTCTGAATGCAGAAACTATAGCTGGCAGTTAGCCTGTATCAGGCTGTTCACTTATTAGTTTGTTTTTACTCAATTTCTTCTTTTTAAAGGCAATTTTTAGTGAGCATAAGGGTAGATGTTTATCCTGAAGAATAAGTTATAGCAGTGTTGGAAGCAGCAGACATGTATACCTCGGGGACATTGGTAACACAGAATATTTTATTTCTGACACTTAAGAGACTAAACAGCAGGAAGTCTGCTTCAGATTTTTATCAGCTTCAACTGCTAATGGAGCTGATAGGGCTGATGTGTGGGGAAAGTGACTGCAATTGAACTGTGTGCAGATACATTTACATTAACGCTTTTTTTTTTAATCAATGACTTCAACCTAGATTTAAGAATTTTGTGCTTTGTGAAGCAATATCATAATCTGTGAACAGTCAAGTTCAAACCAAAAGTGCTTGCTTTCCTCTCTCACTGCTATAGCATATGATTTTGGGAAACTAGAAACAAGTAACCTGTAGTGAGTTGAAGTCATGCTGAGAAATACCTCTGATTTATTCTGTTACTTCAATTAATTGGTATTAAATAATTATCAACTGCTATCTAAAAGAATTTTGCCAAGTCAATAAATCAGATAAATGCATAAAATGGTAGTGGGAACTTTCTTTAAAAATTTTAAGCGTGTAAGTATTTTGACGATCTCATTTTTCTGCTGTTAGAAAGGGTACTGGAAAATGGGCACATTTGAAGTAGGTTTATTAGCACTGAATTTTTAAAAAATAGCTTTTTTCATTCAAAACCATCTAAAATATTAACATGCCTTTAAAAAGTTAGTCCTCTAGTCCTTATACCTTCTATAGAATATGAAAACCACTTGCAAACACAGTCACAGTAAAATCAACTAGAAGACACCGAAGCTATTAAAGCTAGTTTTATTACACTGATCCAAGAAAAAGATGTAACCAGCGGTCATTTTCCACAAATAGGAATCAACTCAATGGCAGCAGGTTTGATTTTGAGTTTTCTTAGTCATTATTTGGGCAGACACGTTTATTTACAAGTATGAAGTCCTAACTATTTTGAATGGCTACTCATTTTCACTTTTATTTTTTAGCAAGATTATTTTGTACATTGTTGTTGTTAATTGCTGTCAAGTCTGTTCCAACTCATAGCAACCTTTTATAGGGTTTTTGAGAAAAGACTAGAGAGTGTGAACCACCAACCTTGTGGTTCAGTGCTTATCCTACGGTGCCACACCGGGACTCCACTTTGTACTCTATTATAAAGTAATTCAAAATCTCATATGTCCAGCTTCACCAAGGTAAAAGATGTTACTAATAAGTATATGCATACACACACAAAGGATGGTCTTGATAAATACTAAGACATATCTAATTATGCAACAATAGCACCAACAATAAAAAAGTATGCCTAAGGTTACATATGTATGTATATCTGCTTATATGTTTATAAACATATGTGTGTGTGTGTGTGTGTGTGTGTATATATACACACAGTTGTTGTTAAGTGCCTTTGAGTTGGTTCCGACTCATAAAGACCCTGTATGGGGTTTCCAAAGTTGAACTTCCGACCTGTGGTTAGAAGTCTAGTATTTATTCTACAATGCCATGCCAGGACTCCATTTGTTGTTGTTGTTGTTGTTAAGTGCCGTCGAGTCGGTTCCGACCCATAGCGACCCTGTACAGGGTTTCCGAGGGTGTAAATCTTTACGGGAGTAGAAAGCCTCATCTTTCTCCCGCGGAGCGGCTGATAGTTTCAAACCGCTGACCTTAAGGTTCGCAGTCCGATTCGTAACCACTACGCTACCAGAGCTCCTTCCAGGACTCCATATATACATGTAATTATAGTCCTGGTGTGGCACTGTAGGGTAATGCATTGGACTGCGAGGTCGGTTTGAACCACAAGGTCGGCCATTGTAGCTCACCAACCACTCCTAGTAAACCCTATACAGGGTCACTATGGGTCAGAACCAACTCGACAGCACTTAGCAACAACAACACATGTATATACAACCCACCAGCTGCTCTTTGGAAATCCTAAACAGGTTCACTACAAGTCAGAACTGACTTGACAGCACTTATCAACAACAAAATATATAAAAATGCATGTGCATGCATGCATGTTCATATGTACAATAAAGTCATACAAGGTACAGTTATGGATGGTTCTTAGATATGACCAAAACCTCGTGAGATTGGTTTTCTAAGTTTGAAGTCTTAGGACCATAGTCTCGTAGGACAACTCAGTCAATTAGTATAATATAGTTCATAAAGTTGATGTTCTACATCCTACTTTAGTAAGTAGCATCTGGAGTCTTAAAAGCTTGTCAGGAATAATCTAAGACACAACTATTGGTCTCTTCTTATCCAGAGCAAAAGAAAGAGAAGGAAACCAAAAACCTGGTGAAGAACTACACTATAGAACTAACAGTCTACACTAATTATGGCCTCATCTACCTAGAGACCAAAAGAACTAGCTGATGAAAGGCTATCACTAACAACAATTCTAATCAGAGCCAAAAGTAGATGAATCCTGGTAGAATATGAGCAAATAATGTGGAACAGAAACTCAAATTCTCAAAAAGTCCAACTTTCCTGAATCAGTTGAGATTAGAAGACTCCTGAGACTATTACCCAGAGATCCTTCACAAATGTTGAATGAAAACTATGCCCTGAGGTCACCTTTTAGCTGAATAACAGAGTAACTTATAAATTAAGGAATTTTATCAGTGAGCATTGCACAACTTTTTTTAAAAAATCATCTGTTGGTGGTTTGGGTGATAGCAGTGAAAACCAGGTAGGGTACACTCTGGTGAGAAGGGACGGGGATCTGACTAAGGAAGCGCTCATAGAGCAACTCCAGAGCTCTGGATCTACCATAAGATTCAGGACGTCAGTTTCCTGCACTCACAAGTGAAAAAAAAAATCACGATATTAAAGAAAATACTGCAAGTTAGGGATCTGGAGACAGGACTCCCTCGGTGACTACCCCACCCTAGCAGAGTTTAGAGAACAGGGCTAAAGCCAGTCCAGCTCAGAAAATTGCGCTAAAAGCGATACAGAGGCATTTGCAAATAAAAAAAAAGAGAGAGAGAGACAGGAAACTACACATTTCTCCCTCTTTCTCCTTGTCTCATTGCTCAGCCTAGATATCAAGCGGGACAGTTTTCCCATGGTAGAGAGAGAGGGAGCTTAGCAGCGACTTAAGACATCACCAGTGGAGCCACAGACCTAAAAGTTTTTCCAGCGGGACCCTTCACAGCACTGCACCGTGGTATAGGTTCTGACTCCAGATGACCTTGTGCTGGGTTTCCGGGGCAGTGGGTCTGTGTGGGAGCAGAGCACCTCACCTTTCTCCAATGATGTGTTTGATGGTTTCCAGCTGCTGACCTTGTGGAGGACCAATTCAAATCAAGCTGTAAGACCCCAGCTTAAAAGGACTCAACCATCCCTAGAATTGTGCTGTGCACATGCAGATAGCTTCAGAGACAAAAGTAGTGGACAATCTTTCTCAGATTAACTCCCCAATATCTACCTGCACACCTCTACTGTAGTGACTAGAGGAGGGGCCTGAAAAAGCGGACACCCCCACCCCCTGCTGGAGGCTTCTAATGGCACACACACTGATGGTGTAGCTCGGGACAGTTAACCACAGCTTCATTTCTGTTCCAAAGTAGTGATTTTTGTCTATGCATTTATTTTACTTCTGCTTTTGGTCCTTTTGATCACACATCCTTCCTGGAGGTGGGAGCTTTTTATCCCTATGTTACCTAAGAAGAGACAGTAATCGTGGCCATATAGCCAAGCTATAAGCATACTCCATAGTATTCCACCACTGAGACAAGAGCCAACAACACCCGCTAAGCATTACATGTGAAAAGGGAAGCCTATCTCCTGGTCATATTCACCAGGAGACACCCAGTAAGCTTAACAACAAACAACAAACATTCACTTAAGCTTTAAACAAAAAACACACAAACATAACTATCATAACGAACAAAAAGCAACAAATGATATCAAAACACATCCAAAAACAGCAGAGAGTAGCTGATGCAAATGAGCTGGAGAGAGACAAAGACTTTCTAGAGGAAGAAGAGCAGGTTTTGGATATGCCTAAGAAAGAATTCAGAAGAATGATATGGAAACAAATTCAAATGCTCCGAAAAGGTGTGGAGGAAAACAAGGAAGAAGTCAGAAAAGTCCTACAGGAGCAATCAAATAAGATTGATACAGCATTGGAAACAATACAAAACCTGCAAAAAGATGTCCAGGTGATCAATAATAAGATATCAGAAATGGACAATACGCTAATAGGGGAAAGGAGCAGAATAGAAGAGATGGAAGCCAGAACTAGTGATCTGGAAGACAAATCTCTCAATACTGCTAAGATAGAAAAGCAAGCAGAATAAATGATTTAAAAAAAAACTGAAGAGAGTCTACAATTCATGCTGGATAACATGAAGAGGAACAACTTAAGAATTAGTGGCATTCCGGAACAGGAAGAATCAGAGAAGTCCACAGAGGAGATAGTTGAAGAGCTTCAGGAAGAAAATTTCCCTAACATCTTAAAAGAAGAAAAGATAAACATTCAAGAAGCTGAACATACCCCCGGAAGGATAGACCCCAAAAGAAAGTCAACAAGACATATAATAATTAAGCTTTCCAAAATCAAAGACAAAGAATACTAAAAGCGGCCAGAGAGAAAAGAAATGTCATTTAGAAAGGCAAGCAAATTAGATTAAGCTCTGATTATTCAGAAGAAGCCATGCAGGCAAGAAGGCAATAGGGAGACATATGCAAAGCCCTACCAAAAAAAAACAAAAAAAACCTGTCAACTAAGAATCGTCTATCCAGCAAAACTATCAATCAAATAAGATGATTCGATCAAGACATTCCACGATAAACAGAATCTGAGCAATTTTATCAAAACCAACCCATGAGATATCATCTCACACCAGCAATAACAGCAAAGATCAAAAAATCAGAGGACAACAAATGCTAGCAAGGATGCGGAAAGACTGGGACCCTCCTACATTGTTGGTGGGACTGCAAAATGGTCCAGCCACTCTGGAAAGCAGCATGGCACTTCCTCAGAAGGTTGGAAATAGAAATACCATATGACCCAGCAATTCTTCTACTAGGTATTTACCCACAAGAAATATGAGCAATAACATGAGTAGATATATGTACACCAATGTTCATAGCAGCACAATTTACAATAGCAAAAAAAATGGAGACAAACAAAATGCCCATCAATTGAAGAATGGATAAACAAACTGTGGTACCTTGAAGAACAACAAGAAAACTGCAAGCCATCGCATAACATGGCTGAACCTTGAGGACATTATGCTGAGTGAAATTAGTCAGTTACAAAAGGAGAAATACTGCATAGGACCATTATTGTAAAAGACTAAGAAAAAGAACCCAACCAAAAGGGGGGAAAAATCTATATATAAATATGCTAATCACCAGTGTATATGGGTTGAGAGGTGGGGAGGGAGGGAGGGGAACAAAGAGCACAGGGTAGGGAATAGATACAGGAGAGCCTGGGTTCAGGGGGTGGGGGAAGGCTGGCAATACACAAGAAGGGGGAGGGGAAAAAGAAAAACACGGCCAACAGGAGAACGGTTCAGCAGGTTCGCATGGGCTAGGATACAGAGATTGAGGCATGGCTTGAAAGGGGGAAAAGAGGAGAATAATGTTAAGATGCTTGGCTGTCTTTTGAATCTTGGTCTCCCTTGCCTACCATTGTGAAATAGACACTTGGGGGGTAGGGAGGGACAGCCAGAAACATCACAACAAAAAACATGTGGGCCCATCTCCAGCCTATAACTAACTGGAATACCTTGGAGGGTGGGCAGGAAACTGCCCAGACCCAAAATGGTGGGGGGACTATGATGGCATGGGCAGATGGAGTGGCTGGGGACAAGGGACTCAGGGAGGGAGAGGAGCTGTTTGCTGACAGTCAGGTGGGCAGGTCTGTGGGGTGTATCCTTTGGTTATTTGATGATGCACAGAGGGAATTTTAATCATTGACATGAAATACAATAGGATGAATGTGAAGCTCAAGTGGGACAGAGGCAAATAATGATGTATGCACCACCTTGGAACAATAGGACTCTGAGATACAGAAATTGAGACATGATTTGAATGGGGAAAATGGGGGAAATAATGTTAAGATCCTTAGCTGTCTTTTGAATCTTGGTTTCCCTGGCATACCACTAAAAAATAGACACTGTCTCTGGGACCACCAATGGATAAGAGCCGAGAACGGGACCCCACGCAGAGAACTGGGGATGCCTGAGATGGAGACAGAGATGATGACATGGAGGGATGAAGCGGCTGGGGACTTTGGATCCAGAGAGGGAGAGGAACTGTGGTCCGAAGACTGAGGGGAGAGGGGGGAGTGTAGAGCACAGGCTTTTAGGATATGCCCTTTGGTCAGAAGACGATGCATGGAGGGGATTGGAACCATGGCAATGTAATGATATACAATGGAATGAATATGGAACCGAGGTTCTCTCATGTAAACTATCATATAACTCACAATAAAACATTTTAAATAAATAAATAATAGACACTGGAGGGGATGAGAAAGGAATAGCCAGAAATACCACCATAGAAAGCTTGTGAGTCCGTCTTTTGCCTATAACTGATTGGAATACCTAAAATGGGGCTACAACATGCCCAGTGAAGTAGGCTTCCTGCAGAGCCTATGCATTACACAAGACCATAGGTGGAATCCTGAACAGCATCCAGAATCTTCTGAGGGGAAATTTCCAGTTGAAAGGACAAGCAGACCAGCCTGGAGTGGCCCCAAGAACAGAAGATACTTCCTGAAAGAAAGACTGACAGGAAATATACAAAACAATATAGGCAGGCCAACTGATTACTACAAGAACAAACAAGTGGCTGGCCCAGGAGACATCAAGGCAAGTGGTCGGGTTCCCCTCAGGGCAAACCCCCTTCTAAGACTAAGGCTCAATGGGAATAAACGCTATGATTGATGACCACATTCGTCACCGATAAGAGGAAGTGAGGGAAAAACAGCAATGAAGCTGCAAGCTAAGCCCTACAACACTCAATAGACTCCTGTGAACCCGGATGGAGACCTGGTTGGCCAGCAGTGTGCCTAGTCCAGGGGACTCTTGGACCCAGAGTCAGCAACATAGCCACAGAGGACTAGAGTGGAGAGTGAAACATCCAGCTGATAAGAAGAGAGGGCACATGCATAAGTACACCCACACTTGCAGATAATAGCCACTTGCCCTGACTTCAATGGCTGGATGATCAGAGCTCAACCAGAAGAAGAAAGAAGAGGGAAAAAAAGAGTAATTGGATACAATTTGATGAACTTGACATACACCTATGCAAGCAGTAGCTCAAAAAAGATAACAAATCTTCACAGCGAGGATCATTCCCACCTCCTCCACACACAGAAAGGACAGGGATGGGCAACTTGGACATAGGCTTCCCAGAATTGGGGGTCTACAGAGGCAAGAAGTGACTGACTTACAAGCTTTCAAGAGGGAACCTAGATCCAAAGGGTGTGGAGCAAGGTAGAATCTCCACTGAGTAGTATCCATTCTACCTAGTCGGGGCTGATGAAAGAAGATGCAGACAAGTCTCTTGCGATACAGTAGCGAATAATTGTTATCAGGACTGATTGTAAGGGCTGGAAATGTAAAGATGGATGCTTTGGGACAAAGGGAGGGGAGTGATTAACTTTGCCATCTAGAAGCAGAGGTCTCTGGGACCATCAAAGGAGAAGAGCGGAGAATGTAACCATACCCACAGAAGCAGTGATGCCAGGGATAGAGGCAGAGACAATGATGTGGGAAGATGGAGCAGCTGGAGACTTTGGACCCGGAGAGGGAGAGGGGCAGGCTTGAAGGGTATACCCGTTGGTTGATGGATGATGCATGGAGGGGATTGTAACCATGGCAAAGAAACAATATACGATGGGATCAATGTGAAGCTAATGTTCTCCCATGTAAACTATCACATAGCTCACAATAAAGCATTAAGAAAAAAAAAAAAATCATCTGTTGTTTTTGTTGTTAAGTGTCGTTGAATGAGTTCCAACTCAGAGCAATCCTGTATAGGCTTCTGAGGAGCAGCTAGTGAGTTTGAACCACTGATCTTGTGGTTAGCAGTCCACTGCTTATCATACAAGGTCATACTAGGACACCTATATAAAACCAAATGGTCAACCATTACAACCACAGCAAAAACGAAAGGGTAAGGCGATAGGGAAGCATAATTAACAGAAAGCAAAATATCCAAAGGGAAATTAATGAGATTATTAACAGACTGTGAAAAAATGCAATCTATGTTTCTAAACAGTTTGTGTCATAGTTGTTAAATGAGAACCTAATATGCTGTGTAAACATTCACTGAAAACACAGAAAACATTATTTTAAAAAAACAACACCCATATGTCTGATTAGATAATCATTAAATCCTAGCTTCCCTCTAGCCTGAACTTTCTTTACCAGTCCTGACCTCGCCTTCACTGAAGGGATGCTTTTAATAACAGCATTGATATTTGGTCATCCAGCCTCCAGGTCTCCTCTTAATGAGGCTCAGACTACTTGAGAGATTTCTAATTAAAAAGTTCTCAGAGAGAGTAATATTCTTGCGATCATCTAAATCTAAGCTGGAAACTCTCTAATTCATTGGTTTCTATGATATTCTTTTCTCCTGTTTCTCCCATTCCCCAGACTTTGATGTAAGACCCTCTTCCTTGATCTATCTTTAAACAGTGGTACTCCCTAGGGTTACATCTTTGGCACACTGCTCTTATCTCTTGACATGTTTTCCTTCAATAGTGTCATTCTCACTCCTTTTGTAAAATATCACCCGATGGCCTCGGCTTCCAAACTAATATAGAATTGAAATCCATCCTGGACTACATATAATGCAGTGATTGTCAACCTTCAGTGCATGTTAGAATTACCTTGAGATGGTTTCATGGTACTGATACCCAGATGACAACCTCTAACTGTTTAATCAGAATTTCTGAGAGTAGAGCCCAGGGACCAGAATTTTTTACATCTCCCCTGATAAGTCTAATGTGTACCAAAATTTGAGTACTGGTAATAGTATGCAATTAAATATTTAACAACCAGCTCTCTGCAAGGAAAGCGGGAGTTGTATCTAACTTGTAGCATTCTCTGGTTTCACTGAACAAATACTCCTACCATGATCAATTTTGAACTGCCAATGTAATTTCAGGAGTTCTGGTTTGGTGCTATAGGATAAACACTGGACTGCTAACCATAAGGTTGACAGTTAAAAACCCACAAGCTACTCTTTGGAAATCCTACGCAGCAGGGGTGAAGAATCTTTCATCTGACAAAACTTACATCATTTATGGGCTATACAAAATTATATACTTGAAAATTAGCCTGCTATATTTAACCTGGAAAACGCATGATAGGATTCTGCAAAACCAATGATTTGTTCATTTCAAATACCTTCTGTAGACAGCATAAGAGATGACTATACAAAAATCAAATTGAATACATCTGTGGAAAGAGATGATGGAAAAGCTCCATATCATCAGTCAAAACAAGGCCAGGGGCAGACTGTGGAACAAACCATCAATTACTCATATGCAAATTCAAACTGAAGCTGAAGAACATGAAAACAAGTCCCCAAGAGCCAAAATATGACCTTGAATATATC
>NW_006408537.1:13875200-13891862 GCF_000296735.1 Chrysochloris asiatica | reverse complement strand
AGTTGTGGGATGACATCAAGAACATCATTCATGAAGAAAGCAAAAAGTCATTGAAAAGACAAGAAAGAAGGAAAAGGTCAAAATGGATGTCAGAAGAGACACTGAAACTTTGCTCTCTAGCGTAGAGATGCTAAAACAAATGGAAGAAATGAGGAGGTCCAAGAGCTGAACAAAAAAATTTCAAAGATCAGCTTGAGAAGATAAAGCCAAATATTACAACAAAATGTGCAAAGGTCTGGAATCAGAAAACCAAAAAGGAAGAACATACTCAGCATTTCTCAAGCTGGGGAAACAGAAGAAAAAATTTAAGCCTCAACTTTTGTTACTGAAAGAGTCACTGGGCAAATTATTGAATGATGCAGAAAGCATCAAGAGAAGATGGAAGGAATACATAGAGTCATTGTACCAAAAGGAAATGGCTAATGTTCAACCATTTCAAGAGGTACCATATGATCAAGAGCCAATGATACTTAGGGAGGAAGTCCAAGGTGCACTGAAGGAATTGGCAAAGAACAAGGCACCAGGAGTTGATGGAATAAAAACTGAAATCCTTCAAGAAAGTGAGGCGATACAGGAGGCACTCACTCATCTATGCCAAGAAATTTGGAACACAACTATCTGGCCCACTGATTTGAAGAGATCCATATTTGTGCCCATTCCAAAGAAAGGTGACCTAATGGAATGCGGAAATCATCTGACAATCTCTTTGATATCCTATGTGAGTGAAGTTTTGCGAAAGGTAATAAAAAAATGGCTACAATCATACATTGACAGGGAATTTCCAGAGGTTCAAGTGGATTCAGAAGAGGCCATGGAATGGGGATATCATTGCTGATGTCCGATGGATCTTGCTTAAAGCAGAGAATATCAGAAAGATGTTCACCTGTGCTTTACTGACTATGCAAAGGCTTTCAATTGTGTGGATCATGACAAGCTACGGACAACATTGCGAAGTATGAGTATTACAGAACACTTAATTGTGCTCATGAGGAATCTGTACCTGGACCAAGAGGCAGTTGTTAGAACAGAGCACGGGAACACTAAATGGTTTAGAAAATTAAGAAAAGTGTGCGACAAGGTTGTATTCTTTCCCCATAATTATTCAACCTCTCAATAATCCGAGAAGCTGGGTTCTATGGAGAAAAATGTGGCGTCAGGATTGGAGGAAGACTCATTAACAGCCTGCAATATGCAGAATTATACAACCTTGCTTGCTGAAAGTGAAGAGGACTTAAAACATTTACTGATGAAGATCAAAGAGCATAGCCTTTGGTATGGATTACATCTAATGTAAAAAAAAAAAAAAAACCCTCACCACTGGACCAATAAACAACATTCTTGTTGTTGTTAAGTGCCGTCGAGTCGGTTCCGACCCATAGCGACCCTGTACAGGGTTTCCGAGGGTGTAAATCCTTACGGGAGTAGAAAGCCTCATCTTTCTCCCGCGGAGCGGCTGGTAGTTTCGAACCGCTGACCTTAAGGTTCGCAGCCCGATTCGTAACCACTACGCTACCAGAGCTCCTTAAACAACATTCTTATCAATGTAGAAAAGATGGAAGTTGTCAAAGACTTCATTCTTCTTGGATCAACTATCAACACTCACAAATGCAGCAGTCAAGAGCTCAAACGACATATTGCATTAGGCAAATCTCCTGCACAAGAACTTTTTAATGTGTTGAAGAACAAAGACATTAAGTTGAGGACTAAGGTGCGGCTGACTCAAGCCATGGTATTTTCAATAATCTCATATGCATGTGAAAGCTGCACAGTGAATAAGGAAGACCGTAGAAGAATTGATGCCTTTGAATTATGGTGTTGGAGGAGAATATTGAAAGTGCTATGGGCTGCCAAAAGAACCAATAGATCTGTTTTGGAAGAAGTGCAGCCAGAGTGCTCCTTAGAGGCCAAGATGGCCAAACTTCATCTCTCATACTTTGGACATATTGTCAGGAAGGACCAGTCGCTGGAGATGGATATTATGTTTGGTAAGGTGGAGGGTCAGAGAAAAAGAGGAAGACCCCCAACAAGATGGATTGGACTCAAGTGTGGCAACAGTAGTGAGGTTGGCCCAGAATCAGGCAGTGTTTCATTCTGCTATGCATAAGGTCGCTATGGGTCAGTACCAACTCGATGGCACCTAACAACAACAACAATATTTAGCATAAACATTCAGTTAACTCGCGCCTAATGTTATGGTTAGAGTTCTGGTGTGGTGCTGTTGGATAAGCACTGGACCAAAAATTCGGTTTGAACTGCAGGGTCGGTGGTCGCAACCAACTCCATGGCACTTAATAGCAACAACAACAACGTGATAACTGGAACTGTGGTTGCTGTGGCAGACCCAGACAAAATGATTCTGCGAGGCTTATGCTAGTGGGCTAGACATTCTCCACCCCTGCTATACAGGGTTGCTATGAGTCAGAACTGATTCGACACCACTTAACAACAACAACACTGTAATGTCAAGCAGTCTTCCATATTTCTGAAATTTAGCAATCTCTTTATCAAGCTGGTATAAGCCTGCTCCAGCACAAAAATGAGCCTGAAGTACTAGTGTACTAAATTTTTGGCTAAATGTATGACCCAGAAGGCCAATGTGATAGTTAAGGTTTTACATCAACTTGAATGGGCCAGGATTTTCAACGGTTTGGCAGTTGAGATGTAGCTATTCCCCACTATGTGATTTAATGTAGTAAACCAATAAGGGGATTAAGGGTGGGATACACCACCTCCTAAGGAGCTCTGGTAGCATAGTGGTTACGCATCAGGCTGCTAAGCTCAAGGTCAGCAGTTCGAAACTACCAGCGGTTCCACAGGAGAAAGATGGGCGTTCTGCTCCCGCAAAGATTTACAGCCTCAGAAACCCTGTTCAGGGTCACTATGAGTTGGAACCAACTCCACGGCACTTAACAACAACAACAATAACACCCCGTATTTCTCAGGCTTTTGTGTAAGACTCTTCTCCTTGATCTTTCCTTAAACAGTGGTACTCCCTAGGGTTATATTTTTGGGATGTTGTTGTTGTTAGGTGCCATCGAGTCGGTACTGACCCATAGTGACCCTATGCACAGCAGAACAAAGCACTGCCTGATCCTGGGCCAACCTCACTATTGTTGCCATGCTTGAGTCCATCGATGCTGCCACTTGGCCAATCCATCTCGTTTGATAAGGTGACCCTCCACCTTATCAAACATGATATCCTTATCCAGCGACTGGTCCCTCCTGACAATATGTCCAAAGTATGAGTGACGAAGTTTGGCCATCTTGGCCTCCAAGGATCACTCTGGCTGCACTTCTTCCAAAACGGATCTATTGGTTCTTTCGGCAGCCATAGCACTTTCAATATTCTCCTCCAACACCATAATTCAAAGGCATCAATTCTTCTACGGTCTTCCTTATTCACTATGCAGCTTTCACATGCATATGAGATTATTGAAAATACCATGGCTTGGTTCAGGCTCACCTTTGGGATATGCCATTCTTAATCCCATTAACTCTTTGACCCGATTTATGGGAGATTCCCAAGGGTGTAACATGCAAAAACCTTTTATCTTACAAGAGATCAAAGGAAAGTGACTTGAGCAGAGAAAAAGAAACCTGCCTCCACCAAGACAGAAGAGCCTGGAGTGGAGTGTATCCTTTGGACCTAAGGTCTCTGCACTGTGAAACTTCTAGATCCAGGGGAAGATTAATGCCAAGATTTATGGAGATCTCCAAGGAAAAGTTAGCCTACAGCTGCTGAAAGGAGACAAGAACCTTTCCCCAGAGCCAACAAAGAATGGCTTCCCCAAAAGCTGGCACTCTGAATTTGGGCTTCTAGCCTCCTAAGCTGTGGGAGAATACATTCTAGTTGTTAGAGTCATCCACTTGTGGTATTGCTGTTATAGCAGCATTAGATAACTAAGACAGTCAATATGTTCAAATTTAAATTTGAATAATTTCTACATCTTTTACTCCCCATTTCCAAAAACCTCTCCTCCTTCTGTCGCTGTCCTTGACTTTCTCATCAGGAAAATATTATGATAATGCTTGACTTGTTCTCCTCATAAGATTTTATATAAATAAAATGAAACAGTCAATATGAACAGGAATTCTTTGAACCTTAAAGAGCTGGACCAGTGTTTCTCAGACTTTTTTCTCTCATTGTTTTCCCACAATGGAGCCATTTCCATCATCAGTCTATCAATTTTATAGCAATGTAGTGGCTTGCATTGTAACGTGGTGGCTTGTATGTGGTTGAGAAACTGAAAACTATGTCATCAATATTTCAAACACCATTAATGCCACCCACGATGGACAGGTTTCAGTAGAGCATCCAAAGAAGACAGACTAGGATGAAAGGCCTGGTTATATTCTTCTAATAATTAGCTAGTGAAAAACCTATGGAACACAGCAAAACACTGTCCCACTCACTTGCTTTGGACACATCATCAGAAGGGATCAATTCTGCTTGGCAAAATACAGGACCAGTAAAGGAGACCCTTGGTGAGGTTGATTGGCACAGTAGCCACAAGGATTGGTTCAAACCCGCTAGAAATCATCAGGATGATGCAGAATTGGATAACATTTCTTTTTGTTGTTCATAAGTCACCATGAGTCAGATACGTAGCTACCTATCGATCGATCTTTTTGAGGAGCTTTTGAGCAATTCTTTTTCCCCTAATCTCTACCATCTTATGAAATTTTCATACCACAGGTATCTGTATATCTGTTTATATACATTATATATATATATATACATATATGTGTGTGTGTGTGTGTGTGCTTAACTTATTAAAATAATGAGATTTTTGCCACTTCCAAGAAACAATTTGTGCCCCTTTGGGAACAGTGTAGGCCACATGAATGAGTAAGAATTACATAATCAGATGACCATTGATTTTACGATCATGCCTTTCTTATCCAAGCAAGATGGGAGATTTTCAAAGCCAAGTATAAGTGAAATGTTATAAAAATAAATGATGGTCAAAAAAACCTTAAAACTAAAGATTTTTTTCAAAAGCATCAAATAGAGAAAATTAAACTAACACAGAAGACTAAACTGGGCCACCATTTGTATCCCAAGTCTAGAAAGCAAGCATTTAAAGACTCTGGTTTGAATAAACATGAAGATCATACTAACCTCTTAGTGAAAATGTACATCATTTTCTTATATCTGTGGGCAGAGATAAGAAGCAGAGTATGAAGAAAACCAAGATGGGTACTAGCAGGCTGCCCTATTATAAAAGCAGACTTCTTCTCCAGACATTAGGTGTGGTCATTTGTGTATGGTACATCAGGTAAAACATAAAAGATCTTCCAACCTTTGCAGTAGACTAAAAATATAGTCAACAAAATGCTAAATAAATTGCTGAAAGCTGTATGGCATTTTATAGCTACATAAAGTAATTATCCTTCATAACAGGAAAAATTGGATATAATTTTGTTTATATAGAATCTCTCCTACTCAAAATGTCTCCCAACAGTTTCCAGTGAATTAAAGACTGAGAGCACAGTGACAACATTCACAAGCTTGGCAGTTACTTTATACCTGTCAGTAGCATACCTGTCAATAGCTTTCTAAATATGAACGTAGACACTCAAATGAGTTTCAAACATTTAGCACAGCCCAGGTTATTTTCAAATGTCCTCATTAAAATTACAGGAAAATAGATTTTATTGTCTAGAACAAATGAATAATTTGGAAGTTGAACCAGATGAGAAACAAGATTATAATTGGGGTCAGGTAAGTGGGAGGGAGAGGTAGATCCCACAGTTGGACAAGAACTACTTCTAAGCTGCATAGTTATAAATCAAGAAAGAATAAGGAGTTAGCTGAGATTGTTGGATTGAAATCAGTCTGAAGACCTAAAAGACAAGTAGATTCTAGCTCACTGAACTAGAGAATTTGAGTCATTCTTGTCAAATATTGCTCTTGGAATTCTCTCAGTCAGTGATTATATACTCTCTAACTCTCTAAACCTATTATTTAAAAAACGTTTTGACCAATAAAGTGTGTGTGTGTGTGTGTGTATGCATGCATGGAGAGAGAGAGATTATGCAATTGTTGAGGGCTGGCAAGTTCAAAATCTGTAGGTCAAATGCCAGGCTGGAGATTCCTGCAGTCTTGTATCCCCAAATCTGTAGGTCAGGTGGTTGACCTCTATTCTTATTTTATTAAAATCTAGAATTGCTGATCTGCTTCTTTAATATAATCTAAACCGCATCTGACTTCTTGCACTTATATTGAAATTCCCCTGGTAGTGATGGTCCTGCAGGACAAAGGCTGACTTCTTAAATACTTCATTGTGCTCTTTCTTCTTTCTACTATTTTTCAGGCCAACCTTTTAAACTAGACCCCAAAATGACTCACAAGAAGTTGAATATCTCCAGTGATGGATTGCAGATGGAAAAGAATGAAAGTTTTCTGAAGAAGAGTCACACCCCCAGAGAGGTTTAGTGGCACAGGTTGCTATGGGGCAGCCAGAAATGTATTCATTGACAGTGCCTGCCACTATTGGGAGGTGATCATGGGCTCCTCAACATGGTATGCTATTGGTATTGCCTACAAATCAGCTCCAAAGAATGAATGGATTGGCAAGAATGCCTCCTCATGAGTTTTCTCACACCGCAATAGTAACTTTGTGGTGAGACAAAACAACAAGGAGATGCTCGTGGATGTGCCCCCATGGTTGAAGCTTCAGGTGTCCTCTTGGATTATGACAATATGTTACCCATCTGTGACCCAGATAACTCTCTCCATCTTCATACTTTTGATGTGACCTTCATTCTTGCAGTTTGCCCAACATTCACAATCTGGAACAAATCCCTAATGATCCTCTCTGGTTTGCCTGCTCCAGATTTTATTGATTACTCCGAGCGGCAACTGCAGGCCTCAAGAATCCCCCTGTGTTTCTGCCATTAAGTTTCAAGACAGCATATAATTTACTGGCTCTCCAGTTCAACACTTTCTTGGGGTTTTTTCCCCTCCTAAGTCTCAGTTAGTGTTCAATATATGTGATACAAAATAAAGTTTGTTTGGAGCATCCAAAAAAAAAACCTTTTGACACAAAAAGGAGTAAAGTACTGATATATTCTACAATTTGGATGAAACTTGAAAATGTTTCACTAAATGAAAGAGGACAATCACAAACACAAAAGGACATACATGATTTCATGTCTATGAAACATTTTTATCAATCAAGAGATGGACCAGTGTTTCTCAGGCCATTTTTTTTTTTTTCCCTTAGACAAACCTAGACATTTTAAAATTAAAATCACAATGATTTTACATCATTGTGAATGTACTGTTGTTGTTGTTGTTAAGTGTTGTTGAGTTGGTTCCAATTCATAGCAACCTTGAACAGGGTTTCCAAGGAGCAGCTGGTGAACTTGAACCACCACCCTTTCAGTTCAAACTGACCTTGTAGTCCAGCACATTGGCCCACAGTGCCCACTAAATACCATTAAATTGGATACTTCAAAATGACTTAAATGATTAATTTTATGTTAGATGTACTTTACCACAATTAATTATACATACAGTGTTGTACAAACATCACCATTATTTGTTTCCAAAACTTCATCACCCCAAAGAGAAATTCTGTACCCATTAAACAATCGTTCTCTCTTTCATGTGGTGATCATCACTAATGTATTCCCTGTCTCTATGATGTGTCTGTTCTAGATAATTCATTTAAAAGGAATCATACAATAATTGTCCTTTCTTGTCTGTTTTATTTCATTTAACATAATGTTTTCAAGGTTCACCCCTGCACTGAGAATCTCCTAGACCCAGTTGACCCAGGAGGCTGTAACACCAGAGATGGTGCAAGAGAGCGGGAAGCAGAGGAAAGTGCAGCAGAGAATCAGCAGCAGCAGAACCAGGACACCAGCTGGTTGTGACACAATGGGCTTCCCAGCCCATGGAGTTGGCAGGAGGTTTGCTAGCAGAGTGGGGTGCCTCTTGGGAACTTGACAGACCCAAGCTTGCTGACTCATGGAGCTAGAGAGCTGGTCAAAGTTTACTGGTTTAGTGGGGTCCTCTGGGTACTTACCAGTGGTGTTAAAAAGCTTTGTAATACGTACAGGGTAGAGGTCAAGGCAATTCAAGAGGTCCACGAGTCTGAGAGGCCAAAGGATCAAGGGCCAAATAGAGGCCTGTTTATGGGCACAGCCACGAAGCTGCTGTGTATGAAGAATTATGTCCTGAGTTGTTCCTGATCCTGAATGGTAACCTGTTGCTTCCCTAATAAATCCTATAATGGTGAATATTATCTGTGAGTTCTGTGTGGCCATTGCAACAAATTATCAAACCCAGCAAAGAAGCAGAGAATATCATCTGAGAGACAACTGGTGTCAGAATAGGTAAATAGGTTGGAGAGAGGAGATGCATCTGACCTCCAATTCAAAAGAGTCAGCTTTGAACTGATGGTAATAATGACGCTTTTCCTTCCTTGGAAAGTTCGACAAGGAGCTCCAACATTGACACTCCCATGCCACGTCATTTTTACAATTGCTGATGTCAGTTGACTCTATCAGAAGTATTCTAAAAGCTATACTGAAAGTATCCTTGTATTAGCTAAAATAATAATTCATGTTCCCAGGAGCAGTCAACTGCCAAGGACCAACACTAGTTTGGTAGAAAAAAAGATTGAACTAGATCCAGGAGGCCTGGATTCAGCCACCATTGTGCTCCTGACTCACCTTCTGATTTCCTCTGCCTTATGAGTAATACTCAAAGATCACAACACCTGACACTGTATTTTAGACCTCATTTTTTGGGAAAGTCATGTGCTGTACAAAAAGTAGTTTTATTTGCTATTGAGAAAAATTAAGTGCAATTTTATCTTTCTTGGGCCATACTTCATTAAAATTATGTAGTAAGACATTTCATAGCATGGGCACTATCACAAAGTATGTACATTTTAATACAGTAAGCATTTACATCAAGAGAAGAGTGATACATTTGTTATTGTTGTTATTCTGTGCCAGAAACAAAAAGAAAATGAAACATAGATGACCCCTACCAGCTGTCCAATGTCCCTAAAAGCATTGTAATTCTTTTGAACAGCCACACTAGAATTAAGAAAGCAGCAGATGAAAAACACCTAAACAGCTTTGATTTCATAGGAAAATGTGAAACAAACTATATAGCTGCATCTGATTATTTTCTGATTATTGCACTAAGGAAAACTAAAAGCAACTCAAAATAGGTAAATGAATGGGAGACCTTCCAAAAATGTTTTTAAGACTTCGTGCTATAAATTAGGTTCCAGCCAAAATCAACAAAAAGGCTTCCTCTCTAGCCTTTGGTCATCAAACATCTTTTTATCACTGAAAAATGTATTTGTCTATTTGACAAGCATTTGTTCAGCACCTGCTATGGGTCAGACACTCTGTTAAATACTGGATATGTAGAGTTTATGAATCCGCCTTTGTCCTAAGGGACCTTACAATCAAGTGAGGGAGAAGTAAACCAAAAATATAAGCACCCTGGAGTTGGTGCGATAATAAAGGGATCCCACCTGGAAGAATCAGAAAACTCTTCCCAGAAAAGATGACATGAATGAAGACTGAAATAAAGACAGGAATTGGTCTGACATTTTTGGGCAGGTCAGGGTATTTTGGGCAGAGGCAAAGTAATGGAGTATTTGGGGAGCATATGATTTGGAAGGCATTAACAGAAGATAAAACATTAGAAGAAAGCAGAATCAGTTCACCAAGTACCCTAATCTCAAATATGTTTAACATCTATCCCATTGAGACTGGGAACCCCTGTGCATGTTGGAAGAGGATTGGCATATGTAGGCCTACCCTGGCCCTGTGCTATGGGGATCTACTTGTAGATATCTTCTCCACTAACTCAACACATGTACACAGGGTTAGGAAGATGCTTAGAATTAAAATAGCCATCGGGTGATTTTTCAAATTCTTTGGGATATGGGGGAAAGAAAAATTATTAGCAGGCAGCATGAGTGTGATAGGGTCCTTAAATTATCTTCATGTTTAGAGGTTAAAGGTACTACTTTAAATTTAATTTTCAATTAGTTATTACTGAATTGTCTATTCTCCAAGTGTCAGTGTCAGTCAATAACTGTTATAATCTGTACTTTTCTTTTTAATTTTAGCTGTTTTCCAGTTTAACCTTTAGGCAGGTCACTGCTGTTTTTACTTGACATTTATTAACCTTTTACACAGTAATTATTACTAGGAGTATAGAGCAGCCTGCCAGTGAGTCCATGTTTATTCACTTCATTTTAACAAGAATTGCATTTATTCTCCAGAATGAGGCATTAAAAATCTATCGTGTTCTAATCTGACTAGTTTATTGTGTGAGCAAAATAAGTCCAGCAATAGAATGCTATTTATTTACATTTATATTTTTCTCTAAGATTTAGTACTTGAAAGAATAGTTCTATCCATTCATAATAAATAATTTGATTTATCACCCAAATGATATTTTAGATAATCTACAAATTAAATCACTACACTAGTAATCTTTTACTGATGAAAGTTTTATGTGATGTAATTTATAAATTAATTTATTTTATGTATATTCATACTAAAAACTTAAGAATCAAAATAATATTCAAATATTTTTGGAGTCCTGGTATGGCACTGGATTGCTAACTGCACGGTCAGCGGTTCAAACCTACCAACTACTCTTCAGAAGCCCTATGCAGGGTCGATATGAGTTGGAAACAACTCAACAGCACTTAACAGCACAACTGTGATTTAGTTAGGGTAAGCTCAAACATCTTAGCAGAAACTATTTTAGAAACAATTTTTCAGCCTAGAATGGTAACACAGCCCTAAAATGATGTTATTGCCAAATATGTTCAATTCAACTTCAGAAAGATCTTTAAAATTCAAGCCTGTCCTCCTTGTTGCCACTGCCACAGTCACAGCTCAAGTTCTCTTCATGTCCCATAAGTGACAATCTCATTAGTATTCTTGGTCCCAGTCTGTCTCCCTCAAATAAAGGTAATGGTACCTCTCCTCCATTACAATGTCTGACTCCTTTGTAGACACTGGAATGTATGAATATGACTTATCTTGGTACAAAGCCCTTCATGTCACAACGAATCTATCTTAGAGACTCTACTCCAAACTTTTCAAAGTCAAGGTCAGTGTCCTATTTGTCTTTTAACCAAGATTTTGCATTACTTTTCTATGGCTGCTATAATAAATTTTTTCAAGTTAACAAACAACAGAAAATTATTTTCTCATAGTTCTGGAGGCCAGAAGTTGAAAAGCAGTATCTCGAGGCTAAAATTAAGGTGTTGTCAGGGCCACATTAACTATGGAAGCTCTAGGTGAGAATCTACTCCTCTCCAGTTCCAGAATTGGGCTGCCAGCATTGCTTGACTTGTGGCTACATCAGTCCAGTCTCTGCCTCTGTGATAACCTTGTCTTCTCTTTTGTCTGTCAAATCTCCCTCTTTTTAATGGCAATGAGCCCACCCAGATAACCCAGGATAATGTCTCCATCTCAAGATCCTTACTATATCCTTACTGCAAAAGATGCATTTCCCATGTAAAGTAACACTTATGCCTTTCGGGGGCATTATTGATTTTACTTCAGGTCTCAATACATGTTGTGAAGTTAATTAGCATCTTCGGCCTCAAGCTGGTTCACTTATTCAATAAAATTTTAAAGAAGAATATGCACAAAACTGTTAAGAGAGATCAGCTGTGTGATGCAAATGAGGGGAAAGGGTTCAATTTCAACACTGCCTACCTTATAAACTTCTGTATATTTTATTATTTTACCAGATTTTTACATTATTGAAAATACATAAACAAATGGTATTTAGGTGCCGTCAGATTGGTTTCAACTCATAGCTACCCTGTGCACAACAGAAAGAAGCAATGCCAGGTCCTATACTGTGATAGTTAAGGGTTTTGTGGCAACTTAACTGGGCTAGGATTCCCAGTGGCTGGGCAATTGAGATGTGGTTGTCCCCTAACAGGCACAGTTAACTCTATGATGATTGACTATGAGCAGACATAGTTAACTCTATGATTATGTTATGAGGAACCAACGAATTGAAAGGATATTTCCTTGGGGGTGTGGCCTGCTCCCAATATAAGGGACTGTCACTGAAAGCTTGCTTCCTCTCACCCTCATTCCTACCTCCACTGGAAGCCTGGGACTCTACAATTGTGAAGCAATTCCTTAATACAAACTTCTCTTTATATAAATACATCTATATAAGTTTCACTGGTTTTGTTATTCTAGAAGACTTAACAAAGACATGCACCATCCTCATAATTGTTGTTACATTTGAGATCACTATTGATGACACTGTGTCACTCTATCTCTTTGGGGGTCTTCCTCTTTTTTGCTGACCCTCCACTTTACCAAGTGTGATGACCTTCTCCAAGGACTGGTTCCTCCTGATAATATGTCCAAATTATGAGAGAAGAAGCCTCTCCAGCCTACCTTCTAAGGAGCATCCTGGCTGCACTTATTACAAGACAGATTAATTTGTTCTTAAGGCAATCTACGGTACCTTTAATATTACTCTCCAACTCAATGCATCAGTTCATCTACAGATATCCTTATCCATTGTCCAACTTTCACACACATATGAAGGAATTGAAAATAGCATGCTTGGGTCAGGCACACCTTAGTCCTCAAACTTACATCTTTTCTCTTAAAAACTTTAAAGAGGTCTTTTACAGTATATTTACCTAATGTGATGAAACATTTGATTCCTTGACTGCTGCTGTGATGATGAGTGTTGATTGTGGATCCAAGCAAAATGAAGTCTTTGACAATCTTTTCTCCCTTTGTCATGATGTTATCTAATTGTGAGAATTTGTGTTCTCTTTGCACTGAGGTGAAATCCTTCAATACTGAAGGCTTTGATCTTCATCAGTAAGCATTTTAAGTCCTCTTCACTTTCAGTAACCATGGTGTATCATCAGCAGGTTGTTAATGAGTCTTCCTTCAATTCAGATGCCACATTCTTCTTCATATTCAGCTTCTTGGGCTATTTGCTCACTATAAAGGTTGAATAAGTATGGGGAAATAATATAATCCTAGTACACATCTTTCCTGATTTTAAGCCATTCAGTATCCCCTTGTTCCAATGACTTTCTCTTGGTCTATGTACAGGTTCCATATAAACACAATTAAGTGTTCTAAAATGTTCTAGAACATTCTTTTCAATGTTTCCATAATTTGTTATGATCCAACAGTAGAAAACCTTTGAGTAGTCAATAAAACACAATTAAACATCTTTCTGGTATTCTCTAATTTCAGCCAAGGTCCATCTGGTGTCAGCAATAATATCCATAGTTCCATGTTTTTCTTCTGAATCCAGCCTGAATTTCTGGAAGTTGCTTGTTGATGTACTAATTTTTCTTCTCTCTAAGTTGTTTATTATCATTTTTTAAAGTTTTTATTGTGAATTGAGTGATAGTTTACATGGAAGAACATTGGTTTCACACTCATTGTTTCATTGCAATGATTACAATCTCCTCCGTGAGTCATCATTCAACAGTATTTGCAATAGAAGAAAAAAAAAAAAAAATCTCTAGTTTATTTGGGGTTGTACACAAAAACACTCTGGAATATATAACCACTTAAATAACCAAAGGTTATATTCTGCAAGCCTTCCTCCTGGCCACAAGCACACAGCCTTTCTTCCATGAGTCTAGAGTCCTCAGCTGCTCTATTTCTCCATGTCCTCATCTTTGCCTCCATCTCTGGTGTCACTGCTTCTGTGGATTGTTGGTTGGTTGGTTATGTGCCATGGAGTCAGTTCTGACCCATAGTGACCCTGTACAGGGTTTCCGAGGCTGTAAATCTTTATGGGAGCAGAAAGCTTCATCTTTCTCCTGCATAACAGCTGGTGGTTTCGAACTGCTGACCTTGCAGTTGTCAACCTAATTCGTAACCACTACGCTACAAGAGCTTCTCTGGATAAGGTCCCACATTCTACTCATGCTCTTCTCCCTTGATGGTCCTAGGGTCCTCTGTTCCTGGACTGTAAGATTAGCTACTCTTTTGTTTGTTTGTTTATTACAAAGCTTCTACCTTTACTGTTGTGACTGTCACAATTAGCCACGATAACCATTACTCACTATTGAATCATAAGAATCTTATCCCAGTCTCTTTTCACCAGCCCCACCTAGACAAGATGAAAACTATTCAGTGGGGATTTTACCTTCCCATGCACACTCTGAAACTAAACTCCCTCTTGAAAATTTGTAAGCCAGTCACTTTGTGCCTTCCTAGTCCCCTTATTTTAGGTATTCAATGTCTAAGTTGCCTGTCCCTATCAGTAATGTATATAGTGAGGATAGGATTGATACTTGAGGTGAAGTTCCTTCCCTCTCTGTTGGTATTTTGAGCTACAACATCCATAAGTATATGTCAAGTTCCTGCTTATGTACTATTGAAAGCATTTTTTAATTATCTTCAGCAGAATTTTGCTTGCATGTGATATTAATAATATTGTTAGAATGTTTCCATATTCCATTACATCACCTCTCTTTAGAATAGGCATAAATATGGATTTTTCTAATTGATGACCCAGGTAGTCATCTTTCAGTTTTCTTGACATGAGTGAGGCTGATTCAGTTTGTTGAAAGACATCGATTCATATTCTGTCAGTTCCAGGAGTCTTGTTTTCACCAATGCCTTCAATACACCTTGGAATTCCTCCTTCAATACAGTCAGTTTTTGATCCTATGCTACCTCTTAAAATGGTTGAACCTCAGCTATTTATTTCTGATACAGTGACTTTATATATTCCTTCCATCTATTTTCATGCTTTGTGCATCATTCAATATTATGCCCATAGAATCCTTCAATATTGCAATCAAGTCTTGAATTTTTTCTTCAGTTCTGTCAGCCTGAGAAATGCTGAGCATGTTCTTCACTTTGGGGGTTTTAACTCCAGGACCTTGTACATTTCATTATAATATTTGACTTTGTCTGCTCAAGCTGCCCTTTGAAATTTCTGTTCAGCTCTGTTACTTGTTCATTTCTTCCATTAGCATTAGCTTCTCTGTGCTCAAGAGCAAGTTTCAAAGTCTCTTATGACATCTGTTGTAGTCTTTTCTTTCTTTCCTATCTTTTTAATATCTTTTGCTTTCTTCCTGTATGATGTTCTTTATGTGATCCCAAAACTCTTCTAGTCTTTGGTCATTAATGTCTAACATAGCAAATCTACTCTGGCAATGATCTGTAAATTCATTTGGGATGTATTCAAGATCACATTTTTCTCTTGTGTACTTGTTTCAATTTTCTTCAACTTCAGCCTGAACTTTAATATGAGCAATTAATGGTCTATTCCATGGTGTTATTTTGGCCTACTTTTGACTGATAATATCGAGCTTCTTCACCGTATCTTTCCACACATGTAGCCAATTAGATTCCTGTCTACTCCATATGGTGAGGTTCATGTGGATAGTTGCCTTTTATGTTGCTTGAAAAAGATATTTGCAATGTGATCTCCAGCAAATTTCTATAACCAAGACCATATTCTCAAGTGCTGATCCTTCCTTATTGTTTCCAACTTTCCCATTTCAATCACCACTAATTATAAATGCATCTTAGCAGAATGTTTCATCAATTTCAGACTGGAGTTGTTGGTAGAATTCTTCAGTTTCATCATCAGCTTTAGTGATTGATGTGTTAATTTGAATAGTAGTGGTATTAACTGATCTTCCTTGTAGCCTCTGAATATCATCCTGCCACACACAGAATTGTATTTCAGGATGGAACTTCAGCTGTTCTTTCTTTTTTTTCTTAATGTTTTATTGTGAATTACGTGACAGTTTACATGGGAGAACATTAGCTTTACATTCATCCTATCATATAATCATTTCATTGCCATGGTTACAATCCCCTCCATGCATCATCAAATAACCAAAGAAAGGGTATACACTGCAAGCCTACCCCCTGGTCATCAGCACATAGGCCCTCTCCCTCTCTGGGTCTGTAGTCCCCAGCCACTCCATCTCTCCACATCATTGTCTCTGCCTCCATCCCTGGGGTCACTGTTTCTCTGGATAGGGTCCCGCACTCCACTCTTCTCCCTTGATAGTCCCAGGGACCTCTGCTCTTAGACTGTAACATCAACCACTCCCCTCCTTTTGCTACAAAATGTCTACCTTTACATTTCCAACCCTCACAGTCAGTCCTTATAGCAATTATTCACTATTGTGCCACATGAGTGCTATCGCCATCTCCTTTCATCAACCCCACCCAGACAGACTGGATACTACTCAGTGGAGATTCTACCTTCCTCTGCATCCTCTGGATCTAGGCTCCCTCTTGAAAGCTTATACGCCATTTTGGGTAGCCAATGTCCAAGTTGCCCATCCCTGTCTACCCTGTGTATCAAGGGGGTGGGAATGATCCTCTCTGTAAAGATTTGTTCCCTCTTTTGAGCTACTGCATCCATAGGTGTAGGTAGGTCAAGTTCATCAAATTGTATCAGATTACTCTTTTTTTTCCCCTCTTCTTTCTTCTAGTCAAGTTCTGATCATTCAGCCATTGAAGCCAGGTCAAGTGGGTATTATCTGCAAGTGTGGGTGTTCTTGTGCATGTGCCCTCACTTCTTATCAGCTGGACACCTCACTCTCCACTCTAGTCCTCTGTGGCTATGTCACTGACTCTGGGCCCAGGAGTCCAGAGGTCTTGCCATACTGCTGGCCAACC